>NC_136261.1:216195442-216584128 GCF_964187855.1 Myxine glutinosa | reverse complement strand
TCTTGGTTGTCTAACTTTGGAGCCAGAAGGGCATAAACCAACAAGAAGACCAGGGAACTGTCTATGAAAGAAAGGCAAGCAATTTGGAAGCTGAAAGAACAGAAGAATGAAATTAGAACACAGCACAAAAATTGGGGCATAGCAAATACAACAATTTGGAATATCTTGATAAAGAAAAAAAACAGCAAAAACTTAGTAAAAGACAACGACCAGGCCAGCCAAGAAAAACACCTGTAGTTGATGACAGAAAGATCAATGCTGAATCAATTCATTATTTTTGTACCCTTGAGTGACAGGGCCAAAAACAATATATAGCATGATATTTCAAAATGTTGTTGACGACTTACGACAAAATTAGGGGGATGACTTGGTTAGGTGAAAGAACAAGCCGATTCGATTTTGGGTCAGCTCCAAATCCAGATCGGTCGGATACAAATCCTAAACTGTTCAGCCTGATGAAGGTATGATGTCTACCGAGTGCTGTTCTAATTAATGATTAAATTTTGAGGTGTACAGAAACATTTTGTCTGCCTACGTGCAAGAAAATGCCTCCAAACTCATTGGGCAGCGTTTCACCATACAGCAAGACAATGACCCAATACGCAAGGTCAAAGCAACCAGGGAGTTCATCAGGGGGGGTGGGGGGGGGGGGGGAGGGGATGAAAGGTTTTAAACTGTCCGAGTCAATCTCCTGATTTAAATCCAATGGGAGCATGCATTTCACTTTCTGAAGAGGAAACTGAAGTCAGAAACCCCCCAAAACAAACAACAACTGAAAATGGCTGCAATAAAGTCTGGCAAAGCATCTCAAAGGAAGATACCAATAATTTGGTGATGTCGATGGGTCACAGGCTCGATGCAGTTATTACAAGCAAGGGATATGTAACCAAATACTAACTATTATACGACTTTGTAGCGGCTACCGCTGGGTTTTCACAATCGCCTTGCACCTATCAAGGACGCGGAGCGATCACCATGCCAGGCTCGTCCAGGACGCCCGGGCAGGCCCTCGCTCAACTTGCCAGGCCTCGGTCGGGACACCCGGGCACGCCCCCTCTCGCCTTTCCTGGGCAAACGCTCCGGGATAATGTGTGTATATATATTGCTGCCCGATAAACGGACTTTTCAGAGTACCTGAGTGTTTTGTTTGAATAAAGCAACTCGGACGAATTCCAGCTTTTTGTCGCGTCCATTCTTCCGATCGACGTGGGAGCCCGAGATCCTTCATTGGTGACCTACCGACATGGACACGGCAGTGGCCCTTAAACTGCCTACCTTCTGGGAGGCTCACGCGGCGGTTTGGTTCGCACAGGCGGACTCCCTGTTCGCCCTGCGAGGCATCACGGCCGACGACACCCGCTCCCACCATGTGGTAGCAGCGCTCGGTTCAGCCACCGCGGCCCGCGCCCTGAGCCTCCTCGAGAGCCCGCCAGCCGCTGACAAATACGGCGCGATTAAAAAGCTCCTCCTCGACGCTTTCGCCCTCCCATCGGCGGAACGCGCACGGCGCCTGCTCGACCTGCCCGAGCTCGGCGACACGCGCCCTTCCGAGCGAATGGACTACATGCTTTCGCTGCTCGGCGAGCACTCTCCGGCATTCCTGTTCCGGGAGCTGTTCCTCCGTCAGCTGCCTAGCCCGGTACGCCTCGCCCTGGCAAGCACGACGATCACGGATCCCTGTGCCCTTGCCAGGGAAGCCGACAAGATCTCCGCCGCAGGCCAGCACATCGCAGCAGCGACCTGGGGCCCACCGCCGTCCGACGCAACACCCATGGCGCCCGAGCACCCGGCACGGTCGACGACCGAACTGCCGACGCAATTGGCGGCCGCTACACCGGGCCGAGCACCTCCTCCACCTCCGAACACTGTTCGGGCGCCTCAGCGAGCACGGCCTCATCGTCAACCCGGCCAAATGCCACTTCGGCACGACGGCCGTTGATTTTTTGGGCCACCACATCACCAAGAACGGGGCCGTGCCGCTGCCAACCAAGGTCGAGGCCATCACCACGTTCCCGCGTCCCCGCACCATAAAGGCCCTGCAGGAATTCCTGGAAATGGTGAATTTTTATCACCGCTTCGTGCCCCGCGCTGCTCAACTCATGCGGCCCCTCTACGAAGCCCTCCGGGGCAAGCCGGCCAAGCACGACATCGCCTGGTCCGCAGCAATGGACGCGGCCTTCCAAAGCTCAAAGCGGGCCCTCGCCGACACAACACTGCTCGATCACCCGGTGCTCAACGCTCCCATCGCCCTCACCACGGATGCCTCCGACTACGCGGTGGGCGCCGTACATGAGCAACGGGTGAACGGGGTTTGGCAGCCACTCGCTTTTTTCAGCCGGCAGCTCCGGCCGAACGAGCTCAAATACAGCACGTTTGACCGTGAGCTCCTCGGTCTACACCTGTCCGTCCGCCATTTCCGCCACCTCCTGGAGGGCCGACCTTTCACGGCGTTCGTCGACCACAAGCCGTTGGTTTACGCAATGGCCAAGGTCACGGAGCCGTGGTCGGCCCGCCAACAGCGCCACCTCTCCGCCGTGTCGGAGTTTACCACGGACATCCAGCACGTCGCCGGCAAAAACAACGCCGTGGCCGACTGTCTTTCCCGGGCCAGTGCGAACGCGGTCCACCTGGGCGTGGACTTCGCGCTTATGGCGGCGGACCAAACCACCGACACCACGGTGCAAGCCCTCCGGGCGGCGGACACGGGCCTCCGCCTGGCCGACATCCCCTTCGCGGACACTGTCCTGCTCTGCGACGTCTCCCAAGGCCAACCTCGCCCCATCGTGCCCGTCAACCTGGCAACGCCGCATCTTCGCCTCCCTCCACGGCCTTTCCCACCCGGGCCGGAAAGCTTCCCAGAAGCTGGTGTCGGCGCGATTCGTCTGGCACGGCCTTCGTCGGGACGTCCGCGATTGGACCAGCACCTGCACAGCCTGCCAACGGGCCAAGGTCCACCGACACACCCAGGCCCCGCTGGCACCTTTCACCGTGCCCGAACGACGTTTCGACCACGTCAACGTGGATCTGGTGGGCCCCCTCCCCCCGTCACGGGGGTTCACACACCTGCTCACCATGGTGGACAGGACCACCAGGTGGCCGGAGGCCGTTCCCCTCGTCTCCCCCACCACCGCCGACGTGGCGCAGGCTTTCATCGCCACCTGGGTCGCCCGCTTCGGCGCACCGGCGGACATCTCGTCAGACCGCGGACCACAGTTCACCTCCGAGCTGTGGGGCGCGGTCACCCGCAACCTGGGGGTCAAGCTCCACCGTACTACGGCCTACCACCCCCAAGCAAACGGGTTGTGCGAGCGATTCCACCGCTCCATGAAGGCCGCGCTCATGGCCGGCCTTCAAGACGGCGGTTGGGCCGACCGGCTGCCGTGGGTCCTTTTGGGCCTCCGCACGGTCCCCAAGGAGGACCTCCAGGCATCCACCGCCGAGCTTGTCTATGGCCAGGCGCTACGCATCCCGGGCGAATTCGTGCCCGACGCTACCAGTCCCTGGTCCGCAGCTCACCAGCGCTCAGACCTCCAGGAGGCCGCCCGACGGTTTGCCCCTGTGCCAACATCCCACCACGGTGACCCCCAGTCCTACGTCCCCCCAGCACTTCGCACAGCGGAGTATGTTTTTGTGCGTCACGACGCACATCGGGGGCCACTCTGGCCGCCGTACGACGGGCCCTTCCAGGTCCTGCGACGGGACGACAAGTCGTTCGTCATCGACATCGGCGGCAGGTCGGACCGGATTGTGGTGGACCGCCTCAAGCCGGCGCACGTGGACGTCGACCAACCACCACGGGTGGCCTTCCGCCGCGGCGAGGCCGCCCCCCGTCCACGGTGCCCCCCACTCGACCGCCCACCACCACACCGGACCCCCCCCCACGACCCGCCAGGGGTCGCTTCGGCCGGGTCATCAGGACCCCCCTCAAATTGACCCTGCCGGTGCATGTCGATTCTGGGGGGACGTGTGTAGCGGCTACCGCTGGGTTTTCACAATCGCCTTGCACCTATCAAGGACGCGGAGCGATCACCATGCCGGGCTCGTCCAGCACGCCCAGGCAGGCTCGCCCTCAACTTGCCAGGCCGCAGCCAGGACGCTCGGCCACGCCCCCTCTCGCCTTTCCTGGGCAAACGCTCCGGGATAATGTGTGTATATATATTGCTGCCCGATAAACGGACTTTTCAGAGTACCTGAGTGTTTTGTTTGAATAAAGCAACTCGGACGAATTCCAGCTTTTTGTCGCGTCCATTCTTCCGATCGACGTGGGAGCCCGAGCTCCTTCAACTTGAAATTACTTCATGTTAATCTGTTCCAATACTTGTGCTTACCCCAAATGGGGGGACTGAACATAAAAAGTGCTGTTGTTCTACAATGGTAAAACATGCAGTATACATAGAAATACCATTAAATAAAAACTGATCTTCTGTACTCTTGCCTAATATTCATCTTTTGATCTCAAATGCAAATTTCTTGAGTAAAGAGCAATAATAACAAATTTGACTTTACTGTTCCAATATTTATGGATGACACTGTATACACTATAATGTATATGTTTTTAAAATTGGGAACCCTATGGGGTGGTAGGCCTGGAAGATGGCACCTCACACAAGCAGAGAGCAGCCAATAGAGACTTGCCGCAGGAGATGGTGGTCCCAGAGTCCACAAGGGCTGGGTCCGCGCATGCGTGACAAGTAGTAGTTGAAGTTGGACCTTTGGGAGAAGAAGATTGCTCTCTGTCTCTCTCGCTCTCCGTCTCGCTGGTTCTCTTCATCTCCCGCTTTGCTTCATCATCGGGACAGGGAGAACTGCTCTCTGGAGAAGAGGAGGCCGTCTCACAATCCCTCAAATCCACTGCATTGTTCCTTCCTTCACTTCCTGATCCTGACGCATGCTTCTCCCTGCACCATCATCCTGCACATTCTCAGCTTTGTGCCTGTTAGTCCTCACCTGTTTTCCTTATCATTGGAGAGGGGTCAGGTTTCCATGGATCCTAGTCGGGATAAGGTTTATTTATTTCATTTCATTGTAATAAACGGTGTGTTCTCTTTTCCGTGCTCGTGTCTGTGGACGTGCTTGGTTTGACCGTTCCACGTCCCGTCCACCTTTCTCCCATACTCTTTATAAATTTAGCCCTTGTAAAAGTAAGAAACATTTTTCCCATCTTTCTGCCTCCCGCGTGTGCCACCACCAAATTCAGCTTTCCATTGGGTGACCTTGGGGAATGGCAAGTTGTAACAATTGATATTCCTGATCCTTCATTGCATGGTACTTGTGGGAGTACTCTGCATTGTACTAATTAGCCGTCTTATAAGGCAGTATGAAGTGCTATAGGGGTACGAGACCGAGGAATAAGAATAAATTATTTTTACACTTCTTAATCGTGCCCAGAAAGAAAAAAACATCACGCACACAACCTGTGTAACAACGAATCATAGGTACTGGTGTTCTCATACGTCTGAAACCATATGAGCTTGGTGGTGATAAAAGAGGCAATGATAAAGTTGATTGGTCATACAGGTTATGGATCTGACCTTCAACCTGTCCCAAGTAGATGGCGGTTGGTGGTGGCAGAGTTAGACTGGAGCCAGCAGGAAAATGGTGTCGTGTTGTGGGGTAGTGGTCCAGCTTCAGTCAAGTTTGAGAGGAACATAGAAAAAAGAATGACAAATTGATTCCTGTGGCTTCGTGATAAAGGCAAACCAGACATCCGTGTATTATGTCGTCCATTTAAAATGCATTTAAATTGCAACAATAATTCATAGCAACACTTTCTCTTACAGCTCTGTTGATAAAAAACAGAATCTTTGTCCAAAACCCTTGATCCGCCAATTCTGAGCATGACATCAATATCAGAAGATGAATAAATCGCTCATCCTCTCCTTGGGAATGGTGTAATATATTGAACAACCTCCAACTATTTTATCACATAATTCATCGAGTAACAACTGAAATATCAGCTTAGTGCCAATTGCAGAAGTAGATAGAATGAAAAATATAACTGACGGTAGCGCAATATCTCACAATTGATGCTAAATTAATTTGAGTTTCAGCATAAAAGGTCCAACAGCACAAAACTAAACCTACTTTTGTTTTTTTAACTAGTCTGGATGATAAATATGATAATAATTGAATATTCAGTTGTGTGGTGGTGACTGCCATAGAGGGCAGTGACAAAGCCAGTATGTTTAAAGCTTTCAAAGACAATGGTTTTTCTTTGGAGCCATTTGGGTTTGGTGGTCAATGGCAACAAATGGCTTGCTTGTGTGCAGTTCTTTTTGATTAGTCATGCAATTCTCATATGTATATATATATGTCTATAGGCAATAGGATCTTATTGGTCATATATACAGGGTGATTCACATACGACGTACTATTTTGTTTTTGAATAACTCTGTGTTGCGTGAACCGATTTACTTGTAATTTGCAGCACTTATAGACAAATGTTCCCCATTTAGTATGTGAAAATTTCATTTAAAAATAATTGATACAAATTTAGTTATTGGTCTCGATATGGCGGCCGTCATTTTTGATGATGGGAAACAGCCTGACCTCTTGCCATAACATGACATGTCGATTAAATTGCTCTTAAACGTTGATAATGATGAAACCGGTCTTAGAGTCAGCTTTAGACTTTTTAGCAGCATAATGTAAAGAAAAAATCAGCAAGAATAGCAAGTGACAACAGTCAGGAGCGTGCAAAAGCTGCAACCTGGTATGAGGCCACAAAAAGCTTAATCGAAGTGAAACGACGTCGTCCAACGGAGTTTGGTCGAAGCTGGGTGCTGCCAAGCAATGTCTAAAGTGTACACGACTCGACCAAGAGACTTGCTGGAACTCAAGCACCGCATCAGGAATGCCTTCTGGGAGATCACTGATGAAATGCGGCAGAAAACCATGCTCGAATACAAGCAGAGACTGTTCCGAGTGATCGAAAATGACGGCCGCCATATCGAGACCCAAAACTAAATTTGTATCAATAATTTTTTAATGAAATTTTCACATAATAAATGGGGAACATTTGTCTATAAGTGCTGCATATTACAAATAAATCGGTTCACGCAACACAGAGTTATTCAAAAACAAAATAGTACGTCGTATGTGAATCACCCTGTATGTATATATGTATATATATATATATATATATATATATATATATATATATATATATATATATATATATATATATATATATATATATACAGACTTGGCATTTAATATGGAATATTTTTTTGTGGGGGTGAACTTACTTTTCAAGATGTCTTAGAACCAAAAGTTCATTGGAATTATGTTGAAATTATTCTAGATTTTGTTAATGTGACCTTTAAAAGAAACAAAAACCACATTTGACATTTTGAAACAAATAAATTGATCCTTGAAAGTGATGTAAACTGATATCGAACTCAATTCATGGACAGTACTGTGTTAAATTTCTGTGAGTTTTCCAGAAGTATCTCTTTATTTTGCACATTAGCCAAAATTTTTTTTTAACAAAAACAAAAGTTACATTACGACTGGGATTACGGACAGTAAAATTACAGTTCAGTACTTCGTGTAACCCCCACGAGCATTCAGGAGAGCACGTACACGTTGAGGCATGCTGTTCACGAGATTTGCCAAGGTTTGGACAGGAATCGCTTGCCATGCAGTGACAATAGTCTGCTGCAATTCACGCACAGAGGTCGGCTGCTGGTCCAAGTGGTCGATTTGACGCGTTAATTCTGCCCACAAGTTCTCTATCGGATTCATATCCGGGGACATGGCAGGCCACTCCATATGCTCTACACCACGGTCAGCAAGAAAGTGTTGGATCATGCGAGCACGATGAGGCCGTGCATTGTCATCTTGGAAGACAAAGTTTCCTCGAAAGGCTGCACGAGCAAATGGAAGCAATGTTTCTTCCAGAATGGCCCTGTGCTTGAACTGGTTCAGGTTTCCATTCAGAACAACCAGGTCAGTTTTGCCCTCTGCATGAAAAGCAGCCCAAACGGTCACCCCACCACCTCCAGCTTGGACTCTTGGCACTATGCAATCTTTGTTGTAGGCTTCATGCATTTGTCTGCACACTCGGACGCGGCCATCTTGACGATAGACCAGAAATCTAGACTCGTCACTGAAGATCACATGATTCCAGTGTCCTGGCTGCCATTGACGGTGCTCTCTGGCCCACTGCAGTTGGTGCTGGCGGTGTTGTCTGGTCAGGCGTGGCTTTCTCAGGGGACGCCTGGCACGATAGCCTGCTTGAACCAGTCGTTGGTTGACTCGCCTTCTGGATACAGGCACATTTGTCAGTTGCTGCCACTCAGCCCGAAGCCGATTAGCTGACTTGGTACGGCCATTGCGGACTAACCGGTGCAGCTGGCGATCATCCCTCCTTGTGGTTCTGTGGGGACGTCCTGGCCTCGGTATTGGAGTAGGGACACCCCTCTGAGCATTTCGTTTCAGGATCTTTGACACCTGACCTTGAGTGATGCCATACTGCCAAGCAATAGCACGCTCTTTCATGCTGTAATTTCGTAAAGCCACCACTCCATGACAAACAGCATTGTCGCGTTGACGGACCATCTCCAGAGGAAGCAGCAATAACTTTTGGAGACGTGCAGCAGTTGTTTTCCACTAATACAGAACGCAACAACCCTTGTATACCCGACTGTGAAGCCAATCGTCAAATGCACCTGTCCATACATTTTGCCACGCCACCTGTGATATAATCCTGTTGTTGACTTCTTGCTGCGACAGACAATCAGTGACATGGTTGTTTTAACAAATAAATCACCAAAGTGTAAAAGAAACTCACCAGATTAATATACTGAGTTAAGAAAGTAAACCCAAGTCAAGAAAAAAAAATATTCCATATTAAATGCCTAGTCTGTATATATATATATATATGAATGAATGAATGAATTATCGTTTTAAGGCCATTTTCCCCGCTAGAGCGGGGGTTAGCCTTATATATATATATATATATATATATATATATATAGATATATATATATACTAGCGGGGTCACCCGTGGGAATCCCACGGGCATGGATGTGTGTGACATTTCGACATATTGAGTTATATGCTGCACATTCATTTTTACAAAATGGTTACTGGCAAGTCATCAGATCCAGAAATGGTGTGAATGTAGTTATTTCACATAATATGGGACCCCTCACTCCTCTCCACCTGACACTCTCCTGTCTCCACCTGACACTCTCCTGTCTCCACCTGACACTCTCCTCTCTCCACCTAGCACTCCTCTCCTCTCCAAACCCTCACATCCCTCTCCTTTCCAATCCCTCACCTCTCCAATCCCTCACACTCCTCTCCTCTGCAATCCTTCACACGCCTCTCCAATCGCGCCTCACACTCCTCTCCAATCGCGCCTCACACTCCTCTCCAATCGCGCCTCACACTCCTCTCCAATCGTGCCTCACACTCCTCTCCAATCGTGCCTCACACTCCCCTCCAATCACTCCTCTCCAATCGTGCCTCACACTCCTCTCCAATCACGCCTCACACTCCTCTCCAATCGTGCCTCACACTCCTCTCCAATCGCGCCTCACACTCCTCTCCAATCGCGCCTCACTCGCCTCTCCAATCGGCTTTCCCCGTCTCGTTTCTCTCCTTTTTCTCCCGTCTCGTTCTTTTTCTTGCTCCAAATCGGCCCGTCGGAATCGGAAATCGGCCCGTCTCGCCCGTCGGCCCGTCGGAATCGGAAATCGGCCCGTCTTGCTTTTGTGCTTGTGCGTAAATAAATTGTGTTCATGACACCATTTCTGGTGTTGGGCTAGCGGCTAGGGTGCCGGCTTAGGATCCTGGGTTCGAATCTCGGTCGATCGCCGAATTAATGCCAGGGGGGTTGACTCAGCCTGTCATCCTTCCGAGGTCGGCTAATTGAGTACCAGTTCACTGGTAATTCCCTGTTTGTCGTTGAAGGCGGCAAAAAGGGTTGGCGTCAGGAAGGGCATCCGGCCGTAAAACATTGCTTCAAAAAGGGGACAAAAAAACAACAACTACCACGGTCCCCGAAAAGGCCAACCCCCGCTTTGCGGGGAAAAATGGCCTCTAAACGGTGGTTTTTACACCATTTCTGGATCTGATGACTTGCCAGTAACCATTTTGTAAAAATGAATGTGCAGCATCTAACTCAATATGTCGAAATGTCACACACATCCATGCCCGTGGGATTCCCACGGGTGACCCCGCAAGTTTGCATTGACGTTCGTCGATGGACTCGTTCGCCCGTCTCATTCGTTTTCTTGCTGCATCCTGTTCAAGTCTGCGTTCTTCATCGATCGTCTCATTCATTTTGGAAATAGAAGTTTCCACGCAGCGCATGAATTGTCACGATCCTCAAGAGGAATTTGTCTCGTAATCATCAAATGATAAATGGCAAGTAAATTATATTGTGGAAAATTAAAGATTTCAAATAAACCTATTTAAAGTGTATTCGCACATAACTAATTTTAAAAAACGAAGAAATATCTCTCGGTAATTTCCTGAAACATATTTTACTTCCGGCTAATAATGTTGAATTAAATAAAAACGAAGAAATATATGTCGGCATCATTGTTGACGTTTTTGTGACGACTGTCATCAAACGAAAAAGTAATACTGTATATCTTAACGGAAAAGCAAAAGCGAATTTTTAATATATATCGACACGTTGCCGTCGGTGTCATGTTGGGCGGTGTATGATACACCATGACGCGATTTTTAAAAATATATCTCTGCATTTTCCCGCGTGTGTGGAATGTTCTCAATTATTGCTGACACCGAGTCCAAAACCATCGATAAAAATGAAATCATATGGTGAGTTAGATTGGAGATAAAGGCGTGAGAGAGACTCAATGGCCTTGAAGTTGAAGTTACAGGCGTTTGAGAATTCATTTCGTTCTATAAACGGCAACTTTCATTGGATTTCCTTCCCGTTTTTTTTCAACCGAGTCGAAAACTATGTTAGCGACTGTGAAAAATGAAATGATATATCGAATTTTTAATATATATCGACACGTTGCCGTCGGTGTCATGTTAGGCGGTGTATGATACACCATGACGCGATTTTAAAAAATATATCTGCATTTTCCCGCGTGTGTGGAATGTTCTCAATTATTGCTGACACCGACTCTAAAACCATCGATAAAAATGAAATCATATGGTGAGTTAGATTGGAGATAAAGGCGTGAGAGAGACTCAATGGCCTTGAAGTTCAGGCATTTGAGAATTCATTTCGTTCTATAAACGGCAACTTTCATCGGATTTTCTTCTCGTTTTTTTTCAACCGAGTCTAAAACTATGTTAGCGACTGTGAAAAATGAAATGATATATCGAATTTAAAATAGATATCGACACATTGCCGTCGGTGTCATGTTGGGCGGTGTATGATACACCATGACGCGGTTTTAAAAAATATATCTCTGCATTTTCCCGCGTGTGTGGAATGTTTGTGGAAAATTAAAGATTTCAAATAAACCTATTTAAAGTGTATGCGCACATAACTAATAAAAAAAACGAAGAAATATCTCTCGGTAATTTCCTGAAACATATTTTACTTCCGGCTAATATGTTGAATGAAATAAAAACGAAGAAATATATGTCGGCATCATTGTTGACGTTTTTGTGACGACTATCATCAAACGAAATAGTAATATATCATAACGGAAAAGCAAAAGCGAATTTTTAATATATATCGACACATTGCCGGCGGTGTCATGTTGGGCGGTGTATGATACACCATGACGCGATTTTAAAAAATATATCTCTGCATTTTCCCGCGTGTGTGGATTGTTCTCAATTATTGCTGACACCGAGTCTAAAAGTAAAACCATCGATAAAAATGAAATCATATGGTGAGTTAGATTGGAGATAAAGGCGTGAGAGAGACTCAATGGCCTTGAAGTTACAGGCCTTTGAGAATTCATTTCGTTCTATAAACGGCAACTTTCATCGGATTTTCTTCCCGTTTTTTTTCAACCGAGTCTAAAACTATGTTAGCGACTGTGAAAAATGAAATGATTTATCGAATTTGATTTGAAATAAAACTGGGGGAGAGCAAGACACCACGGGCCTACAAAACAGGACTCAAAGCTATGCGAGTTAATAAAATGGTGGATATTTGTTTATAGCCACTCCCAGAATGGGTGGAGCTATGGGTGGAGCTACTCTGCAAACCGAGTAAGCCACACCCCGGACAGACACCCAACAGATAGACAGACAGACAGACAGAATCATCTACGGCTATTATAATATAGACTAGCGGGGTCACCCGTGGGAATCCCACGGGCATGGATGTGTGTGACATTTCGACATATTGAGTTATATGCTGCACATTCATTTTTACAAAATGGTTACTGGCAAGTCATCAGATCCAGAAATGGTGTGAATTTAGTTATTTCACATAATATGTGACCCCTCACTCCTCTCCACCTGACACTCTCCTGTCTCCACCTGACACTCTCCTGTCTCCACCTGACACTCTCCTCTCTCCACCTAGCACTCCTCTCCTCTCCAAACCCTCACATCCCTCTCCTTTCCAATCCCTCACCTCTCCAATCCCTCACACTCCTCTCCTCTGCAATCCTTCACACGCCTCTCCAATCGCGCCTCACACTCCTCTCCAATCGCGCCTCACACTCCTCTCCAATCGCGCCTCACACTCCTCTCCAATCGTGCCTCACACTCCTCTCCAATCGTGCCTCACACTCCCCTCCAATCACTCCTCTCCAATCGTGCCTCACACTCCTCTCCAATCACGCCTCACACTCCTCTCCAATCGTGCCTCACACTCCTCTCCAATCGCGCCTCACACTCCTCTCCAATCGCGCCTCACTCGCCTCTCCAATCGGCTTTCCCCGTCTCGTTTCTCTCCTTTTTCTCCCGTCTCGTTCTTTTTCTTGCTCCAAATCGGCCCGTCGGAATCGGAAATCGGCCCGTCTCGCCCGTCGGCCCGTCGGAATCGGAAATCGGCCCGTCTTGCTTTTGTGCTTGTGCGTAAATAAATTGTGTTCATGACACCATTTCTGGTGTTGGGCTAGCGGCTAGGGTGCCGGCTTAGGATCCTGGGTTCGAATCTCGGTCGATCGCCGAATTAATGCCAGGGGGGTTGACTCAGCCTGTCATCCTTCCGAGGTCGGCTAATTGAGTACCAGTTCACTGGTAATTCCCTGTTTGTCGTTGAAGGTGGCAAAAAGGGTTGGCGTCAGGAAGGGCATCCGGCCGTAAAACATTGCTTCAAAAAGGGGACAAAAAAACAACAACTACCACGGTCCCCGAAAAGGCCAACCCCCGCTTTGCGGGGAAAAATGGCCTCTAAACGGTGGTTTTTACACCATTTCTGGATCTGATGACTTGCCAGTAACCATTTTGTAAAAATGAATGTGCAGCATCTAACTCAATATGTCGAAATGTCACACACATCCATGCCCGTGGGATTCCCACGGGTGACCCCGCAAGTTTGCATTGACGTTCGTCGATGGACTCGTTCGCCCGTCTCATTCGTTTTCTTGCTGCATCCTGTTCAAGTCTGCGTTCTTCATCGATCGTCTCATTCATTTTGGAAATAGAAGTTTCCACGCAGCGCATGAATTGTCACGATCCTCAAGAGGAATTTGTCTCGTAATCATCAAATGATAAATGGCAAGTAAATTATATTGTGGAAAATTAAAGATTTCAAATAAACCTATTTAAAGTGTATTCGCACATAACTAATTTTAAAAAACGAAGAAATATCTCTCGGTAATTTCCTGAAACATATTTTACTTCCGGCTAATAATGTTGAATTAAATAAAAACGAAGAAATATATGTCGGCATCATTGTTGACGTTTTTGTGACGACTGTCATCAAACGAAAAAGTAATACTGTATATCTTAACGGAAAAGCAAAAGCGAATTTTTAATATATATCGACACGTTGCCGTCGGTGTCATGTTGGGCGGTGTATGATACACCATGACGCGATTTTTAAAAATATATCTCTGCATTTTCCCGCGTGTGTGGAATGTTCTCAATTATTGCTGACACCGAGTCCAAAACCATCGATAAAAATGAAATCATATGGTGAGTTAGATTGGAGATAAAGGCGTGAGAGAGACTCAATGGCCTTGAAGTTGAAGTTACAGGCGTTTGAGAATTCATTTCGTTCTATAAACGGCAACTTTCATTGGATTTCCTTCCCGTTTTTTTTCAACCGAGTCGAAAACTATGTTAGCGACTGTGAAAAATGAAATGATATATCGAATTTTTAATATATATCGACACGTTGCCGTCGGTGTCATGTTAGGCGGTGTATGATACACCATGACGCGATTTTAAAAAATATATCTGCATTTTCCCGCGTGTGTGGAATGTTCTCAATTATTGCTGACACCGACTCTAAAACCATCGATAAAAATGAAATCATATGGTGAGTTAGATTGGAGATAAAGGCGTGAGAGAGACTCAATGGCCTTGAAGTTCAGGCATTTGAGAATTCATTTCGTTCTATAAACGGCAACTTTCATCGGATTTTCTTCTCGTTTTTTTTCAACCGAGTCTAAAACTATGTTAGCGACTGTGAAAAATGAAATGATATATCGAATTTAAAATAGATATCGACACATTGCCGTCGGTGTCATGTTGGGCGGTGTATGATACACCATGACGCGGTTTTAAAAAATATATCTCTGCATTTTCCCGCGTGTGTGGAATGTTTGTGGAAAATTAAAGATTTCAAATAAACCTATTTAAAGTGTATGCGCACATAACTAATAAAAAAAACGAAGAAATATCTCTCGGTAATTTCCTGAAACATATTTTACTTCCGGCTAATATGTTGAATGAAATAAAAACGAAGAAATATATGTCGGCATCATTGTTGACGTTTTTGTGACGACTATCATCAAACGAAATAGTAATATATCATAACGGAAAAGCAAAAGCGAATTTTTAATATATATCGACACATTGCCGGCGGTGTCATGTTGGGCGGTGTATGATACACCATGACGCGATTTTAAAAAATATATCTCTGCATTTTCCCGCGTGTGTGGATTGTTCTCAATTATTGCTGACACCGAGTCTAAAAGTAAAACCATCGATAAAAATGAAATCATATGGTGAGTTAGATTGGAGATAAAGGCGTGAGAGAGACTCAATGGCCTTGAAGTTACAGGCCTTTGAGAATTCATTTCGTTCTATAAACGGCAACTTTCATCGGATTTTCTTCCCGTTTTTTTTCAACCGAGTCTAAAACTATGTTAGCGACTGTGAAAAATGAAATGATTTATCGAATTTGATTTGAAATAAAACTGGGGGAGAGCAAGACACCACGGGCCTACAAAACAGGACTCAAAGCTATGCGAGTTAATAAAATGGTGGATATTTGTTTATAGCCACTCCAGAATGGGTGGAGCTATGGGTGGAGCTACTCTGCAAACCGAGTAAGCCACACCCCGGACAGACACCCAACAGATAGACAGACAGACAGACAGAATCATCTACGGCTATTATAATATAGATTGTTGCGGATATCTACGTCGGCCTTCTTCCCCTTAAGAAGGGGGGATTAGTCCCCTTGTTCGTGACTGACCGACGTGAGTCCTGACGCTGCACAGCTCCCTCCAGAGAGGCAGGAGCGCAACCCCGTTCGCGACCGCGGACAGATGTTAATTGCCGAGCGGTTTAGCAACCGCGGCACGAACTATTAACAAGAACTGACCCGATTCTTAACGTTGGCCAAATCGTGCCACAGGTATTCAATGAGGGAAAAGACAAGGACGAAACGGATGTAAAGGAAAGAAGGCAAGGTAGGAAGAACAAATATGATTTATTACTAACTATTTACACAATTAAAGAAACCAAGGAGAAGGAAGGATAATAAAATAATTGACAGAAGGATGGAAGAACCAGAAGGACACAGTGCAATATTAACTTACCTAAACAGTCTTACTTAACCCCAGGACAAGACAAAAGACAGACTACGGTCAGACTCACACGAATGGATGGATGACAGGAATGGCAGGAAGGAGAGGAAGGTTCAGCTGGAGCAGGAGAAGGGTCGGGCCGGGAGTGAGCAGCCGCCGCCCCTCCGCAGGCGTGTTCGCACGGCGGCGTCGCTTTGTAGCCGCGGCCGAAAACCGCTTTCGACGCTCAAAGCTGCTGTGGCCAGAACTGCTGTTGGTTCAGCTCCGGTTTGTTCAAAGCTGCGGTGGTTCAGAAATCAAAGCTGCTGTGGTTCAGAAATCAAAGCTGCTGTGGTTCAGCTCCGGTGCTCCCATCTCCCTCCTCAACTCGGCTCAGGTGGGGTGCGTCGCGTGCTCTCCAAGGGCTCATCTCTCTTTCTGACGCACTCTCCGTGGGGGCTGATGCAATGGGTTTTATAACCCCACCCTCTTGAGCCATATCCACTCATCCTTGGTTGGTCGGCAAGGGCTGGCTCACTTCTCCTTCCGATGACGAGGGGCGGAGACATGCCTTTCTTCTCCGAGATTACCTCGTGGCTAATGGAGTCTTGCGGCGAAGAACACAACCCCAAAGCAGCAGCGGCGAACGCCGCCTTGCTGGCAGGTTTTCGGAGGCCATGGGGATATTTCAGGGGATTCTACCTTATTTGAATTCGGTGCAATGGAGTGTCAACTAATGGGCAACAGAGCCTTAAACTCACATAGAATAAAGAAATAAACTACTTAAAAGGGTATATGATTGGCTACGTGTATGTATATGGAGTAACTAAGGAGGACGACCTTTGACCTTTACACACCAAACGGAGATATTTACAAGAATTCATTACACTTACAGAGGGTGATATTTACAACAATTACAAATCCGCAACAATATATATATATATACATATATGAATGAATGAATGATCGTTTTAAGGCCATTTTCCCCGCTAGAAAGCCTTATATATATATATATATATATATATATATATATATATATATATATATATATATATATATATATATATATATATATATATATATATAAATATATATATATATATATAAATATATATATATATATATATATATATATATACATATATATATATATACATATATATATATATATATACATATATATATACATATATATATATATATATATATATATATATATATATATATATATATATATATATATATATATATATATATATATACAAGGCCATAAAATGGTTTAAGGCCATTTTTCCGGGGGTTAGCCTTATATATATATATATATATATATATATATATTTACAGCTCTTTCAGAAAGCACTATATATATATATATATATATATATATATATATATATATATATATATATATATATATCTATCTATATTATAATAGCCGTAGATGATTCTGTCTGTCTGTCTGTCTATCTGTTGGGTGTCTGTCCGGGGTGTGGCTTACTCGGTTTGCAGAGTAGCTCCACCCATAGCTCCACCCATTCTGGGAGTGGCTATAAACAAATATCCACCATTTTATTAACTCGCATAGCTTTGAGTCCTGTTTTGTAGGCCCGTGGTGTCTTGCTCTCCCCCAGTTTTATTTCAAATCAAATTCGATAAATCATTTCATTTTTCACAGTCGCTAACATAGTTTTAGACTCGGTTGAAAAAAAACGGGAAGAAAATCCGATGAAAGTTGCCGTTTATAGAACGAAATGAATTCTCAAAGGCCTGTAACTTCAAGGCCATTGAGTCTCTCTCACGCCTTTATCTCCAATCTAACTCACCATATGATTTCATTTTTATCGATGGTTTTACTTTTAGACTCGGTGTCAGCAATAATTGAGAACAATCCACACACGCGGGAAAATGCAGAGATATATTTTTTAAAATCGCGTCATGGTGTATCATACACCGCCCAACATGACACCGCCGGCAATGTGTCGATATATATTAAAAATTCGCTTTTGCTTTTCCGTTATGATATATTACTATTTCGTTTGATGATAGTCGTCACAAAAACGTCAACAATGATGCCGACATATATTTCTTCGTTTTTATTTCATTCAACATATTAGCCGGAAGTAAAATATGTTTCAGGAAATTACCGAGAGATATTTCTTCGTTTTTTTTATTAGTTATGTGCGCATACACTTTAAATAGGTTTATTTGAAATCTTTAATTTTCCACAAACATTCCACACACGCGGGAAAATGCAGAGATATATTTTTTAAAACCGCGTCATGGTGTATCATACACCGCCCAACATGACACCGACGGCAATGTGTCGATATCTATTTTAAATTCGATATATCATTTCATTTTTCACAGTCGCTAACATAGTTTTAGACTCGGTTGAAAAAAAACGAGAAGAAAATCCGATGAAAGTTGCCGTTTATAGAACGAAATGAATTCTCAAATGCCTGAACTTCAAGGCCATTGAGTCTCTCTCACGCCTTTATCTCCAATCTAACTCACCATATGATTTCATTTTTATCGATGGTTTTAGAGTCGGTGTCAGCAATAATTGAGAACATTCCACACACGCGGGAAAATGCAGATATATTTTTTAAAATCGCGTCATGGTGTATCATACACCGCCTAACATGACACCGACGGCAACGTGTCGATATATATTAAAAATTCGATATATCATTTCATTTTTCACAGTCGCTAACATAGTTTTCGACTCGGTTGAAAAAAAACGGGAAGGAAATCCAATGAAAGTTGCCGTTTATAGAACGAAATGAATTCTCAAACGCCTGTAACTTCAACTTCAAGGCCATTGAGTCTCTCTCACGCCTTTATCTCCAATCTAACTCACCATATGATTTCATTTTTATCGATGGTTTTGGACTCGGTGTCAGCAATAATTGAGAACATTCCACACACGCGGGAAAATGCAGAGATATATTTTTAAAAATCGCGTCATGGTGTATCATACACCGCCCAACATGACACCGACGGCAACGTGTCGATATATATTAAAAATTCGCTTTTGCTTTTCCGTTAAGATATACAGTATTACTTTTTCGTTTGATGACAGTCGTCACAAAAACGTCAACAATGATGCCGACATATATTTCTTCGTTTTTATTTAATTCAACATTATTAGCCGGAAGTAAAATATGTTTCAGGAAATTACCGAGAGATATTTCTTCGTTTTTTAAAATTAGTTATGTGCGAATACACTTTAAATAGGTTTATTTGAAATCTTTAATTTTCCACAATATAATTTACTTGCCATTTATCATTTGATGATTACGAGACAAATTCCTCTTGAGGATCGTGACAATTCATGCGCTGCGTGGAAACTTCTATTTCCAAAATGAATGAGACGATCGATGAAGAACGCAGACTTGAACAGGATGCAGCAAGAAAACGAATGAGACGGGCGAACGAGTCCATCGACGAACGTCAATGCAAACTTGCGGGGTCACCCGTGGGAATCCCACGGGCATGGATGTGTGTGACATTTCGACATATTGAGTTAGATGCTGCACATTCATTTTTACAAAATGGTTACTGGCAAGTCATCAGATCCAGAAATGGTGTAAAAACCACCGTTTAGAGGCCATTTTTCCCCGCAAAGCGGGGGTTGGCCTTTTCGGGGACCGTGGTAGTTGTTGTTTTTTTGTCCCCTTTTTGAAGCAATGTTTTACGGCCGGATGCCCTTCCTGACGCCAACCCTTTTTGCCGCCTTCAACGACAAACAGGGAATTACCAGTGAACTGGTACTCAATTAGCCGACCTCGGAAGGATGACAGGCTGAGTCAACCCCCCTGGCATTAATTCGGCGATCGACCGAGATTCGAACCCAGGATCCTAAGCCGGCACCCTAGCCGCTAGCCCAACACCAGAAATGGTGTCATGAACACAATTTATTTACGCACAAGCACAAAAGCAAGACGGGCCGATTTCCGATTCCGACGGGCCGACGGGCGAGACGGGCCGATTTCCGATTCCGACGGGCCGATTTGGAGCAAGAAAAAGAACGAGACGGGAGAAAAAGGAGAGAAACGAGACGGGGAAAGCCGATTGGAGAGGCGAGTGAGGCGCGATTGGAGAGGAGTGTGAGGCGCGATTGGAGAGGAGTGTGAGGCACGATTGGAGAGGAGTGTGAGGCGTGATTGGAGAGGAGTGTGAGGCACGATTGGAGAGGAGTGATTGGAGGGGAGTGTGAGGCACGATTGGAGAGGAGTGTGAGGCACGATTGGAGAGGAGTGTGAGGCGCGATTGGAGAGGAGTGTGAGGCGCGATTGGAGAGGAGTGTGAGGCGCGATTGGAGAGGCGTGTGAAGGATTGCAGAGGAGAGGAGTGTGAGGGATTGGAGAGGTGAGGGATTGGAAAGGAGAGGGATGTGAGGGTTTGGAGAGGAGAGGAGTGCTAGGTGGAGAGAGGAGAGTGTCAGGTGGAGACAGGAGAGTGTCAGGTGGAGACAGGAGAGTGTCAGGTGGAGAGGAGTGAGGGGTCACATATTATGTGAAATAACTAAATTCACACCATTTCTGGATCTGATGACTTGCCAGTAACCATTTTGTAAAAATGAATGTGCAGCATATAACTCAATATGTCGAAATGTCACACACATCCATGCCCGTGGGATTCCCACGGGTGACCCCGCTAGTATATATATATACAGTATATATATATATATATATATATATATATATATATATATATATATATATATATATATATATATATATATATATATATATATATATATATATATATATATCAAAACATGCTCTTCTGGCTAAACAGTTGCATAGGCTTCGCCTATAACAATTAGGCATGTGCTTAGCAGGGCTGCAGCCCACGACATCTCCTGAAGATTGCACTGCAGTCATGACTGGGAAGGTAATTCTATTCTCAATTTATAGACCAGTCCCCACCCTGGAGAGCGACCATTCACGGACATGTGTTTTGGGCTTGTTGGCCCTCGTCAGCATGGAGGAGCTCTGGAAGGGTGTGTGTATACATACATATATATATACGTATATATATTATATATATATATATATATATATATATATATATATATATATATATATATATATGTATATATATATATATATATATATAGATATATATATATTGTTACGGATCGCGGTTTAGATGTTACTTTGGGCCGAGCGGATGGTCCAACCGCGACCGTTACAGGATCCCCAATTGGCCCGACTCCCCCAACGTTGACCAGATCGCACCACAGATATTCAATCGGGAAACCTCTAAAGCGACCGAAAGAGAAGGAAGAGAGAAGAAGACAGAGTATGGAGGAAGAACAGATTTATTATACACACACAAGCAAAAAGAAGGAGCGACCAAAGTTATTTACAAGCAATGGATGGAAGAAGCAGTCACACAGTGAATCGTTAACTTATACTATTCAATTTACTTAACCCCAGGACAACGTTCAAGACAGACGACGTTCACACTTACACGGGGGAAATTGCAGGCAAGGATGGCGGAGGTGGGTTGCTGGAGAGGGAGGCAGGGTCAGGTCCCTGCAACCGGCAGGGCTGGAGGTAGCAGCTCCCAATTCTTCGCGTTTTTGGCGGGAAAACCCTCGGTCGCGTCGACGCTGCTGATGCTGTGGACGTCACGCGCTGGCTCGGTCACACCTGCTCCTCTCCTTCTGGTGGAGCCGTCTCCCTCCTCTCAGCGCGTCTCTCCTTAGCTTGTTTCCTCTCCAAGTATCTCTCCTTTTTGGTTTGGAGCGTCTCTCATCTCACAGCTCACAGCTCATCTCTCATGTCCTCTCTCATGTCATCTCTTCTCTCATCTCATCTCATGAAGCAGTCCCTTCCAGTCGCTTTTATTACTCGGGGCGGAATCAAGCCGCCGGCTGCGAGGGCACGCCTACCGGGTCGCTAACCGCGGTGCTGGTTGGCTGTTAGGGCTGTCCGATTCCTCCTTTGATCACGACGACGTGCCACGCCTGTGAGTTGGCGGCTCCTACCCCCCTCTTCTCCGAGATGAGCACATGGGCAATGGTGGCTTGCGGGAGTGAACACCACTCGCACCGCTTTTGAAAGGAACTTTGGGGAGCGGAGATGATTGGGGAAATTGAAAGGGGCCTACGCTTATTTCGTTTGATACAATGCAGAGTCAATCTAGTGGGAAACACATATTTAGCCTACATGGAATAAGGAAATAAACTATTTAAAAAGATATATCGTGGCCTGTGTGTAAGTTTCATGGAATTAACTAGGAGGACGGCTGCGACCATTATTTACATTACGAGGGTGTTACACACAACAAAACCATACTTTTCACATTCGTTACACTTTCTCCAAAATTGTTACACTTCTCAAAACCGTTACCCTTCTCAAAACCGTTACACTTCTCAAATCCGTTACACTGCACCCTCCTTTCTTCAGGCCCGTGCTCGGGCCTACAAAACTTTAACTTAGTGTGACACGTAGGTGTAATTCCCTCTACAATTAACCTGACCCTGAGTGTGACAATCTTAAAACACAAATAAGTATGTCCCCCTATTGCATTGCACCCTGTCTAACAGACTCAAGCCCACAGCTAACCAAATTACGGAATTGTTCTCAAACTATACATTTACGGTGGGGAGCATTATTTACAGTGACGTTATTTCTTATTTACAACGCAACCCAGGACCTGTGTTTTTTTTTTCTTTTCTTTAGGGAACAAGAAAAAGAAATTCCTGTTGGGAGGGAGGAGACAGCACGCATTGCATCGATGCACCAGTACCAATACCACCAAAGCACCCAAAAGCACCAAAAGCACCACTCGGTGCACCAAAAGCACCACTCGGTGCACAGTCACCACGGTTCATAATAAACACAACAAAACAACTGGTGGTGGTCTTCTCTTTCTCTGCTGGGCCGATGTTCTTCCCGACGTCTTCTGGCTTCATGCGGCCTACTTGGAAATAATAAAAAGCACAACTTGTGTTCATTTTTATTTAGGCCTCAGGGGCCAACTAAGGGTGGTCCACCTGTTTGGCATAGGTGCCACCTTACCGAGGTCCGCAAGCAAGATTCCCTGGCCACTGTGGCCGGTCTCCAACAGAGGTGCCCTGCCCCAGAACCTGGGGTCCATCAAGTGGTACTTGGCCGCAGAACAGCGGTCCATAAAGTGGTACATCAACGCAATGCATGCTGGTTCTGGGAATCTCGTGCGCACAATGGCCACCTCACGCACGCTCCCCTCGGCACCCAATGGCACACAGGTCCTCAAGTGGGAGACAAAAGGGGGGAAGGCAAATGAGCGAGGGGTAAGGTCACAAGGGTACACGTCAGTAAAGGCAATGCAGGGTGAAGTGCGTACAGAGAGCGAAGTGAGAAAAACTCGTCCCTACCGTACGTCACCCCCCCTGTCACCTACACTACCCTTGCCCTTACCCCATATTTACAACAATTTACACCTTTACAAATTCGTCACTACGTCTTGTCTTCCCCATCTTTCCCTTCTACACCAAATTCGTCTCCAATCCCTCTACTTCAAAATTTGCCATCACCAATTCATCATCAATCCTCATAAGGAGGGAGAGATGGAATTACGCACAATGTCACACCCACGTCATGATGCGTCTCACAGTCCAAAACATTTGCATTAATGAAAAATAATAAAACATGGCATGGTGTGGAGTTACCTCATCTCAGGTGAGTGGATGCAGATGGTGCGAGGAGATCCTTCATCCTAACTATCCTCTAAATGACTTTAACACACTTTACACTACCCGGGGTCTCTCCCTGCCAATCCATTGGCCAACTTACACTATGGGTTCTAAAAACCAATTCCCATTGACCAAACTGTGGTGCTTCTCAATTTGGGGTCTCACTCCCCCGATTCATCTCCCGGTGCCCTCGCACAATTTCTGGGCTGCGACGTGTAGCTCTCCCAGCAGGTCTACCCACCTGCACACCTCCACCACTGTAGTTGCCACCCGAGCTTACCTAGCTCCTTACCTAACCTATCTAATTTGGGAAGGCCCCTCCTGGCTCTGTCACCCCTTGGTGCCCTCTGGCACTGGGCTACCCGGGTCCGTCCTCCGGATCCTCGGGCCCCATCCACAACTACCGGCTCCCAGAGCCCACCTGCGGCCTCACCTGGCTGACATCCTCACAGTGGTGGAGTGCCCAAACCAACTACACACACTAACAGGCTACACGCCCAGCCATTTCCACAACACTAATGCACCCATCCAAAGACCATTCTTTCACCCGCACCACAGATGCCAATATCCAACCACAATTTACCTGTACCCTCTACCTAACACTTACACTACCCGCCCCGGGTATCCGTGATGGGGGTCCACTCTTCCCCCATTCACACCTTCGCACCATCCACTCCACTCCACAATTTCCACCATACTCACTCCACGACCATCCATTCCAATACTCCATACCATTTATTCCATACACCTGTCCTCCATTCACCTGTCGTTGCACACCTGTGCCCTCACACCTGGTGCCACCTGCACCCTCCTTTCGTCCTGGACCATTTGGTCAGCACAACACGCAATCACCACTACTCCCTCATACACTGCTCCATTCACCTGTTCAGTTGCACACCTGTGCAATCACACCTGTTCAATCCTCACACACACGGCATCATCTCATCTAACTACTCCCCTCTGAAACTTGCGCTTCCCAGTCGTCCCTTTAAACTATTGCGCTCCCACGTCATTATCATCCACACTAATCTACCTGCGTCCCCACTACAGGTATCCTTGTCACTAACTAACCTTAACGTTACCTAATGTCAATCTCTTCTAGATCCCTACACACAATATCCTAACCCACCCGGGCTAGTTTTCACTGCCATAAACCCCATAACCTAGTGCTCCTTTGCCCCCCCCCGTTTGTGAGGGATGACAGAGTTGCCATCCCACCACATCGGGGAGGTCCCACTATCAATTTTGCTCGTCCAAATTCCAACCAATTCTAAAATTTTCCATTTACTGCCAATTCTACCCACTATTATAAATTTCGTATCAAATCACGATCACTATCACTATCACCATCATCACAGTCCACTATATCCTAGCCTCGGTGCGTCGTGACATCATTAAACTCGGTTCGTAAAGCCGAGCAATGAATTCGGGTGGTTTGGTCACCTGCAGGTTGAATCCGTCCGGCTTTCGGTTCAAGGGAGGTGGTTTGGTTGGGCCGAGATTCCACGCACCATCTCGGCGCGGCACCTTGCGGTCCCGGGCCCGATGGCTCAATCTCCCCCGGTCGGAACCCCGTCCCCACGAGGGGGCACCGTTCCGCTTCCTCCCACTCGCCCTTGAACCGGACCGGTCGCCTGGCCCGACAAGGCCCGGACTCGACCGTGCGGGGCGGGGCCAAGCCCGAATCGGCAACGACGCTTCGAAGAGAAACGACGCAGCATCGATCCGCGCCGGGCCTCGCACCCAACAAAGCACACCGCGCCCTGAGTGCTCGCATCGGCTATCCGTCGCCCTAACCGCTAACCCGGTTACCATCGATGCTTCACTTGCATGCTCACACGCATACGCTACCCCTTTCACCCTCACAAAACCTGGCGTTCCAACGCCGTCCGTACATTCCACCAACGCTCTCCCTGTTACACACCACACCTCTCGCGCACACCTCGGTCCACACCTCTCCTCCGTTACGTCCTCCGTAACACTCACCATGGGCGTGCACTCTTGCATCCACCCACTAACGCGCTCGGATGGGCTCTCCCACACTCGCGCTACCACCAACCCAGGTGTGCTTCCTCGCACACCCTCTACCATTCCAAGCGTGCATTCTCGCACCCGCTCCACCACCAACTCACTCCTCGTGTCACACTCCGTACACCCCGACGTGCATTCTCGCTCGCACTCGGTTTCACTCCCACACTTTAGAACACACCCACTCGCCGACGCACACTTTTTCCTCCCACGCGTGCCATTTCCACTCACATGGGACCCTTCACCAACGCCCGGATGCCTCCTCGATCCCAAGCGCGCGAAAATTCTTTTGTCGCCAAACATCCTCTTACAAAATCTCCCCGCACAATACACAGCACGTCTCACCTTCGGGGTTCTTCTTCCTCCCTGCACCAAAACCTGCAAACTTCCATTTGGATTAGCGAGTACATCATTATGATTTGAGCAGGGACTTTGTACATTTTCCATTTCTCCCTGCAATTCCCGGGCTACCTCCGTCATCTCTTCAATTTCAATGCCCACTTCCGCTTTTTCTTTACTCACCTCGACGACCGCTGGCTTTAATAAAACACCCTCTACCTCATCGGTCGCCGGCTTTTCCAAACCCCGTGTCGCGATTTCTACCCCCGTCATTGTACCCGTGCTTTCCTCCGCTTCGCTCAACCGGCGCTTCTCGACCCGCGTTACCTCCTCGTGCACCCCTGGGACCCTTTCGCCCAACTTGCGGTCTCTGTCCCTCTGCTCCCTTTCCTTCCTATCGGCCCTCATTCCGTTTATTGTTGCTTCAATTTGCTCACTCTGAGCCTCCATCCGGTTCCCCATTACCCCCATTTGGCCCTCCAATCGCTCACCCAATTGCTCACTATCAGCCCTCATTTGCTCACTATTAGCCCTCATATCGTCCTTCTGCAGGTTGAGGGACGCCTGCATTTGTACCATAAATTGCTCCATGAGGGCCTGCATTTGGGCCATCCCTCCCACTTGTGCAGCGGGTGCGGCCGCCGTAGCCATGTGCGAGGCGCCATTTTGCGCGCCCGCAACCTCGTGCGCGAGGACGCCATTTTGTGCGTCTGATACCCCCTCAACCGCCTCCTCATTGCTCTCCTCCTCCCTTTCTTCCCCTAAGTCCTGGGTTACCCCTAACCCGTCTATCTCCCCCACCGACATCCGATCGCCTTGATTGTCCATGGTGCGATCTCAAAATTCGGGTTTTATAAAACAAAATTTCGGCAGCTCGTAATTTTGACCAAAAAATTTTTTTTTTTCTACACGTTTTAAAAATTTGGTTCGGGCCTCGAATCCCACTCCCAGACACCAATTGTTACGGATCGCGGTTTAGATGTTACTTTGGGCCGAGCGGATGGTCCAACCGCGACCGTTACAGGATCCCCAATTGGCCCGACTCCCCCAACGTTGACCAGATCGCACCACAGATATTCAATCGGGAAACCTCTAAAGCGACCGAAAGAGAAGGAAGAGAGAAGAAGACAGAGTACGGAGGAAGAACAGATTTATTATACACACACAAGCAAAAAGAAGGAGCGACCAAAGTTATTTACAAGCAATGGATGGAAGAAGCAGTCACACAGTGAATCGTTAACTTATACTATTCAATTTACTTAACCCCAGGACAACGTTGAAGACAGACGACGTTCACACTTACACGGGGGAAATTGCAGGCAGGGATGGCGGAGGTGGGTTGCTGGAGAGGGAGGCAGGGTCAGGTCCCTGCAACCGGCAGGGCTGGAGGTAGCAGCTCCCAATTCTTCGCGTTTTTGGCGGGAAAACCCTCGGTCGCGTCGACGCTGCTGATGCTGTGGACGTCACGCGCTGGCTCGGTCACACCTGCTCCTCTCCTTCTGGTGGAGACGTCTCCCTCCTCTCAGCGCGTCTCTCCTTAGCTTGTTTCCTCTCCAAGTATCTCTCCTTTTTGGTTTGGAGCGTCTCTCATCTCACAGCTCACAGCTCATCTCTCATGTCCTCTCTCATGTCATCTCTTCTCTCATCTCATCTCTTGAAGCAGTCCCTTCCAGTCGCTTTTATTACTCGGGGCGGAATCAAGCCGCCGGTTGCGAGGGCACGCCTACCGGGTCGCTAACCGCGGTGCTGGTTGGCTGTTAGGGCTGTCCGATTCCTCCTTTGATCATGACGACGTGCCACGCCTGTGAGTTGGCGGCTCCTACCCCCCTCTTCTCCGAGATGAGCACATGGGCAATGGCGGCTTGGGGGAATGAACACCACTCGCACCGCTTTTGAAAGGAACTTTGGGGAGCGGAGATGATTGGGGAAATTGAAAGGGGCCTACGCTTATTTAGTGGGAAACACATATTTAGCCTACATGGAATAAGGAAATAAACTATTTAAAAAGATATATCGTGGCCTGTGTGTAAGTTTCATGGAATTAACTAGGAGGACGGCTGCGACCATTATTTACATTACGAGGGTGTTACACACAACAAAACCATACTTTTCACATTCGTTACACTTTCTCCAAAATTGTTACACTTCTCAAAACCGTTACCCTTCTCAAAACCGTTACACTTCTCAAATTCGTTACAATATATATATATATATATATATATATATATATATATATATATATATATATATATATATATATATATATATATATATATATATATATATATATATATACACACTACATGATCAAAAGTATGCGGACACCCCTTCTAATTAGTGGATTCAGCTGTTTCAGCCACACCCATTGCGGACAGGTATATATAATCAAGCACACAGCCATGCAATCTTGATAGACAAACATTGGCAGTAGAATGGGTCGTACTGAAGATCTCAGTGACTTTCAACGTGGCACCGTCATAGGATTCCACCTTTCCAGAAAGTCAGTTCGTTAAAATTCTGCCCTGCTAGAGTTGCCCCGGTCAACTGTAAGTGCTGTTATTGTGAAGTGGAAATGTATAGGAGCAACAACAGCTCAGCCACGAAGTGGTAGGCCACACAAGCTCACAGAACTGGACCAGGACCCCCGAGTGCTGAAGCGCATTGTGCGTAAAAATCGTCTGTCCTTGTTTGCAACACTCACTACCGAGTTCCAAACTGCCTCTGGAAGCAACGTCAGAACAACAACTGTTCGTCTGGAGCTTCATGAAATGGATTTCCATGGCCGAGCAGCCGCACACAAGCCTAAGATCACCATGCTTAATGCCAAGCGTCGGCTGGAGTGGTGTAAAGCTCGCCGCCATTGGACTCTGGAGCAGTGGAAACGCATTCTCTGGAGTGATGAATCACACTTCACCATCTGGCAGTCCGAGGGACAAATCTGGGTTTGCCGGATGCCAGGAGAACGCTACCTGCCCGAATGCATAGTGCCAACTGTAAAGTTTTGTGGAAGAGGAAATAATGGCCTGTGGCTGTTTTTCATGGTTCGGGCTGGGCCCCTTAGTTCCAGTGAAGGGAAATCTTAACACTACAGCACACAATGACATTCTAGACGATTGTGTGCTTCCAACTTTGTGGCAACAGTTTGGGGAAAGCCCTTTCCTGTTTCAGCATGACAATGCTCCCGTGCACAAAGCGAGGTCCATACAGAAATGGTTTGTCGAGATCGGTGTGGAAGAACATGACTGGCTTGCACAGAGCCCTGACCTCAATCCCATCACCTTTGGGATTAATTGGAACGCCAACTGCGAGCCAGGCCTAATCGCCCTAAATCAGTGCCTGACCTCACTAATGCTCTTGTGGCTGAATGGAAGCAAATCCCCACAGCAATGTTCCAACATCTAGTGGAAAGCCTTCCCAGAAGAGTGGATGGAGGCTGTTATAGCAGCAAAGGGGGGACCAACTCCATATTAATGCCCATGATGTTGGAATGAGATGTTCGATGTTCGGGTGTCCACATACTTTTGGTCATGTAGTGTATATATGCATATACATTAAAGAAAAAGAAAAAAAGCACATACAACCAAAAAGTAACTATACCTACTCTGCTAACTCAAGTAAGAAACAAGAAAGAGCAGACCTGGTCTCAATCGACGTTTCAACTGCTTCCCAGTGAGCTTCTTCCCCTGGCCAATATACATTGAGTCTTGACAAGTGTCTGCTTTTATTCTCAAAGGCACGATTCATTTCTGGTCATGTGCTGGTGCAAGAGATCAATTGAAGAGTTTCTTTTTATTTTGCCAAACTGAACCTGAAGCAATAAATGTCAAATCGCATCATTGATGGTCTGCTCTGCTCTTTTTATTATTTTCTCATGGTATTTAGTATTGTATGTGTGGGGCTGAGGTGAGTGTGTGCACTGGTTCTTGTTTTTGTGTTTCCAATGCACGTGGCATGGAGTATAGTGTCTTTTGTATCATCTCTCTAGTCTCTTTTGACAGTCATTCGCGAAACTAGGAATTGTGCGGATGGTATTTGACCACGCAACCACCCGGTGGTTCACCATAACATTGGTTTGTCAGGATTGGGATCATGAGACTGGTGCAAATATGGTGACCATAATATTCGAGGCAAGTCTTGGGATAGCTAGTGGACCCATCTTGTCATAATGCCCCATCTAGGTAGAAATCTCATCCTGTAATTACAATGTATGTACAGTCACGTGAAAAAGTAAGTACACCCCATATAAAGTTTTGACTTTTTCAACATATTTCAACATACAGCTATTTGATCTTCATTTCAACAATATTGATAGATAAAGGTGATATAATATAACAAATATCATGAAACATTTACATTTTGTAGTCCATTGTATAATTTAAATAAACATAAATGCAAATTTCGCTTGTGGAAAAAGTAAGTACACCCCTCCATTTATCACTACTTCAAATACCTAAAATTAGAATCAGGTGCCCCAGCTCAGGTGCAAATGATTAGAACATCGTTAGAGAGGATCTTGGAGGAACCTGTCTTATTTAAACCTCAGACATTTCGTTTGGTTTGATCTTTGTTATTGAAGTGTGTGGCGTCACCATGCCTAGATCAAAAGAGCTCTCTGAGGCCTTCAGAAAGAAGGTTATAGATGCCTACGAGTCTGGGAAGGGATTTAAAAAGATCTCCAAACAATTTGAAATCAATCATTCGACTGTCTGGAAGATCATCTACAAGTGGAGAAGATTCCAAACAACTGCCAACTTGTTCAAGCCAGGCCGCCCCAGAAAGTTCAGCCCGAGAGCAGACCGCAAGGTGCTGAAAGAAGTCTCTAAGAACCCCAGAATGTCATCACGGGACCTACAGGTAGCTCTTGCCACTGTTGGTGTCAAAGTGCACGAGTCTACCATTGGAAAGAGGCTGCACAAATTTGATCTACATGGGAGTTGTGCCAGGAGGAAACCTTTGCTGTCCAGAAAGAACATCAGGGCAAGACTAAAGTTTGCCAATGAACACCGAGGCAAAGACCAGCACTTCTGGAACAATGTGCTCTGGACAGACGAGTCAAAGGTAGAGCTATTTGGCTACAGTACCAGAAGACATGTTTGGTGAAAACCAAAGACAGCATTTGACCACAAGAACCTGTTACCAACTGTAAAGCATGGTGGTGGAAATATTATGGTTTGGGGCAGCTTTGCTGCATCAGGGCCTGGGCAGCTCATCATCATAGAATCCACGATGAATTCTTCATTGTACCAGAGGGTGCTTGAGGATAATGTGAGGCCATCTGGCGGAAAGTTGAAGCTCAACCGAAGGTGGACCTTGCAACATGACAATGACCCTAAACATACCAGTAAATCCACCAAGGAATGGCTGAAAAGAAAGAAATGGATGGTTCTGGAATGGCCAAGTCAAAGCCCGGATCTAAATCCCATCGAGATGTTGTGGAGGGATTTGAAACGATCTGTGCATGCAAGAAACCCCTCAAACATCGCACAGCTGAAAGAATTCTGCATGGAGGAGTGGGCAAAAATTTTTCCCAGTCGATGCCAGAGACTGGTAGACAGTTATAAGAAACGCCTACTTGAGGTTGCTTCTGCCAAAGGGGGCAATACCACCTATTAGAGCCAAGGGTGTACTTACTTTTTCCACATGCGAAATTTGCATTTATGTTTATTTAAATTATACAATGGACTACAAAATGTAAATGTTTCATGATATTTGTTGTATTATATCACCTTTATCTATCAATATTGTTGAAATGAAGATCAAATAGCTGTATGTTGAAATATGTTGAAAAAGTCAAAACTTTACATGGGGTGTACTTACTTTTTCAGGTGACTGTATATATATATATATATAATATATATGTATGTGTGTGTATATATATATATATATATATTTATATATATATATATATATATTATATTATATAATGTATATTATATAATATAAATTATATAATATATATAATATATATAATATAATATATAATGTATATATGTATATGTATATATAATATAATATATATATATTATATTATATATACACAACCACAGAATTCACAATAAGTCCTCCAACCTCTCACTGTAGCAAATGGCTCCACATTTTGGCCAGCAACACAGGGCCTCCACTTGCCTTTTTCGAGAGCAAACTTCCGGTTAACCTCTACTGAGATATACCCTGAGTGGAGGGGGTGGGCCTAATCAGGCGACCAATCACAAAACTGTTTTTACAAGACCTTGTGACATTATGCCAATTCTACCATCAGCCAATGGCAAGCTTGTGTTGTGGCTGCTTCACATCCCTTAAGCAGGTTCATTAAAATTGCATAAAAACCATCATGTCCCACTTTGTCTCTGTCCTCCTCCCTCTATCGGAGCATCTCCAGGGTATTTGTATATAAGAGGATCATATGCATGTGCTAAGGCTACAGTCTCCTCTGTCAGGGGCGAACTCGTGAGTCCAGTGTGCTACATCCCCAATATTCACCTCCGAGCACGGTTTGGGTATTCAGCCAGAACATTCATATTATTTCATAGGGGAATATGGGTGGCCATTAATCCATGCTTGGCAATAGCAGACCTTTCTGGATGGTTGCATTGAAAGGCTTTGTGGTGTTCTTTGATGCACTGGCCAAAAGTCCCCCTCTAGTCTCTCCTACATATTCCACACAACATGTACAATGTACATGGAATAGTGTATACCACACCTGTGTATCATTCTTGTGTATTTTGTCCTTGATGTTAGTTAGTGCTCATCTCAAGGTGTATACAGGTTGAAAGTGAAAGTTCTTCACCCCCAGCGATCTCAAAATTCGACCAAACACCTTCACCCCTTACCGAGCTAATCCTGGCACAAAAGGCAGCACGCATGAGCCTTTAGGTAGTTCCTGCGGAATTTCCTGATGTCTTGGTGCTGCCAGTACCATTTGTTTTTTGGGCAGAGGAACCACTTAAAGGCTCAAGCATTGATCATTGGTGAACAGACGAAATCTGCAGCATTCATCAATGAACAAGACAAACGCCTGATGTCACAGTTGTCAGTTGTGCTAATCTGGGCAATATTGCAGCTGCAATCCGCAGTGTCGTGGGCTCACTGTCAAGATCTTATTGGCCATCTGAATCTTAAGCCAAATTCATGCCACCACTGCCTGACTGTTTGATCGCTTGTAGTGACTCGAGTTGTGGTCTTTAAGTGGATGTTTAGCCCATGTGCAGTGCAGTGCCAATTTCTCAATGCCATGAAGATCATCTCCCATGACCTTTACCAGGACATCAGGTGCACAACCTGCAAGATTGACATAGTGTCCATAACCTGATAATTGCCAAAGAGGACACACCAAACTCGCCAGCTACATGTCTGTATGTACCCCCTCAGATTGAAAAGTTTGAACATCTCTGACTGTCTGCAATTGAGACAAGCATTTTTGTTAGCCACCCATTGACATTTTCAGATGTCCACAACTGTCAAATAGTATCAATAAAGGATGTTATTGTTAAAGTAGTCACCATGTGAATGATTCAATGTGAAGTAAAATTTGGGAATGTGCCTTTGGTAGTCTGTCGGGCCTCGACAAAGGAAATAATCAATGTGTATGTGTAAAATACAACAATCATATCCAACTGAAGAAGTCTTCAAATGCACCAATCAATATTCTACTCATAAATTTTGAAATGCACAATGAATATTTCCTTTATTCAAAGTTGAATGATTGTTTACCCTTTAAATATGTTTTTGAGTTTACCCCATTGTTGACATAATCCTTACGTACGTAGATGACCCCCATCCACCCCTTTACATAGGATGTATTCACTGATTCAAACCCACTAGTCACTCGTGTGTATGGAATAAACGCACGACGGGAAACTCTTTTCAAGGCTGGCGTCTTTTTCCGGAGTGTCCTCTTTTTCCGGAGTGTCCTCTTTTTCCGGAGTGTCCTCTTTTTCCGGAGTGTCCTCTTTTTCCGGAGTGTCCTCTTTTTCCAGAGTGTCCTCTTTTTCCAGAGTGTCCTCTTTTTCCAGAGTGTCCTCTTTTTCCAGAGTGTCCTCTTTTTCCGGAGTGTCCTCTTTTTCCGGAGTGTCCTCTTTTTCCGGAGTGTCCTCTTTTTCCAGAGTGTCCTCTTTTTCCAGAGTGTCCTCTTTTTCCAGAGTGTCCTCTTTTTCTGGAGTGTCCTCTTTTTCCGGAGTGTCCTCTTTTTCCGGAGTGTCCTCTTTTTCCGGAGTGTCCTCTTTTTCCGGAGTGTCCTCTTTTTCTGGAGTGTCCTTCTTCGGAGTGTCCTCTTTTTTGAAATTTCAAATATGGTAACCCGAGATAAAATATCCTATATTCATGTGATCACTTCATTTTACGGGCTGGCAGGATAGTCTAGACTCTAGAGGTACGCAAACTCGCCTCTAGGCTGTCAAGCCAAGGTTTGAATCTCGACCCAGCACGTAAACTGTCATCCCGATGTTTCACAGGCAGGGTGATTCATTAATACGTGTGCCGTCCCTCGGATTGGTTTTAAATCTGGCATCTTGTCTGCCGACATTCATTGGTGTATGTTACAGATCCCTTGGTGTCCTTCACGAAGAGTAAGCGACTTATCACCGGCGCCATGAACAAATTCCAAATGGTCAAAATTAAAGACGGTGACGGTCCAAAGGGGAAAGAGCAAACAAGAAAGGATTTAACATGCACACGGCAGTTCATCAGCATGATGGCTTTTGAATCCTGGTGAATGAAATGACAATTAAAATGCCGAAATGCTAAAAGTCCAATGTGTCAAGGAGAAGACATTGGTCTGTCTCAAATGCTGCCACTCTGAAATTCTGGAGCGAAATAATGTTTTACGCAAAGAAGAACCAAGTGTTTTATTGGCAAGGCAAAAACGCCAATTAGTGTCAGTTTTAAAAGGCCAGTTAAGGATTGTGATGCTCTCAGCAAAGATCACTGGTAAATGTCAGCAATGTGAGCTCCAAGGAGTTCATGTAAAACGAGCGTTACGCCTCGGTCCCCTGTCGGTGAAGTGATGTGAGTTGACAAAGTGGAAGACGCAAGGCGGCCATCTTGGATTTTGACGTGGCGACCCAATTTTCAAAAGCGTTCTCCCTTATGCGAAGATACACCCACGCACCAGATTAGAAGTTAGTAGTTCGTTTATTTTTCAAGATATTCCGCTCACAAGGTTCAGACATATATATGGTGGCGGCCATCTTGGATGTTGACGTGGCGACCCAATTTTCAATAACGTTCTTCCTTATGCCTAGATACACCGACACACCAGATTAGACGTTGGTACTTCGCTTATTTTTCAAGATATTCCGCTCACAAGCTTCAGACATACATGGCGGCGGCCATCTTGGATTTTGATGTGGCGACCCAATTTTCAATAGCGTTCTTCCTTATGCCTAGATACACCCACACACCAGATTAGAAGTTGGTACTTCGCTTATTTTTCAAGATATTCCGCTCACAAGCTTCAGACATACATGGCGGCGGCCATCTTGGATTTTGACGTGGGTTGCACCCACACACCAAATTAGAATTTGGTCCTTCGCTTACGATGCACGCCCGCCCACACGCACGGACGGACGGGCGGACGGACGGACACACGGACGGAGGGGAAAACCATGATAGTCCCCCTTTCGCTCCGCGGTGCGACGGGGGACAACAAGCATTCTGAGTATTGCGTTGCAATACATGTCCACTACCGGCAGTCTGTCGTCCGGAAAACTGTTGGGGAAATTAACAAAGTTCAAAGTGCCATAACTTTGTCAAAAATGATCGAAACGTCGTGAAGTTCGAACTTGATCTGTAACTTATCATGAGGAAACCATGTACCAAACCAAACCATTATGTCTTTCAATCCTGACAAATCTCACACTCTTACGATGTCTCTCGGAAAAGACTGACTGGACAACCCTCCCATCCACTTTCTGAATAATCCTCTCCAAGAAGTTCTGTCACTCAAGCTTTTGGGTCTCACTATCTGCCATGATCTTTCCTGGGAAAACCACATTTCAAATCTGGCCTCCAAAGCCAATCGCCGACTTGGCATCCTCCGTCGTGCGAAGTCCTTCCTTGGCACACCTGAGCTCCTCACCACATACAAGGCTTTCATCCGCAGCTCAATGGAATACTGCTCTCCCCTCTGGGCTGGTGCTCCTGCCTCACACTTAGCTCGTCTTCACGCTGTTGAAACCAAAGCATTCAGAATCATTGGAATCTCCCGGGATGAAGCTAACTGCAAGGGCCTCTCACTCACTCGCCGCAGGCAGGTTGGTGATCTTTCCGTCTTCTACCGACTCCTCTCTGGCCTTGCCCCCCCAGCTCTCTCTGGGCTCTGTCCCGCAAATATTCCTGCAGGTCGCACAAAATCTGCCTGCAACCCTCTTATGGTTAAACTGCCAAAATCAAGACTCTCTGCTCACCTTCACTCCTTCATTCCTCTTTTCTCCCGCCTCTGGAACAAATCCCTCACTCTCTTCAATCCCACTCCACCCTCCAGGTTTTTAAAACAGCTGTTCACCACCATCTCTTATCTTCCCCCATCCAAAACCTTGATCTTTTCTACCCCCGCTAATTTCACCCCAATTCCACTTTTTTGAAATACCAACTTCTGTCCTGGAAGTCCTTGGTGTCCTTGTGTTTTATACTTCTCCCACCCCCCCCCCCTTCCCACGCCTCCTCCCCCCAAGCCCTCTCCCTCCCACACATCTCCCTGCTCTCAAATGTTGTGTGCTCTCAAGTTTTTGTGTGCATCCCCTTCTCTCCCCATCTTGTCTTCCGCTCCCTCTTTTTATATATCTTGTTTGTCTGGTTGATTTGTTTGTGAAGTAAATGTCAGCTCTTTCACGAGCCTCGATTCAGTATACAATAAAAAAATAAAATAAACATATGTCACCCACAGGGTGAACCGTATCTTGCCAAAATGTGAAAATTCCGTTTTTTCGTCATGACGTCATCAAATGACGTCATAGCGTCAAACTGTTTACAGATCTGGGAAGCACTCATCAAGGGCATTCATATGAGGTATTACTCGATATGGTACCTACGATTTCAAAATTTGACCTTGGGGTCAATAATTTTCGACCTCCAGCGCTAACCATGAAGGTCAAGGCCGATCGCCACCAAAAACTAATCAGCTGAGCGCCGGACCATATACTAGATTCCCATGAAGTTTGGAGACGATCCGATCAAAGTTACTCAAAAAATAAGGGTTTCGTTGACCTCCATGATTGACCGCAAAGTGACCTTGACCTTTGACCTTGACCTTCAAAATTTTGTGTGCTGAAGGGTATCTCTATAGGACTCTGATATGCGAAGTTACAGGAGTTTCCAATAATAACTGTGGTCTACAGAGTGATCTAAACGTGAAAAAAAAATGATTAACCACAAACAAAAAAACAAACAAAATAAAAACATATGTCACCCACAGGGTGAACCGTATCTTGCCAAAATGTGAACATGAGTGACTTGCTTCAGGTCACACTGAGGTGAACAGAACTGCTATCCACTAGAAGCGACTCTTTGAGGAATGTCTGCCCACGAGATATTGAAAGATTTTGATGAGAACTGAGGAAATAATTGTTTCATGAAAATTCCGTTTTTTCGTCATGACGTCATCAAATGACGTCATAGCGTCAAACTGTTTACAGATCTGGGAAGCACTCATCAAGGGCATTCATATGAGGTATTACTCGATATGGTACCTACGATTTCAACATTTGACCTTGGGGTCAATAATTTTCGACCTCCAGCGCTAACCATGAAGGTCAAGGCCGATCGCCACCAAAAACTAATCAGCTGAGCGCCGGACCATATACTAGATTCCCATGAAGTTTGGAGACGATCCGATCAAAGTTACTCAAAAAATAAGGGTTTCAACATTTGACCTTGGGGTCAATAATTTTCGACCTCCAGCGCTAACCATGAAGGTCAAGGCCGATCGCCACCAAAAACTAATCAGCTGAGCGCCGGACCATATACTAGATTCCCATGAAGTTTGGAGACGATCCGATCAAAGTTACTCAAAAAATAAGGGTTTCGTCGACCTCCATGATTGACCACAAAGTGACCTTGACCTTTGACCTTGACCTTCAAAATTTTGTGTGCTGAAGGGTATCTCTATAGGACTCTGATATGCGAAGTTACATGCGAAGATATGCGAAGATATGGTACCTACGATTTCAACATTTGACCTTGGGGTCAATAATTTTCGACCTCCAGCGCTAACCATGAGGGTCAAGGCCGATCACCACCAAAAACTAATCAGCTGAGCGCCGGACCATATACTAGATTCCCATGAAGTTTGGAGACGATCCGATCAAAGTTACTCAAAAAATAAGGGTTTCAACATTTGACCTTGGGGTCAATAATTTTCGACCTCCAGCGCTAACCATGAAGGTCAAGGCCGATCGCCACCAAAAACTAATCAGCTGAGCGCCGGACCATATACTAGATTCCCATGAAGTTTGGAGACGATCCGATCAAAGTTACTCAAAAAATAAGGGTTTCGTCGACCTCCATGATTGACCACAAAGTGACCTTGACCTTTGACCTTGACCTTCAAAATTTTGTGTGCTGAAGGGTATCTCTATAGGACTCTGATATGCGAAGTTACAGGAGTTTCCAATAATAACTGTGGTCTACAGAGTGATCTAAACGTGGAAAAAAAATGATTAACCACAAACAAAATGAAAAATCACCCACAGGGTGAACCGTATCTTGCCAAAATGTGAAAATTCCGTTTTTTCGTCATGACGTCATCAAATGACGTCATAGCGTCAAACTGTTTACAGATCTGGGAAGCACTCATCAAGGGCATTCATATGAGGTATTACTCGATATGGTACCTACGATTTCAAAATTTGACCTTGGGGTCAATAATTTTCGACCTCCAGCGCTAACCATGAAGGTCAAGGCCGATCGCCACCAAAAACTAATCAGCTGAGCGCCGGACCATATACTAGATTCCCATGAAGTTTGGAGACGATCCGATCAAAGTTACTCAAAAAATTAGTGTTTCGTCGACCTCCATGATTGGCCGCAAAGTGACCTTGACCTTTGACCTTGACCTTCATAATTTTGTGTGCTAAAGGGTATCTCTAAAAGACTCTGATATGCGAACTTACAAGAGTTTCCAAAGGGAACTGTGCTCTACAGAGTGACCTAAACAATGCGAACTAAAGCAATACAATATACATGAAAAGTGCAGTTTTTTCGTCATAACGCCGTCAAATGACGTCACATTGTCAAACTAGTTATATGTTTGGAAAGCACTCAACAAGGGCTTCAATTTGAGGTACTACTCGATATGGTAACTGAAACTTGAAAATTTTACCTTTTGGTCAAAATTGAATGACCTTCAAAATGACCTTGAAGGTCAAGGCCGATCGACACCAAAAACTAATCAGCTGAGCGCCATACCACACCCTATATACCCACCAAGTTTGGAGATCATAAGATCAAAGTTACTCAAAAAATAAGGGTTTCGTTGACCTCCATGATTGACCCAATTGAATGACCTTCAAAATGACCTTGAAGGTCAAGGCCGATCGACACCAAAAACTAATCAGCTGAGCGCCATACCACACCCTATATACCCACCAAGTTTGGAGATCATAAGATCAAAGTTACTCAAAAAATAAGGGTTTCGTTGACCTCCATGATTGACCGCAAAGTGACCTTGACCTTTGACCTTGACCTTCAAAATTTTGTGTGCTGAAGGGTATCTCTATAGGACTCTGATATGCGAAGTTACAGGAGTTTCCAATAATAACTGTGGTAAATATGGTAACTGAAACTTGAAAATTTTACCTTTTGGTCAAAATTGAATGACCTTCAAAATGACCTTGAAGGTCAAGGCCGATCGACACCAAAAACTAATCAGCTGAGCGCCATACCACACCCTATATACCCACCAAGTTTGGAGATCATAAGATCAAAGTTACTCAAAAAATAAGGGTTTCGTTGACCTCCATGATTGACCCAATTGAATGACCTTCAAAATGAACTTGAAGGTCAAGGCCGATCGCCACCAAAAACTAATCAGCTGAGCGCCGGACCATATACTAGATTCCCATGAAGTTTGGAGACGATCCGATCAAAGTTACTCAAAAAATAAGGGTTTCGTTGACCTCCATGATTGACCGCAAAGTGACCTTGACCTTTGACCTTGACCTTCAAAATTTTGTGTGCTGAAGGGTATCTCTATAGGACTCTGATATGCGAAGTTACAGGAGTTTCCAATAATAACTGTGGTCTACAGAGTGATCTAAACGTGAAAAAAAAATGATTAACCACAAACAAAAAAACAAACAAACAAACAAACATACAAGCTGACTGATACATCTAGCAAAAACTTCGTTTTGGCAAGATAAAAACAAAAAAACAAAAAAATAAACATATGTCACCCACAGGGTGAACCGTATCTTGCCAAGTGACCTTGACCTTTGACCTTGACCTTCATAATTTTGTGTGCTAAAGGGTATCTCTAAAAGACTCTGATATGCGAACTTACAAGAGTTTCCAAAGGGAACTGTGCTCTACAGAGTGACCTAAACAATGCGAACTAAAGCAATACAATATACATGAAAAGTGCAGTTTTTTCGTCATAACGCCGTCAAATGACGTCACATTGTCAAACTAGTTATATGTTTGGAAAGCACTCAACAAGGGCTTCAATTTGAGGTACTACTCGATATGGTAACTGAAACTTGAAAATTTTACCTTTTGGTCAAAATTGAATGACCTTCAAAATGACCTTGAAGGTCAAGGCCGATCGACACCAAAAACTAATCAGCTGAGCGCCATACCACACCCTATATACCCACCAAGTTTGGAGATCATAAGATCAAAGTTACTCAAAAAATAAGGGTTTCGTTGACCTCCATGATTGACCCAATTGAATGACCTTCAAAATGACCTTGAAGGTCAAGGCCGATCGACACCAAAAACTAATCAGCTGAGCGCCATACCACACCCTATATACCCACCAAGTTTGGAGATCATAAGATCAAAGTTACTCAAAAAATAAGGGTTTCGTTGACCTCCATGATTGACTGCAAAGTGACCTTGACCTTTGACCTTGACCTTCAAAATTTTGTGTGCTGAAGGGTATCTCTATAGGACTCTGATATGCGAAGTTACAGGAGTTTCCAATAATAACTGTGGTAAATATGGTAACTGAAACTTGAAAATTTTACCTTTTGGTCAAAATTGAATGACCTTCAAAATGACCTTGAAGGTCAAGGCCGATCGACACCAAAAACTAATCAGCTGAGCGCCATACCACACCCTATATACCCACCAAGTTTGGAGATCATAAGATCAAAGTTACTCAAAAAATAAGGGTTTCGTTGACCTCCATGATTGACCCAATTGAATGACCTTCAAAATGACCTTGAAGGTCAAGGCCGATCGCCACCAAAAACTAATCAGCTGAGCGCCGGACCATATACTAGATTCCCATGAAGTTTGGAGACGATCCGATCAAAGTTACTCAAAAAATAAGGGTTTCGTTGACCTCCATGATTGACCGCAAAGTGACCTTGACCTTTGACCTTGACCTTCAAAATTTTGTGTGCTGAAGGGTATCTCTATAGGACTCTGATATGCGAAGTTACAGGAGTTTCCAATAATAACTGTGGTCTACAGAGTGATCTAAACGTGAAAAAAAAATGATTAACCACAAACAAAAAAACAAACAAACAAACAAACATACAAGCTGACTGATACATCTAGCAAAAACTTCGTTTTGGCAAGATAACAAACAAAAAAACAAACATACAAGCTGACTAATACATCTTGCAAAAACTTCGTTTTGGCAAGATAATGATACATCTTGCAAAAACTTCGTTTTGGCAAGATAAAAACAAACAAAAAAACATACAAGCTGACTAATACATCTTGCAAAAACTTCGTTTTGGCAAGATAATAAAAATACCAAGTTTGAAATCATTAGCATTAAGAGTTTAGAAAAAAAGTCCAGAAAACTGTTCTTTGCATGACGGACTGACAGACTGACAGACAGACTGAGGGACGGAGTGCAAACCTATAGTCCCCTCCGGTGTACACCGGTAGGGGCCGAATAAGATATGCCCATCAAAAGCTGAGGGTTATTCCCCAACTATTTCTAGAGAAAGGACAGTCCAACTATCTCCCATGAGATTCAATAGGAGACCTTATCATCGTGTTGGAGCAGATCATAATTTTTCTGTGACTGGAAACACTTCCCTCCGGGAGCAGGCTAGGGGAAGGGGTGATGGTGGGGCGGGGAGTGGGAGAGAAGGGGAGGGTGAGGGGGGAGTGAAGGAGGTGCGGCAAATATATTGTGTGCAACACAACAACAACAGGCATTTTAAGGCAATTTTCCCAGCTAGAGCAGGGGTTAGCCTGGCAAATATATTTTGTGCCATGGCTAATAATCCCCACCTGTTTGCAGCAGTGGTTAGTAAACCACTTGCACTGTGGCACGGGTACAGGCGAAAATCGTAAGTTGTCTCCAACGACCATCGCAGGAGGAGGGAATTTTTTGGTGCCCATGACCTGGCCGTGTATTACCAACACATGAACATTTGGTGCAAATCGGCCCAGCCTTGTTTTATTATTCGATTTTCAGATGTACACACATAATACACACGCAGAAACTTGCAGGGAATTGCAAAGTATACATACAGTCACGTGAAAAAGTAAGTACACCCCATGTAAAGTTTTGACTTTTTCAACATATTTCAACATACAGCTATTTGATCTTCATTTCAACAATATTGATAGATAAAGGTGATATAAGATAACAAATATCATGGAACATTTACATTTTGTAGTCCATTGCACAATTTAAATAAACATAAATGCAATTTTCGCATGTGGAAAAATTAAGTACACCCTTGGCTCCAATAGGTGGTATTGCCCCCTTTGGCAGAAACAACCTCAAGTAGGCGTTTCTTATAACTGTCTACCAGTCTCTGACATCGACTGGGAGAAATTTTTGCCCACTCCTCCATGCAGAATTCTTTCAGCTGTGCGATGTTTGAGGGGTTTCTTGCATGCACAGCTCGTTTAAAATCCCCCTACAACATCTCTATGTGATTTAGATCCGGGCTTTGACTTGGCCATTCCAGAACCCTCCATTTCTTTCTTTTCAGCCATTCCTTTGTGGATTTTTCTGGTATGTTTCGGGTCATTGTCATGTTGCAAGGTCCACCTTCGGTTGAGCTTCAACTTTCCGACAGATGGCCTCACATTATCCTCAAGCACCCTCTGGTACAATGAAGAATTCATAGTGGAATCTATGATGGTGAGCTGCCCAGGCCCTGATGCAGCAAAGCTGCCCCAAACCATAATATTTACACCACCATGCTTTGCAGTTGGTATCAGGTTCTTGTGGTCAAATGCTGTCTTTGGTTTTTGCCAAACATGTCTTCTGGTACTGTGGCCAAATAGCTCTACCTTTGACTCGTCTGTCCAGAGCACATTGTTCCAGAAGTGCTGTTCTTTGCCTAGGTGTTCATTGGCAAACTTTAGTCTTGCCCTGATGTTCTTTCTGGACAGCAAAGGTTTCCTCCTGGCACACCTCCCATGTAAATCAAATTTGTGCAGCCTCTTTCTAATGGTAGACTCCTGCACTTTGACATCAACAGTGGCAAGAGCTACCTGAAGGTCCCGTGATGACATTCTTGGGTTCTTAGAGACTTCTTTCAGCATCTTGCGGTTTGCTCTCGGGCTCAACTTGCTGGGGCGGCCTGGCCTGAACAAGTTGGCAGTTGTTTGGAATCGTCTCCACTTGTAGATGATCTTCCGGACAGTCGAATGATTGATTTCAAATTGTTTGGAGATCTTTTTAAATCCCTTCCCAGACTCGTATGCATCTATAACCTTCTTTCTGAAGGCCTCAGAGAGCTCTTTTGATCTTGGCATGGTGACGCCACACACTTCAACAACAAAGAGCAAACCAAACGAAATGTTAGAGGTTTAAATAAGATAGGTTCCTCCAAGATCCTCTCTAACGATGTTCTAATCATTTGCACCTGAGCTGGTGCACCTGATTCTAATTTTAGGTATTTGAAGTAGTGATAAATGTAGGGGTGTACTTACTTTTTGCACATGCGAAATTTGCATTTATGTTTATTTAAATTATACAATGGACTACAAAATGTAAATGTTTCATGATATTTGTTATAATATATCACCTTTATCTATCAATGTTGTTGAAATGAAGATCAAATAGCTGGATGTTGAAATATGTTGAAAAAGTCAAAACTTGACATGGGGTGTACTTACTTTTTCACGTGACTGTATATAGTAGGACTAGCGGGGTCACCCGTGGGAATCCCACGGGCATGGATGTGTGTGACATTTCGACATATTGAGTTAGATGCTGCACATTCATTTTTACAAAATGGTTACTGGCAAGTCATCAGATCCAGAAATGGTGTAATGAACACAATTTATTTATTTCACATAATATGTGACCCCTCACTCCTCTCCACCTGACACTCTCCTGTCTCCACCTGACACTCTCCTGTCTCCACCTGACACTCTCCTCTCTCCACCTAGCACTCCTCTCCTCTCCAATCCCTCACATTCCTCTCCTTTCCAATCCCTCACCTCTCCAATCCCTCACACTCCTCTCCTCTCCAATCCCTCACACTCCTGTCCTCTCCAATCGCGCCTCACACTCCTCTCCAATCACGCCTCACACTCCTCTCCAATCGCGCCTCACACTCCTCTCCAATCGCGCCTCACACTCCTCTCCAATCGCGCCTCACACTCCTCTCCAATCGCGCCTCACACTCCTCTCCAATCGCACCTCACACTCCCCTCCAATCACTCCTCTCCAATCGCGCCTCACACTCCTCTCCAATCGTGCCTCACACTCCTCTCCAATCGCGCCTCACACTCCTCTCCAATCGCGCCTCACACTCCTCTCCAATCGCGCCTCACACTCCTCTCCAATCACGCCTCACACTCCTCTCCAATCGCGCCTCACACTCCTCTCCAATCGCGCCTCACACTCCTCTCCAATCGCGCCTCACACTCCCCTCCAATCGCGCCTCACACTCCTCTCCAATCGCGCCTCACACTCCCCTCCAATCGCTCCTCACTCTCCTCTCCAATCGCTCCTCACTCGCCTCTCCAATCGCTCCTCACTCGCCTCTCCAATCGCTCCTCACTCTCCTCTCCAATCGCTCCTCACTCGCCTCTCCAATCGCTCCTCACTCGCCTCTCCAATCGCTCCTCACGCGCCTCTCCAATCGCTCCTCACTCGCCTCTCCAATCGCTCCTCACTCGCCTCTCCAATCGCTCCTCACTCGCCTCTCCAATCGGCTTTCCCCGTCTCGTTTCTCTCGTTTTTCTCCCGTCTCGTTATTTTTCTTGCTCCAAATCGGCCCGTCTCGCCCGTCGGCCCGTCGGAATCGGAAATCAGCCCGTCTTGCTTTCGTGCTTGCGCGTAAATACATTGTGTTCATTACACCATTTCTGGATCTGATGACTTGCCAGTAACCATTTTGTAAAAATGAATGTGCAGCATCGAACTCAATATGTCGAAATGTCACACACATCCATGCCCGTGGGATTCCCACGGGTGACCCCGCAAGTTTGCATTGACGTTCGTCGATGGACTCGTTCACCCACCTCATTAGTTTTCTTGCTACATCCTGTTCAAGTCTGCGTTCTTCATCGATCGTGTCATTCATTTTGGAAATAGAAGTTTCCACGCAGCGCATGAATTGTCACGATCCTCAAGAGGAATTTGTCTCGTAATCATCAAATGATAAATGGCAAGTAAATTATATTGTGGAAAATTAAAGATTTCAAATAAACCTATTTAAAGTGAATGCGCACATAACTAATTTTAAAAAACGACGAAATATCTCTCGGTAATTTCCTGAAACATATTTTACTTCCGGATAATAATGTTGAATGAAATAAAAACGAAGAAATATATGTCGGCATCATTGTTGACGTTTTTGTGCCGACTGTCATCAAACGAAAAAGTAATATATCTTAACGGAAAAGCAAAAGCGAATTTTAAATATATATCGACACGTTGCCGTCGGTGTCATGTTGGGCGGTGTATGATACACCATGACGCGATTTTAAAAAATATATCTCTGCATTTTCCCGCGTGTGTGGAATGTTCTCAATTATTGCTGACACCGAGTCTAAAACCATCGATAAAAATGAAATCATATGGTGAGTTAGATTGGAGATAAAGATAAAGAGATATAGATCGCCCCCCCCCCCAAAGCCCTCGCCCTCTCTCAGATCTCTCGATGTCTCCATGTCTCTCGGTCCCTGCTCTCAAATGTTGTGTTTGTGTCCTTCCCCCTCTCTCCCCATCTTGTCTACCGCTCCCTATGTTATATGTTTTATGTGTCGGTTTGTCTTTCTGTGTGATTAATGTTCGCTCTTTCACGAGCCTCGATCTTGTATAGAAAAAAAAAAAAAAAAAAAAAAAAAAAAAGGCGTGAGAGAGACTCAATGGCCTTGAAGTTACAGGCGTTTGAGAATTCATTTAGTTCTATAAAGGGCAACTTTCATCGGATTTTCTTCCCGTTTTTTTTCAACCGAGTCTAAAACTATGTTAGCGACTGTGAAAAATGAAATGATATATCGAATTTGATTTGAAATAAAACTGGGAGAGAGAGCAAGACACCACGGGCCTACAAAACAGGCCTCAAAGCTATGCGAGTTAATAAAATGGTGGATATTTGTTTATAATTATATGAAGCCTCTCCCAGAATGGGTGGAGCTATGGGTGGAGCTACTCTGCAAACCGAGTGAGCCACACCCCGGACAGACACCCAACAGACAGACAGACAGAATCATCTACGGCTATTATAATATAGACTAGCGGGGTCACCCGTGGGAATCCCACGGGCATGGATGTGTGTGACATTTCGACATATTGAGTTAGATGCTGCACATTCATTTTTACAAAATGGTTACTGGCAAGTCATCAGATCCAGAAATGGTGTGAATTTAGTTATTTCACATAATATGTGACCCCTCACTCCTCTCCACCTGACACTCTCCTGTCTCCACCTGACACTCTCCTGTCTCCACCTGACACTCTCCTCTCTCCACCTAGCACTCCTCTCCTCTCCAAACCCTCACATCCCTCTCCTTTCCAATCCCTCACCTCTCCAATCCCTCACACTCCTCTCCTCTGCAATCCTTCACACGCCTCTCCAATCGCGCCTCACACTCCTCTCCAATCGCGCCTCACACTCCTCTCCAATCGCGCCTCACACTCCTCTCCAATCGTGCCTCACACTCCTCTCCAATCGTGCCTCACACTCCCCTCCAATCACTCCTCTCCAATCGTGCCTCACACTCCTCTCCAATCACGCCTCACACTCCTCTCCAATCGTGCCTCACACTCCTCTCCAATCGCGCCTCACACTCCTCTCCAATCGCGCCTCACTCGCCTCTCCAATCGGCTTTCCCCGTCTCGTTTCTCTCCTTTTTCTCCCGTCTCGTTCTTTTTCTTGCTCCAAATCGGCCCGTCGGAATCGGAAATCGGCCCGTCTCGCCCGTCGGCCCGTCGGAATCGGAAATCGGCCCGTCTTGCTTTTGTGCTTGTGCGTAAATAAATTGTGTTCATGACACCATTTCTGGTGTTGGGCTAGCGGCTAGGGTGCCGGCTTAGGATCCTGGGTTCGAATCTCGGTCGATCGCCGAATTAATGCCAGGGGGGTTGACTCAGCCTGTCATCCTTCCGAGGTCGGCTAATTGAGTACCAGTTCACTGGTAATTCCCTGTTTGTCGTTGAAGGCGGCAAAAAGGGTTGGCGTCAGGAAGGGCATCCGGCCGTAAAACATTGCTTCAAAAAGGGGACAAAAAAACAACAACTACCACGGTCCCCGAAAAGGCCAACCCCCGCTTTGCGGGGAAAAATGGCCTCTAAACGGTGGTTTTTACACCATTTCTGGATCTGATGACTTGCCAGTAACCATTTTGTAAAAATGAATGTGCAGCATCTAACTCAATATGTCGAAATGTCACACACATCCATGCCCGTGGGATTCCCACGGGTGACCCCGCAAGTTTGCATTGACGTTCGTCGATGGACTCGTTCGCCCGTCTCATTCGTTTTCTTGCTGCATCCTGTTCAAGTTCAAGTCTGCGTTCTTCATCGATCGTCTCATTCATTTTGGAAATAGAAGTTTCCACGCAGCGCATGAATTGTCACGATCCTCAAGAGGAATTTGTCTCGTAATCATCAAATGATAAATGGCAAGTAAATTATATTGTGGAAAATTAAAGATTTCAAATAAACCTATTTAAAGTGTATTCGCACATAACTAATTTTAAAAAACGAAGAAATATCTCTCGGTAATTTCCTGAAACATATTTTACTTCCGGCTAATAATGTTGAATTAAATAAAAACGAAGAAATATATGTCGGCATCATTGTTGACGTTTTTGTGACGACTGTCATCAAACGAAAAAGTAATACTGTATATCTTAACGGAAAAGCAAAAGCGAATTTTTAATATATATCGACACGTTGCCGTCGGTGTCATGTTGGGCGGTGTATGATACACCATGACGCGATTTTTAAAAATATATCTCTGCATTTTCCCGCGTGTGTGGAATGTTCTCAATTATTGCTGACACCGAGTCCAAAACCATCGATAAAAATGAAATCATATGGTGAGTTAGATTGGAGATAAAGGCGTGAGAGAGACTCAATGGCCTTGAAGTTGAAGTTACAGGCGTTTGAGAATTCATTTCGTTCTATAAACGGCAACTTTCATTGGATTTCCTTCCCGTTTTTTTTCAACCGAGTCGAAAACTATGTTAGCGACTGTGAAAAATGAAATGATATATCGAATTTTTAATATATATCGACACGTTGCCGTCGGTGTCATGTTAGGCGGTGTATGATACACCATGACGCGATTTTAAAAAATATATCTGCATTTTCCCGCGTGTGTGGAATGTTCTCAATTATTGCTGACACCGACTCTAAAACCATCGATAAAAATGAAATCATATGGTGAGTTAGATTGGAGATAAAGGCGTGAGAGAGACTCAATGGCCTTGAAGTTCAGGCATTTGAGAATTCATTTCGTTCTATAAACGGCAACTTTCATCGGATTTTCTTCTCGTTTTTTTTCAACCGAGTCTAAAACTATGTTAGCGACTGTGAAAAATGAAATGATATATCGAATTTAAAATAGATATCGACACATTGCCGTCGGTGTCATGTTGGGCGGTGTATGATACACCATGACGCGGTTTTAAAAAATATATCTCTGCATTTTCCCGCGTGTGTGGAATGTTTGTGGAAAATTAAAGATTTCAAATAAACCTATTTAAAGTGTATGCGCACATAACTAATAAAAAAAACGAAGAAATATCTCTCGGTAATTTCCTGAAACATATTTTACTTCCGGCTAATATGTTGAATGAAATAAAAACGAAGAAATATATGTCGGCATCATTGTTGACGTTTTTGTGACGACTATCATCAAACGAAATAGTAATATATCATAACGGAAAAGCAAAAGCGAATTTTTAATATATATCGACACATTGCCGGTGGTGTCATGTTGGGCGGTGTATGATACACCATGACGCGATTTTAAAAAATATATCTCTGCATTTTCCCGCGTGTGTGGATTGTTCTCAATTATTGCTGACACCGAGTCTAAAAGTAAAACCATCGATAAAAATGAAATCATATGGTGAGTTAGATTGGAGATAAAGGCGTGAGAGAGACTCAATGGCCTTGAAGTTACAGGCCTTTGAGAATTCATTTCGTTCTATAAACGGCAACTTTCATCGGATTTTCTTCCCGTTTTTTTTCAACCGAGTCTAAAACTATGTTAGCGACTGTGAAAAATGAAATGATTTATCGAATTTGATTTGAAATAAAACTGGGGGAGAGCAAGACACCACGGGCCTACAAAACAGGACTCAAAGCTATGCGAGTTAATAAAATGGTGGATATTTGTTTATAGCCACTCCCAGAATGGGTGGAGCTATGGGTGGAGCTACTCTGCAAACCGAGTAAGCCACACCCCGGACAGACACCCAACAGATAGACAGACAGACAGACAGAATCATCTACGGCTATTATAATATAGACTAGCGGGGTCACCCGTGGGAATCCCACGGGCATGGATGTGTGTGACATTTCGACATATTGAGTTAGATGCTGCACATTCATTTTTACAAAATGGTTACTGGCAAGTCATCAGATCCAGAAATGGTGTGAATTTAGTTATTTCACATAATATGTGACCCCTCACTCCTCTCCACCTGACACTCTCCTGTCTCCACCTGACACTCTCCTGTCTCCACCTGACACTCTCCTCTCTCCACCTAGCACTCCTCTCCTCTCCAAACCCTCACATCCCTCTCCTTTCCAATCCCTCACCTCTCCAATCCCTCACACTCCTCTCCTCTGCAATCCTTCACACGCCTCTCCAATCGCGCCTCACACTCCTCTCCAATCGCGCCTCACACTCCTCTCCAATCGCGCCTCACACTCCTCTCCAATCGTGCCTCACACTCCTCTCCAATCGTGCCTCACACTCCCCTCCAATCACTCCTCTCCAATCGTGCCTCACACTCCTCTCCAATCACGCCTCACACTCCTCTCCAATCGTGCCTCACACTCCTCTCCAATCGCGCCTCACACTCCTCTCCAATCGCGCCTCACTCGCCTCTCCAATCGGCTTTCCCCGTCTCGTTTCTCTCCTTTTTCTCCCGTCTCGTTCTTTTTCTTGCTCCAAATCGGCCCGTCGGAATCGGAAATCGGCCCGTCTCGCCCGTCGGCCCGTCGGAATCGGAAATCGGCCCGTCTTGCTTTTGTGCTTGTGCGTAAATAAATTGTGTTCATGACACCATTTCTGGTGTTGGGCTAGCGGCTAGGGTGCCGGCTTAGGATCCTGGGTTCGAATCTCGGTCGATCGCCGAATTAATGCCAGGGGGGTTGACTCAGCCTGTCATCCTTCCGAGGTCGGCTAATTGAGTACCAGTTCACTGGTAATTCCCTGTTTGTCGTTGAAGGCGGCAAAAAGGGTTGGCGTCAGGAAGGGCATCCGGCCGTAAAACATTGCTTCAAAAAGGGGACAAAAAAACAACAACTACCACGGTCCCCGAAAAGGCCAACCCCCGCTTTGCGGGGAAAAATGGCCTCTAAACGGTGGTTTTTACACCATTTCTGGATCTGATGACTTGCCAGTAACCATTTTGTAAAAATGAATGTGCAGCATCTAACTCAATATGTCGAAATGTCACACACATCCATGCCCGTGGGATTCCCACGGGTGACCCCGCAAGTTTGCATTGACGTTCGTCGATGGACTCGTTCGCCCGTCTCATTCGTTTTCTTGCTGCATCCTGTTCAAGTTCAAGTCTGCGTTCTTCATCGATCGTCTCATTCATTTTGGAAATAGAAGTTTCCACGCAGCGCATGAATTGTCACGATCCTCAAGAGGAATTTGTCTCGTAATCATCAAATGATAAATGGCAAGTAAATTATATTGTGGAAAATTAAAGATTTCAAATAAACCTATTTAAAGTGTATTCGCACATAACTAATTTTAAAAAACGAAGAAATATCTCTCGGTAATTTCCTGAAACATATTTTACTTCCGGCTAATAATGTTGAATTAAATAAAAACGAAGAAATATATGTCGGCATCATTGTTGACGTTTTTGTGACGACTGTCATCAAACGAAAAAGTAATACTGTATATCTTAACGGAAAAGCAAAAGCGAATTTTTAATATATATCGACACGTTGCCGTCGGTGTCATGTTGGGCGGTGTATGATACACCATGACGCGATTTTTAAAAATATATCTCTGCATTTTCCCGCGTGTGTGGAATGTTCTCAATTATTGCTGACACCGAGTCCAAAACCATCGATAAAAATGAAATCATATGGTGAGTTAGATTGGAGATAAAGGCGTGAGAGAGACTCAATGGCCTTGAAGTTGAAGTTACAGGCGTTTGAGAATTCATTTCGTTCTATAAACGGCAACTTTCATTGGATTTCCTTCCCGTTTTTTTTCAACCGAGTCGAAAACTATGTTAGCGACTGTGAAAAATGAAATGATATATCGAATTTTTAATATATATCGACACGTTGCCGTCGGTGTCATGTTAGGCGGTGTATGATACACCATGACGCGATTTTAAAAAATATATCTGCATTTTCCCGCGTGTGTGGAATGTTCTCAATTATTGCTGACACCGACTCTAAAACCATCGATAAAAATGAAATCATATGGTGAGTTAGATTGGAGATAAAGGCGTGAGAGAGACTCAATGGCCTTGAAGTTCAGGCATTTGAGAATTCATTTCGTTCTATAAACGGCAACTTTCATCGGATTTTCTTCTCGTTTTTTTTCAACCGAGTCTAAAACTATGTTAGCGACTGTGAAAAATGAAATGATATATCGAATTTAAAATAGATATCGACACATTGCCGTCGGTGTCATGTTGGGCGGTGTATGATACACCATGACGCGGTTTTAAAAAATATATCTCTGCATTTTCCCGCGTGTGTGGAATGTTTGTGGAAAATTAAAGATTTCAAATAAACCTATTTAAAGTGTATGCGCACATAACTAATAAAAAAAACGAAGAAATATCTCTCGGTAATTTCCTGAAACATATTTTACTTCCGGCTAATATGTTGAATGAAATAAAAACGAAGAAATATATGTCGGCATCATTGTTGACGTTTTTGTGACGACTATCATCAAACGAAATAGTAATATATCATAACGGAAAAGCAAAAGCGAATTTTTAATATATATCGACACATTGCCGGTGGTGTCATGTTGGGCGGTGTATGATACACCATGACGCGATTTTAAAAAATATATCTCTGCATTTTCCCGCGTGTGTGGATTGTTCTCAATTATTGCTGACACCGAGTCTAAAAGTAAAACCATCGATAAAAATGAAATCATATGGTGAGTTAGATTGGAGATAAAGGCGTGAGAGAGACTCAATGGCCTTGAAGTTACAGGCCTTTGAGAATTCATTTCGTTCTATAAACGGCAACTTTCATCGGATTTTCTTCCCGTTTTTTTTCAACCGAGTCTAAAACTATGTTAGCGACTGTGAAAAATGAAATGATTTATCGAATTTGATTTGAAATAAAACTGGGGGAGAGCAAGACACCACGGGCCTACAAAACAGGACTCAAAGCTATGCGAGTTAATAAAATGGTGGATATTTGTTTATAGCCACTCCCAGAATGGGTGGAGCTATGGGTGGAGCTACTCTGCAAACCGAGTAAGCCACACCCCGGACAGACACCCAACAGATAGACAGACAGACAGACAGAATCATCTACGGCTATTATAATATAGATGGTAAAGTGCAAAAACTAGAAGCCTGATTGTTGGTGTGAATGTATTACTAAAAGGCGAAGCATCCATGTGTGTGTCTTGGTTGTTATCTCCATATGCATTATGCAAGTTTCATCTCAGTTGTTATCTCCATCGGTCCTTAAATAAACGACGGCCGGGTTTTTTAAATATATAAAAATGTCCGGGATTTTGCCATTTTTTTCCTTTTGGATTTTCAAAGGGATACTTTTTAAGATTAAGGATACTTTTTTTACATTATTTAAACGGTTAAACCATTTTTATACACTTTCTTATGGCGAAAAAATGCGGTTGTGTAATGTTTGGACCAAAACAGTTTGGTAAAAGTCTGCACTACTTCGTCATGGCATAATGGATATGTTCAAATATTGCCACTCACGTGTCTACTTCCTGTCCAACATCGCAGCGAGAGTACAGTGGTGTGTTCAGTCCGCTATTCAGTGACTTTTCTTAGTTCGTACCATACACACTTATTTGATTTTCTTCAAGAGCTCTTTATTAGCGCTGAGGAAGCGCCTCTAGCGAATGACTTCCAGCCAGTGTAACGCGAATTCCTGTCACAGGAATTCTGAGATCATATAAGTGTGACGTGGCAGTTCCTGATTGGTTCGTGTTGGGGAACCCCTTCTCGCTGCCGACGTGACGTAAATTCGCGCACGCGCACTGGTGAAGCGCGAGATTCGGCCCAAGGTTCTTATTATTATTATTATTATTTTTGTATACAAGATCGAGGCTCGAAATTCCATGCCCGAACCTCAGCGCAATCCAAGAGGATTCACTTGTTTGATATTTCATTCATCCCCTACTGGTTTCACCGTGGGGTACTACAGATTTGCTCTCCGTCTGTCTGTCCATCCAACCAGTGGTTTTCGAGATTTTGCAGCCCCTACCCTTCAACATATATAACTGATATTTGATATAGTACATGGCTTTATTATGATAAGTTGCAGAATAAGTTTGAGTTTTGGGGCGTTTCACCAATTTTTCCACAGTTAGGCACTTTTGGTCTTTTTTGGAAAATATCACACCCATAGTATTGCAAAGCAATTCTCCCTCTTGTTTTACTACCCCCCAAACACAATGACAAAACGAAAGTGTAAATTCATTGCAGAATTAAAGACAGAATTCCCGTGTTTTAAAAGTGGTTGAGAAGAATGGGAAGCCGAGCGCTTGGTATGTAGAGCTGGTACATACAGTACGTCTCTGTGGCAAATAAAGGTGCTATTGATTTACAATCTCATGTGGACTCGGCCAAGCACAATATTTCCAGTATTAATTCAATATTTCAACTGGAAGAACGGTGGTTTGCAGCCAAAATTAATCAAGGTCTGGAACACACCTAATGAAACTGCTGATACGATTGCTCAAAACACCAGGGAAACTCTTTTCAAGACTGGCGTCTTTTTTCAGAGTGTCCTCTTTTTCCGGAGTGTCCTCTTTTTCCGGAGTGTCCTCTTTTTCGGAGTGTCCTCCTTCTCCGGAGGACAGGTCTACACAGGCCGATCCCTGGTTCATCAAGAGGCAGCAGCGGATGATAATGAACTGTGAGTCGGCCTCACTTTCACGGCATAAAAAGAAAGAATATTTGCAGGTACGGTCCAAGTGTGTGTTGTTTTGGCACCGGCATTACTGCTTTCCTCCATTGCTACCAAGCCTGGTGTTGGCTTAGCGGTTAGGGTGCCGGCTTGGGATCCTAGGATCCTGGGTTTGAATCCCGGTCGATCGCTGAATTAACGCCAGGGGGGTTGACTCAGCCTGTCATCGTTCCGAGGTCGGCAAATTGAGTACCAGTTCACTGGTGATTCCCTGTGTGTCGCAAGAGGCGACCAACAGGATTGGTGGCAGGAAGGGCATCCGGCCATAAAACATAGCTTCAAAAAAGGGGACCACGGTGCCCAAAAAAGGTCAATCCCTGCTCTGCGGGGAAAAATGGCCTCTAAAGGTGGTTCTTTCCTCCTTCTCCGGAGTGTCCTCTTTCTCTGGTGTCCTCTTTTTCTGGAGTGCCCTTCTTCGGATTGTCCGCTTTTTTTGAAATTTCAAATATGGTAACCATAGATAAAATATCCTTTATTCATGTGATCGCTTCATTTTACGGGCTGGCAGGATATGCAAAGGTACGCAAACTCGGTACGCAAACCTAGAGGTACGCAAACTCGCCTCTAAGCTGTCAAGCCAAGGTTTGAAGCTCGACCCAGCACGTAAACTGTCATCCCGATGTTTCACAAGCAGGGTGATTCATCAATACGTGTGCCGTCCCTCGGATTGGTGTTAAATCGGGCATCTTGTCTGCCGACATTCATTGGTGTATGTTACAGATCCCTTGGTGTCCTTCACGAAGAGTAAGCGAGTTATCACCGGCGCCATGAACAAATTCCAAATTCATGCTTCAACCAGCAGAGGGCGCGGGCATCACATCAGTGGCACGGTTGCACCCTCAGCCAATGATGCTACCCCACAGCCTTGTGGTACATACAAAATAAGAAGAATACTTCATTTTGCATATTCATTGAGACTCACAGATAAACATACAATATATTTGTGAAGTGCAACATGCTGCCTTTCAATTAAACCCATCAGTGAAGCGAGAGGTAGGCACTGCTATTAGGAACAATTGAGCATAATATTATAATCTTCAACGAATCAAACTGGATTATTCAGAGAGGCCTTTGGTGGAAATTGTATACAAACAATATGGAGCACAGATCTCTGGAGAATACGTGTGAACAGCTAACATGTGGAGAAAGAGGTTAATAAGAAGAGGGATAAATTTGGAGAAAATGCGCATTTTAGGTGAAGATTGACATGGCCATCCAACAAATGGAAAAGTTTTGAATGTCATTAGCAGCAAGTTAGAGAAACAGTTGCACATGATGGAGATGGAATCAGTAGACAGGTGCTGTTGTAATGTTCAACTTGTGCAGATAGCAGGGCAGGTTGATGGCTGGTGTTTTTGGTACCGTGTGACAGAGTGTCAAGCATTGGCTGAACACCGATAGCGACAGGCATTTTAGTAAAAGCAGCATTCGGGTGCCAAGTCATTTCCTACATCGCTATATCGACCATGATCGGTCAGTTACTGACATCCAGCTGCCTCTGCCTTTCAAGTCTGCCACTCCCTCTGCTTGTGCTAGAAAGCCACTTACAAAACGCAATTAAACTGTCATGGGGGTGACTTGGAGTTCATTAGAGGTTGGGTGGAGGGGATGGCTGAGGAGACATCCTGAGAGCCATGAATATCTTTCTTCATCAATCTTTCTGCTCACCATATTCAGAGGATAATAGATGAAGAAGATGGTCTTTTGGGGGTCTTTCTTCCCATTATATGATCATTTGGCTGAATAAACAACCTTTTGGCAACAAAAAGTCCGTACATTGTAGGAGAAACTCAGAAAAAAAGTTCAAGAATTACAAAATTGCCTGCAGAAATGAGCACGATGACCTAAAGAGACCCGCTGAAGCTGCCTTATTATTTTAACCCACAGATTGAGGGAAATGACAAGGGAATGAAGAAATTTGAAAGAACGTTTCCCCACGCAGAGGTCACAGGCAGATTTTGAGTTTGGAAAAAACACCTAAAACGAGATTCCCAAGCGGAGAGTATTGGGCAGAGGTTACAAAGCGGCGGTTGTTCAGTGCTATGCCACACTGTAAATATATATGAACAAACTCAGAAGGTCAAACCGAGCAAGTGGATGTCATAACCCCAGACTGTTCATCATCGGGCTTCCAAGACTTCTGCTTGACATATGTGTAAAACCCTCATATTTCTGAACTTGGTGATGACTTGACCGAGCAGAGAAAGAAATGGGAAAGGCCAGCAGAGAAAGGGTCCTGCAACACCAGTAAAGGATCCCTGTTTTGACCACCTATCTAACTTGCGCACGTGCAGGTGTGAGAGTTTCATTTTCTTTATCTTCAATGCTCGTGACAAGAACCGATCAGTCATGGGGCTGCTGGGAAGCCAAGCGGGCAAAGGAGACAAGGATGGTGTGATTGTGAAAGTATTCACTAAAAGCAGTCCACAGCAAGGTGTGAAATCATTCACTGGAGAGCAGGACAGATCGAAATGGATGGTTCAAAGGATCAGGCTTTCTCTAGGCAAGTCTCCACTAACAAATATCAGCAATCTCCTTAACTAGAGTCCTTTTTTCAGCTAATACTAATAATCTGATTCTGTGCTATTGTTTTAGTCCATATTATATAATGTATGCTACAACTTTTTATTTTTTGTATTTTTTTGCATACAGAATTGAGGCTCATGTAAGACCACAACATGCATTTTAACAACATGCATTTTAAGGCCATTTTCCCTGCTAGAGTGGGGGTTAGCCTTGCGGTCCCCATGACAATCTTCTCCATTTTGCCCTATTTTCTGCATCTCTCCTTGTTAACCCCCTTGCCCGCATTTCTTCTTCCACCATCTTTAGCCAAGTCTTTCTCGGTCTTCCCCGTCCTCTACTTCCTTCTACATCAATTTCCATCACTCTTCTCAACCAGTCACTTTCATCCTTCCTCAACACATGACCAAACCATCTCAGCCTGTTCCTCTTCACAGCATCAATCAGAGGCAATATTCCCATCATCTTTCGCAATTCATCATTTGTCTTCCTCTCTCTCAACGATACTCCGCACATCCATCGAACCATTCGCATTTCCACCCTTTCCAGCCTTCGTTGCTGCTCTACGTTCATTACCCATGTCCCGCTCCCATAAATCATAACACTTCTCACACATGCAGCATACACCTTTCCCTTCAGCTTCAGCGACACTCTCCTCCTCATCAGCACGCCACTCAGTTCCCGAAACTTCTTCCATGCACATCTCACTCGAGCAACCGTTGCCGAGTCTGATCCACCTTCTCCATTCAGCATGTCTCCGAGGTAGCAAAATGTTTTCACACCTTCCAGCTTCACGCCGTCTCCAAGATCCAACTCAACATTTCCTCCATCTGCAGCTCCCTCTGTGCACACCTTACATTTGAATGTAGCTGCCACACTGGTAAATGACCCTCTCAGACCACTACATTTTTGATGAACCCATTCAGCGCACATTGTACATTGAATGGAGTTCACTCCGACACCCTTCCTGCACACAGCACACGGCCACTTCCCAGTTCTTTCCACCTCACCACATGCTTTACCACTTGCCATCACCTTCGTCTTTCCGATATTCACCTTCAGACCTTTTGTCTCCATACATTCCTTCCACTTGTTCATCTTTTCCTTCAGTCCATCCATACTTTCCGCAATCAACACCAGATCATCTGCATACAACAACTCCCACGGCAAACCCTCCTTTACGTTCTGAGCCAGCACCTCCATCACAGCTACAAATAGTAGTGGACTTAGTACCGACCCCCTGATGCACTCCCACCTTCACCTCAAACTCACCACTGTTCCCGTCCTTCGTCCTTACAGCTGTGCGCGCTCTTTGTACATTGCCATCACTACTCTGATCAACCATTCCTCCACTCCTAACTTCCTCAATGCCCATGTCAATACTTTGCGTGGAACCCTATCGAATGCTTTCTCCAGATCAACAAACCCAAAAAACAACTTCTTCCTCTTCTCCATGTACTTCTCCTGCAACTGCCTCACAATGAAAAGCGCATCTGTCGTTCCTCTTCCTGGCATAAATCCAAACTGCATTTCGTCGATCTTCACTTTCTTCCTTATCCTCCTCTCCAACACCCTTTCCAATACCTTCATTCCATGCTCCAATAACTTTATCGCTCGGTACGAGCCACAGTCCAGAGGGTCACCTTTCCCCTTGTATAGAGGGACGAGGGTACTCAGTTCCCAATCCACTGGAATGCGGCCTTCTTTCACCACCAGATTACAGATCTCTGTCATTCTCTTCACACCCCAACTTCCTGCTGCCTTCAACATATCTCCCACAACTCCCGTCGGCCCTCCCGCTTTTCCACTCTTCATTGCTGTTATCGCTTCCTCAACTTCCTTCTCAGTTATCTTCTCTGCCGGTCCTAAAACTGGGTTACTCTCTATGTTGCCATCCCATTCATTCTCTGTATTCAACAGCATTTCCATATATCTTTTCCATCTTCCTTTAATTCCATCTGGGTCGACAACGATTTGTCCCACTTCATCCTTCAAGCAACTCACCCCCATCACGTCACACCTCTCTTTCGCTATGTGCTTTGCAATCCTGAATACTGCTTTCTGACCCTCTTCCGAATCCAAGCGTTCTCCGAACATTTTCCTACATGCCTCCTGCGCCTTTGCTACCTCTTTCTTTGCAGCCTTCCTGGCTGCCTTATAACTTTCATGCTCTGCTGTTTCTGCTCCCGTACCCTTCGCCTTCTGCCACTCCTTGAACTTCTTCCTCTTCTCGTCAATCCTCTTTCCAACTTCATCATCCCACCACCATGTTTCCGAGTGCCTCGGTGGTCCTTTTGTCCATCCACATACCTCACCAACGGCTCCCAACAGACTAGCTTTCATTGACATCCAACCACTTTCAAGCTCAACCACATCATCCTCTACCCTACTCAGCCTCTCTTTTAATGCCTCCCTTACTGTCACCTCTTTCAACCTCCACACCTTCAATCTTGGTTGGTACTTCACCCACCGAGCTCTCCTCGCACCTTTCATTTTCATGTCGCAGACAACCAAGTGGTGCTGTGAAACAGCCTCCTCCCCCGGGATCACCTTTGTGTCCCAGAGGTGCCCCCTATCTCGCCTACGCACCATCAGGTAGTCAACGGTTGTCGTCGACCCACCTGACGTGTATGTAACAAGCTTATTATCCTCTTTCTGGAACTGAGTATTACAAATCAACAAATCAGCTCCATCAGCAAACTCCAAAATCCTTTCACCTTCTCCATTTCTCACACCATATCCGTAACCCCCATGAACTCCCTCAAAACCATCCATACTCCATCCCACATGTCCATTCAGGTCTCCTCCCACCACAACAACTTCTTCATCTTTCACGTTTTCCATCAGCTTCTCTATCGCACACCAGAACTTGTCCTTCTCTTCATTGCTTCGACCAACCTGCGGAGCATATCCCGAGATGACGTTCACCAAGAGCTTTCCAATCATCATTTTCACCATCATCAACCTATCACTCACTCTAGTCACACTCACCACTCTGTCTACAAACTCCTCAGAAAACAGGACACCAACACCATTCACGCCCTCCGGGCACCCTTGCCACACAAACTTGTATTTCTGTCCCTGCCTACCCTTCACCATTCTCACACCACTTCCCTTCCATCTAGTCTCTTGCACACAACATATGTCCACTCTTCTTCTGACCAATACTTCCACCACTTCTCCTGATCTCCCTGTCATTGTCCCTACATTCCATGTCCCAAACCTCAGAAACCGATCTCCACTTCGGGCTGCACCCTGCCAATATGTAGTTGTAATTGTCATGGTTCTCTTTTTGAGGCAATGTTTTTATGGCCGGATGCCGGCCTCATGTAAGACCGAACACATTAAACTTGAAAACATGCACAGACACATAAAACATACAAGGAAGGGAGCGGGAGACAAGAGGGGGAGAGAGGGAAGCACACAAGCACAACAGTAGAGAACAGGGATGTCGATAGATCTGTGGAAGGGAGAGGGCTGGGGGAGGAGGAGAGAGGGGTACACGGTATAAAGCAAATGAGCACTACTAGAAATTTCAGGACAGAAGTTGGAGATTGAAAGAGGCGGATTTGAGGTGTTTTAATGGGGGTAGAAAAGATCAAGGTTCAGGGTGGGGGAATATAAGAGATGGTGGTGAACAGCTGTTTTAAAGACCTGGAGGGAGGAGTGGGATTGAAGAGAGTGTGGGAGTTTGTTCCCGAGGCGGGAGAAAAGGGGAATGAAAGAGTGAAGGTGAGCATGGAGTCTTGATTTTGGAAGTTTCACCAGAAGAGGGTTGCTGGCAGATCTTGTGCGTCCTGCAGGCATATTTGGGGGACAGAGCACAGACAGAGCAGGGGGAGCAACGCCAGAGAGGAGTCGGTAGAAGATAGGAAGACCACCAACCTGCTTGCGGTAAGCGAGTGATAGAGCATCAGAATCAGCTTCATCGCAGGAGCTACAAATTATTATAAAAGCCTTGGTTTCTACAGTGTGAAGCCAATCCACGTGTGAGGCAGGAGCACCAGCCCAGAGGGGAGACCAGTATTCCATTGAGCTGCGGATGAAAGCCTTGTATGTGGTGAGGAGCTCAGAAGTGTCCAGAAAGGACTTCGCACGACGGAGGATGCCCAGTCGGCGAGTGGTTTTGGAGGCCAGCTTTGATATGTGGTTTTCCCAGGAAAGATCATGGCAGATTGTGAGATCCAAAAGCCTGAATGACAGAACTTCTTTGAGAGGATTGTTGAGAAAGTAGATGGGAGGGTTGTCCAGACGGTCTTTTCGGAGAGACATAGTGAGAGTGTTAGATTCGTCAGGATTGAAAGACATGTTCCACTTGTTTGACGAGTTTGTGATTTTTTTCCAGGTCTGCAGAGAGTGAAGAGGCTGCTGCCTGCCGATCTGAGGGTAGAGATATGGAGCGGCAGAGAGTGTAGTGTCATCTGCAGTGTCATCAGCAAAGAGATAGAGAGGATTTTCCAGAGTCAGAGAGATCATTAATGAAGACCAAAATCACAGGGCCCAGAACATTGCCTTGAGGAACTCCAGCCTGGACAGGAAGGGGAGATGAGAGAATTCCATTCAAGTGGACGTTAATCGGAGAGGTAGTCCACAAGCCATTCGTGGAGGTTCCCATGCATACCATAGGAGGAGAGTTTGGTAAGCGGGGGGGGGGGGGGGGGGGGGGCAGACTGTATCGAAGGCACGAGATATGTCAAGGGAGACAGTTCTGATTTCTTGTTTGGCATTGAGGACCTCCATCCATTGTTGAGACGGCAGAAGCAGCATGTCCAGAGTGGAATGACCTGGTCTTAATCCAAATTGATGATCCGAGATCAAGCCATTGGAGAAGAGGAAGGATTTGATGTCAGAAGCGATGATCGATTCCATGACCTTGCTGATTATTGGGAGCAGGCTGATTGGTCTGTAGTTGCAAGGATCTGTTTTTGCACATTTTTTGTGTAAAGTGGTAATGTTGGCTGATTTCCAAGCAGATGGCAGATGACCTTGAGTAAAAGAGAGAGTGAAGAGAACAGAGCATGAGATAGAGCGGCAAAGCAGAATTTTAGGACCCGTGGGCTGGTGCCGTCTGGTCCAGTTGCAGAATCAGAGTCGAGGTTCGACAGAAATTTATCTAACACAGAGTTGAGGCATTCGGCTTTTTCATGTGCGGTGTCAGCTGTGTAGCCATTTGAGGTAAGGGAGGGGATGGAGGGGGAACGAACACCAGAAACAGATTTGACCAGACGCCACCAGGATTTGGAGGAGGGAGACAGGTTTGACAGTTCAGTCTTGAGAGTAGAGAGATATCGTTTCCTGACTCTCCTGAGGGTAGACACACACTTGTTCTGAGCTTTGTGGAAGGAATGGGGATTACCTTCAGTTGGATTTGCCTGCCATGAGGCAAAGGCAAGTTGTTTCAGGGCAACTGCCTCACCACAAGATTCAGTGTACCAATGTACCATGGACGGGAGGAAGGGTATGACAACTGAAGACGAGATGGGATAAATCTGTGCATGAGAGAGAGCTTTTTTTTTTTTTTTTTTTTTTTTTTTTTGTATACAAGATCGAGGCTCGTGAAAGAGCGAACATTAATCACACAGAAAGACAAATAGACACACAAAACAAATAACATCGGGAGCGGTAGACAAGATGGGGAGAGAGGGGGAAGGACACAAACACAACATTTGAGAGCAGGGACCGAGAGACATGGAGACATCGAGAGAACTGTGGGAGGGAGAGGGCTTTGGGGGGGAGGCATGGGAAGGGGGGGGGGGGGGTGGGAGAGGTATAAGAACATATGGACACTGCCAAGACTTCCAGGAAAGAAGTTGGAATTTCAAACAAGGTGGATCTGGGGTGAATTAGTGGGGGTAGAAAAGATCAAGGTTTTGGATGGGGGAAGATAAGAGATGGTGGTGAACAGCTGTTTTTGAAGACCTGGAGGGAGGAGTGTGATTGAAGTGAGTGTGGGAGTTTGTTCCAGAGGCGGGAGAAAAGAGGAATGAAAGAGTGAAGGTGAGCAGAGAGCCGAGATTTCGGCAGTTTAACCATCAGAGGGTGGCTGGCAGATCTTGTGCGACCTGTAGGAATATTTTGGGGACAGAGCACAGAGAGAGCTGGGGGAGCAAGGCCGGAGAGGAGTCGGTAGAAGACAGAAAGACCACCTACCTGCCTGCGGTGAGTGAGTGAAAGGCCTTCAGAGATAGCTTCATCGCGGGAGATTCCAATGATTCTGAAAGCTTTGGATTCAACAGCAATTTACTTTGGAAGAATTCCCAGGAAGAGTTGATGTCAGAGGCAGTAGAGATGGGAGACCAGTCCAGATGATTGATGGCTGCTTGCAGACGTGAGATGATTGATGACTGCTACCATGCCGGTTGGCCTGATGTGAAATGCCAGACTTGTCGACGCTGAGGAGGCTCTCTGAGAATGGCCAGAGAGATGTTCACTTTAACAAGGAAATGATCAGATGAACCGATTAGAGCAGAAGAAGAACAGAAGACATTTGCAGGGAAGTTAGTCATAACCAAGTCTCGAAGAGAAGATGCTCCGTTGACTGAGATTCGGAAAATTGACAGATTGTGTCAGTCCCAGTGAGTCGCAGAAGTCCTTTACGGAGGTGCTGTGGCTGGTGTGAGAGGTAACCACACCCAGCCAGCTGGCATGATGACAGCTGAAGTCGTCACATATGAGGAAGAGAGAGTTGGGATGAGTGGACAGAAGTTAGTGCATGTTGCCAGACAGCGAGATGTAAATGGAGTCATCACTGTTTGGTGGATGGTCCAACACATATATGAACAGAATGTGTAAGTGGAGGGGAAGCCATAGCCAGAGGAACTCCTGGGGCGGGGTGGAGAGAGGGCAGTGCAAGGAGAGTGAAGTAGAAAGTTTTTGATAAAGATAGCAACCCCACCACCAGGACGAGGATCAGGTCTATCATACCGGAGGAGGGCGTAACCCGGGAGAGATATTAAGGAATCAAAGATATCTTGAAGGAGGAAAGTTTCTGTTAAGCAGATTAAGTCTGGTTTGTCAGAAGCAATCTGTATGGAGAGATTAGTCAGGTTTGAGCGAAGGCCCCAGATGATTGAGGGAGCCTTTGCAGCCTTTCATAAAGCAATACAAAGGAGAAAAATTAGACATCATATTTCCACTTTGCAGTGGAAACATCATACCGCCTTATACTAGGAATGAATCGGCAGGTATTTGTTCTTCATCTGCATCTTGTGCATTATGCTTTATATATATATATATATATATATATATATATATATATATATATATATATATATATTATGCTTTATATATATATATATATATATATATATAAATATAGTATGCTTTATATATATATATATATATATATATATATATATATATATATATATATATATATATATATATATATATATATATATATATATATATACATACATACATATATATATACATATATTATTATTTTTTTACATCTTCCAATTACATTGGATGTTGTAATGTTTCCAGTGAAACTTTCCTTGTGTCTCCATGCAATAGAGTGGTAACTTTTACTTGACTTTTAAATAAATAAATGAACAAACAAAAAAGAAGACGTCATGCGGAGCACGATACTTGCAAAATCCGCCCCCCACCCCCAAGAAAAAAAATTCCATTGATACAGCAAATTGTCCATTTCATAAAGATTAAAATTGACAATCTTGATCAAAGCTCGGGTCAACAGGAAGAAAAGTGACGATTTTTCAGATGAAAAATGATGCTTTTGTAAGGTTGACCTTGAGTTGACCTTTGACCTTTTTACCTCAAAAATAGTTAGTTTCCCTATTTATTGACTCAATGTGCAAATGCTGTTCAATTGTCAAGTCAATTGGATGAAAATTGAGGATTTTAAAAACTGAATGTGCCAGAAATGTTGACCTTTTGGCCTATATTGACCTCAAAAATAGTTGGTGGTTGAATTCAGTGACCATATATGTAAATTCTCTTTGAATTTCAAGTCGATCAAATGAAAATTGGTGATTTTAGAAATCCGGCCTATGTTGACCTTTTGGCCTATGTTCACCTAAAATATAATTTGTGGTTGAATTCAGTGACCAGATATGCAAGTCATCTTCAGATTTCAAGTCAATTGGATGAAAATTGAGGATTTTAGAAATTTGGCCAATGTTGACCTTTTGGCCTATGTTGACCTTTTGGCCTATGTTGACCTCAAATATACTTGGTGGTCGAATTCAGTGACCAGATATGCAAGTCCTCTTCAAATTTCAAGTCAATTGGATGAAAATTGAGGATTTTAGAAATTTGGCAAAGTTGGTGACCTTTGGCCTATGTTGACCTTTTGACATATTGACCCCAAAAACAATAGGCTTCTCAATTGGGACGACCTATACAACTTGGTGAAGTTTCGTGACGATCGGTTTAGAATTGTGACCTGTAGGCCGGTGAAAAACAAACAGACAAACAGATGAAAAATCGGTCAGAGACCGAGGACTTGCCGGAATTTACTTTTTTATCGGCCATTTAGGACAAATATGGCGGCCGAACCACGTGACCAATGACGTCATCATTAACATATTTTATTCCCCATGGAGAGTTCTTTACAATGAGCCATGGCTCAATTTTTTTCCATTCAGCACTTTCGGAGATATAGAGGTGCTAAGTTTTTCGGTTTTTCCAAGATGGCGGCCGAACCATGTCACCGATGACGTCATGAATTGGGCACAGTCTTTTCCAGGGCAAGACAAATATGTGTGTAAAGTTTGGCGGTTCTAAATGCAACGGTGTAGACGTAGTACTGCGAACAGACAAACAGACAGACAGACAGACAGACAAACAGACAGATGAAAAATCGGTCAGAGACCGAGGACTTGCCGGAATTTACTTTTTTGTAGGCCATTTAGGACAAATATGGCGGCCGAACTATGTGACCGATGACATCATCATTAACATATTTTATTCCCCATGGAGAGTTCTTTACAATGAGCCACCTCTCAATTTTTTCTATTCAGCACTTCCGGAGATATATCGAGGTGCTAAGTTTTTTGGTTTTTCCAAGATGGCGGCCGAACCACGTGACCGATGACGTCATTATTAACATATTTTATTCCCCATGGAGAGTTCTTTCCAATGAGCCATGTCTCATTTTTTCTATTCAGCACTGGAGGTGCAACGTTTTTCGGTTTTTCCAAGATGGCGGCCGGACCACGTGACCGATGACGTCATCATTAACATGTTTTATTCCACATGGAGAGTTCTTTACAATGAGCCATGTCTCAATGTTTTCTATTCAGCACATTCAGAGATATGGAGGTGCAATTTTTTTTGGTTTTTCCAAGATGGCGGCCGAACCACGTGACATATGACGTCATCATTAACAAATTTTATTCCCCATGGAGAGTTCTTTACAATGAGCCATGTCTCAATTTTTTCTGTTCAGCACTTTTAGAGATATAGCGGTGCAAAGTTTTGCCGTTTTTCCAAGATGGCGGCCGACCACGTGACATATGACATCATCATTAACATATTTTATTCCCCATGGAGAGTTCTTTACAATGAGCCATGTCTCAATTTTTTCTGTTCAGCACTTTTGGAGATTTCGTGGTGCAAAGTTTTGCCGTTTTTCCAAGATGGCGGCCGACCACGTGACTGATGACGTCATCATTAACATATTTTATTCCCCATGGAGAGTTCTTTACAATGAGCAATGTCTCAATTTTTTCTGTTCAGTACTTTCGGAGATATAGAAGTGCAAAATTTTTCGGTTTTTCCAAGATGGCGGCCGAACCACATCACCGATGACGTCATCAATTGGGCACAGTCTATTCCAGGGCAAGACCAATATGTGTGCAAAGTTTGGCGATTCTCCGTGCAACGGTGTAGACGCAGTGCTGCAAACAGACAAACAGACAGACAGACAAACAGATGAAAAATCGGTCAGAGACCGAGGACTTGCCGGAATGTACTCTTTTATCGGCCATTTAAGACAAATATGGCGTCCGAACCACGTGATAGATGACGTCATCATTAACATATATTATTCCCCATGGAGAGTTCTTCACAAAGAGCCATGTCTCAACTTTTTCTATTCAGCACTTTTGGAGATATGGAGGTGCTACGTTTTTCGGTTTTTCCAAGATGGCAGCCGAACCACGTGACCTATGATGTCATCATTAACATATTTTATTCCCCATGGAGAGTTCTTTACAATGAGCCATGTCTCAATTTTTTCTATTCAGCACTTTCAGAGATATGGAGGTGCACAATTTTTCGGTTTTTCCAAGATGGCGGCCGAACCACGTGACATATGACGTCATCATTAACATATTTTATTCCCCATTGAGAGTTCTTTACAATGAGCCATGTCTCAATTTTTTCCATTCTGCACTTTTGGAGATATAGTGGTGCAAAGTTTTCCCATTTTTCCAAGATGGCGGCCGAACCACGTGACCGATGGCGTCATCATTAACATATTTTATTCCCCATGGAGAGTTCTTTACAATGAGCCATGTCTCAATTTTTTCTGTTCAGCACTTTTGGAGATTTTGTGGTGCAAAGTTTTGCCGTTTTTCCAAGATGGCGGCCGACCACGTGACTGATGACGTCATCATTAACATATTTTATTCCCCATGGAGAGTTCTTTACAATGAGCCATGTCTCAATTATTTCTGTTCAGCACTTTTGGAGATATAGTGGTGCAAAGTTTTGCCGTTTTTCCAAGATGGCGGCCGACCACGTGACATATGACGTCATCATTAACATATTTTATTCCCCATGGAGAGTTCTTTCCAATGAGCCATGTCTCAATTTTTTCTGTTCAGCACTTTTGGAGATATAGTGGCGCAACGATTTGCCGTTTTTCCAAGATGGCGACCGAACCACGTGACTGATGACGTCATCATTTACATATTTTATTCCCCATGGAGAGTTCTTTACAATGAGCCATGTGTCAATTTTTTCTGTTCAGTACTTTCGGAGATATAGAGGTGCAAATTTATTCGGTTTTTCCAAGATGGCGGCCGAACCACGTCACCGATGACGTCATCATTGGGGCACAGTATATTAGAGGCCAAGACCATTATGTGTGCAAAGTTTGGCGATTCTCCGTTCAACGGTGTAGACGCAGTGCTGCAAACAGACAAACAGACAGACAGACAAACAGACAAACAGACAAATGAAAAATCGGTCAGAGACCGAGGACTTGCCGGAATTTACTTTTTATCGGCCATTTAGGACAAATATGGCGGCCGAAACACGTGAACGATGACGTCATCATTAACATATTTTATTCCCCATGGAGAGTTCTTTACAATGAGCCATGTCTCAATTTTTTCTATTCAGCACTTTTGGAGATCTGGAGGTGCTAGGTTTTTCCAAGATGGCGGCTAAACCACGTGACCGATGACGTCATTATTACCATATTTGATTCCCCATGGAGAGTTCTTTACAATGAGCCATGTCTCAATTTTTTCTGTTGAGCAATTTTGGAGCTATAGTGGTGCAAAATTTTTCGGTTTTTCCAAGATGGCGGCCGAACCACGTGACTGATGACGTCATCATTACCATATTTGATTCCCCATGGAGAGTTCTTTACAATGAGCCATGTCTCAATTTTTTCTATTCAGCACTTTTGGAGATCTGGAGGTGCTAGGTTTTTCCAAGATGGCGGCTAAACCACGTGACCGATGACGTCATTATTAACATGTTTTATTCCCCATGGAGAGTTCTTTACAATGAGTCATGTCTCAATTTTTTCTATTCAGCACTTTCACAGATATGGAGGTGCTAGGTTTTACGGTTTTTCCAAGATGGCGGCCGAACCACGTGACCTATGACGTCATTATTAACATATTTTATTCCCCATGGAGAGTTCTTTACAATGAGTCATGTCTCAATTTTTTCTATTCAGCACTTTCAGAGATATGGTGCTAGGTTTTACGGTTTTTCCAAGATGGCGGCCGAACCACGTGACCTATGACGTCATTATTAACATATTTTATTCCCCATGGAGAGTTCTTTACAATGAGCCATGTCTCAATTTTTTCTGTTCAGCACATTTGGAGATATAGTGGTGCAAAGTTTTGCCGTTTTTCCAAGATGGCGGCCGACCACGTGACATATGACGTCATCATTAACATATTTTACTCCCCATGGAGAGTTCTTTACAATGAGCCATGTCTCAATTTTTTCTGTTCAGAACTTTTGGAGATAGAGGTGCAACGTTTTTCGGATTTTCCAAGATGGCGGCCGAACCACGTGACCGATGACGTCATAATTAACATATTTTATTCCCCATGGAGAGTTCTTTCCAATGAGCCATGTCTCAATTTTTTCTATTCAGCACCTTCGGAGATATGGAGGTGCAAAGTTTTTCGAATTTTCCAAGATGGCAGCAGAACGACGTGACTGATGACGTCATCATTAACATATTTTATTCCCCATGGAGAGTTCTTTCCAATGAGCCATGTCTCAATTTTGTCTGTTCAGCACTTTTGGAGATATAGTGGTGCAAAGTTTTGCCGTTTTTCCAAGATGGCGGCCGACCACGTGACATATGACATCATCATTAACATATTTTATTCCCCATGGAGAGTTCTTTACAATGAGCCATGTCTCAATTTTTTCTGTTCAGCACTTTTGGAGATATAGTGGTGCAAAGTTTTGCCGTTTTTCCAAGATGGCGGCCGACCACGTGACTGATGACGTCATCATTAACATATTTTATTCCCCATAGAGTTCTTTACAATGAGCCATGTCTCAATTTTTTCTGTTCAGTTCTTTCGGAGATGTAGCGGTGCAAATTTTTTCGGTTTTTCCAAGATGGCGGCCGAACCACGTGACTGATGACGTCATCATTAACATATTGTATTCCCCATGGAGAGTTCTTTACAATGAGCCATGTCTCAATTTTTCCTGTTCAGTACTTTCGGAGATATGGAGGTGCAAGGTTTTTCGGTTTTTCCAAGATGGCGGCCGAACCACGTGACCGATGACGTCATCAATTGGGCACAGTCTATTCCAGGGCAAGACCAATATGTGTGCAAAGTTTGGCGATTCTACGTGCAACGGTGTAGACGCAGTGCTGCAAACAGACAGACAAACAGACAGACAGACAGACAGACAGACAAACAAACGAACAGATCAACATACTTGCCGGAATTTTTTCCGGCAAGTAATGAAAAATCGGTCAGAGACCGAGGACTTGCCGGAGTGTACTTTTTTATCGGCCATTTAGAACAAATATGGCGGCTGAACCACGTGATAGATGATGTCATCATTAACATATTTTATTCCCCATGGAGAGTTCTTTACAATGAGCCATGTCTCAATTTTTTCTGCTCAGCACTTTTGGAGATATAGAGGTGCAAAGTTTTGCCGTTTTTCCAAGATGGCGGCCGAACCACGTGACATCTGACGTCATCATTAACATATTTTATTCCCCATGGACATTTCTTTCCAATGAGCCATGTCTCAATTTTTTCTGTTCAGCACTTTCGGAGATATAGAGGTGCAAAGCTTTTCCAAGATGGCGGCCGAACCACGTGACCTATGACGTCATCATTAACATATTTTATTTCCCATGGACATTTCTTTCCAATGAGCCATGTCTCAATTTTTTCTGTTCAGCACTTTCGGAGATATGGAGGTGCAAAGCTTTTCCAAGATGGCGGCCGAACCACGTGACCGATGACGTCATCATTAACATTTTTTATTCCACATGGAGAGTTCTTTACAATGAGCCATGCCTCAATTTTTTCTATTCAGGACTTTTGGAGATGTGGAGGTGCAGAGTTTTTCGGTTTTTCCAAGATGGCGGCTGAACCACGTGACCGATGACGTCATCATTAACATATTTTATTCCCCATGGAGGATTCTTTACAATGAGCCATGTCTCAATTTTTTCTATTCAGCACTTTTGGACACATAGAGGTGCTAAGTTTTTCGGTTTTTCCAAGATGGCGGCCGAACCACGTGACCGATGATATCATCATTAACATATTTTATTCCCCATGGAGAGTTCTTTACAATGAGCCATGTCTCAATTTTTTCTATTCAGCACTTTCGGAGATATGGAGGTGCAAAGTTTTTCGGTTTTTCCAAGATGGCGGCCGAACCACGTGACTGATGACGTCATCAGTAACATATTTTATTCCCCATGGAGAGATATTTACAATGAGCCATGTCTCAATTTTTTCTGTTCAGCACTTTCGGAGATATGGAGGTGTAAAGTTTTTCGGTTTTTCCAAGATGGCGGCCGAACCACGTGACCTATGACGTCATCATTAACATATTTTATGCCCCATGGACATTTCTTTCCAATGAGCCATGTCTCAATTTTTTCTGTTCAGCACTTTCGGAGATATAGAGGTGCAAAGCTTTTCCAAGATGGCGGCCGAACCACGTGACCGATGACGTCATCATTAACATTTTTTATTCCACATGGAGAGTTCTTTACAATGAGCCATGTCTCAATTTTTCTATTCAGTACTTTCAGAGATATGGAGGTGCAAAGTTTTGCCGTTTTTCCAAGATGGCGGCCGAACCACGTGACATATGACATCATCATTAACATATTTTATTCCCCATGGGGAGTTCTTTACAATGAGCCATGTCTCAATTTTTTCTGTTCAGCACTTTTGGAGATTTCGTGGTGCAAAGTTTTGCCGTTTTTCCAAGATGGCAGCCCACCACGTGACCGGTGACGTCATCATTAACATATTTTATTCCCCATGGAGAGTTCATTACAATGAGCCGTGTCTCAATTTTTTCTATTCAGTACTTTCAGAGATATGGAGGTGCAAAGTTTTGCCGTTTTTCCAAGATGGCGGCCGACCACGTGACATATGACGTCATCATTAACCTATTTTATTCTGCATGGAGAGTTCTTTACAATGAGCCATGTCTCAATTTTTTCTGTTCAGCACTTTTGGAGATTTCGTGGTGCAAAGTTTTGCCGTTTTTCCAAGATGGCGGCCGACCACGTGACTGATGATGTCATCATTAACATATTTTATTCCCCATGGAGAGTTCTTTACAATGAGCCATGTCTCAATTTTTTCTGTTCAGCACTTTTGGAGATATAGTGGCGCAACGTTTTGCCGTTTTTCCAAGATGGCGACCGAACCACGTGACTGATGACGTCATCATTTACTTATTTTATTCCCCATGGAGAGTTCTTTACAATGAGCCATGTAGCAATTTTTTCTGTTCAGTACTTTCGGAGATATAGAGGTGCAATTTTTTTTCGGTTTTTCCAAGATGGCCGCCGAACCACGTGACTGATGACGTCATCATTAACATATTTTATTCCCCATGGACAGTTCTTTACAATGAGCCATGTCTCAATTTTTTCTATTCAGCACTTTCGGAGATATGGAGGTGCAAATTTTTTCAAAGATGGCGGCCGAACCACGTGACCGATGACGTCATCATTTGGGCACAGTATATTAGAGGGCAAGCCAAATAAGTGTGCAAAGTTTGGCTATTCTACGTATAGAAAGATTCTACATATAGAAAGTTTTGCGGTTTTTCCAAGATGGCGGCCGAACCACGTGACCAATGACGTCATCATTAACATATTTTATTCCCCATCTAGAGTTCTTTACAATGAGCCATGTCTCAATTTTTTCTGTTCAGTACTTTCGGAGATATAGAAGTGCAAAGTTTTTCGGTTTTTCCAAGATGGCGGCCGAACCACGTCACCGATGACGTCATCAATTGGGCACAGTCTATTCCAGGGCAAGACCAATATGTGTGCAAAGTTTGGCGATTCTCCGTGCAACGGTGTAGACGCAGTGCTGCAAACAGACAGACAAACAGACAGACAAACAGACAAACAGATGAAAAATCGGTCAGAGACCGAGGACTTGCCGGAATGTACTTTTTTATCGGCCATTTTGGACAAATATGGCGGCCGAACCACGTGACCAATGACGTCATCATTATTTGTTTTCTAAACTAATTTATTCCTTGATGATGCTCAAGAAATTTCATCTTGATCGGATGAAGTTTTGTACTTGTCGAATTATGACGTCATCATGGAGGTACCTATGGCATCATCATTAACATATTTTATTCCCCATGGAGAGTTCTTTACAGTGAGGCATGTCTCAATTTTTTCTATTCAGCACTTTCGGAGATATAGTGGTGCAAAGTTTTTCCGTTTTTCCAAGATGACGGCCGAACCACGTAACCGATGACATCATCATTAACATATTTTATTCCACATGGAGAGTTCTTTACAATGAGCCATGTCTCAATTTTTTCTATTCAGCACTTTCGGAGATATGGAGGTGCAAATTTTTTCGGCTTTTCCAAGATGGCGGCCGAACCACGTGACTGATGACGTCATCATTAACATATTTTATTCCCCATGGAGAGTTCTTTACAATGAGCCATGTCTCAATTTTTTCTATTCAGCACTTTCGGAGATATGGAGGTGCAAATTTTTCGGCTTTTCCAAGATGGCGGCCGAACCACGTGACCGATGACGTCATCAATTGGGCACAGTCTATTCCAGGGCAAGACCAATATGTGTGCAAAGTTTGGCGATTCTACGTGCAAAGGTGTAGACGTAGTGCTGCAAACAGACAGACAGACAAACAGACAGACAAACAAACGAACAGATCAACATACTTGCCGGAATCTTTTCCGGCAAGTAACAAACGAACAGATCAACATACTTGCCGGAAAATTATTCCGGCAAGTAATGAAAAATCGGTCAGAGACCGAGGACTTGCCGGAATGTACTTTTTTATCGGCCATTTAGGACAAATATGGTGGCCGAAACACGTGATAGATGACGTCATCAGTAACTTATTTTATTCCCCATGGAGAGTTCTTTTCAATGAGCCATGTCTCAATTTTTTATATTCAGCACTTTCAGAGATATGGAGGTGCAATTTTTTTCCAAGATGGCGGCCGAACCACGTGACATATGACGTCATCATTAACATATTTTATTCCCCATGGAGAGTTCTTTCCAATGAGCCATGTCTCAATTTTTTCTGTTCAGCACTTTTGGAGATATAGTGGTGCAAAGTTTTGCCGTTTTTCCAAGATGGCGGCCGACCACGTGACATATGACGTCATCATTAACATATTTTATTCCCCATGGAGAGTTCTTTACAATGAGCCATGTCTCAATTTTTTCTATTCAGCACTTTCGGAGATATGGAGGTGCAAAGTTTTTCGGATTTTCCAAGATGGCGGCCGAATCACGTGAACGATGACGTCATCATTAACATATTTTATTCCCCATGGTGAGTTCTTTACAATGAGCCATGTCTCAATTTTTTCTGTTCAGGACTTTCGGAGATATGGAGGTGCAAAAATTTTCGTTTTTTCCAAGATGGCGGCCGAACCACGTGACCGATGACGTCATCATTAACATATTTTATTCCCCATGGAGAGTTCTTTACAATGAGCCATGTCTCAATTTTTTCTGTTCAGCACTTTGAGATATCGAGGTGCAAAATTTTTCGGTTTTTCCAAGATGGCGGCCGAACCACGTGACCGATGACGTCATCATTTGGGCACAGTATATTAGAGGGCAAGACAAATACGTGTGCAAAGTTTGGTGATTCTACGTGCAACGGTGTAGACGTAGTGCTGCAAACAGACAAACAGACAAACAGACAAACAGACAAACAGACAAACAAACGAACAGATCAACATACTTGCCGGAATCTTTTCCGGCAAGTAATGAAAAATCGGTCAGAGACCGAGGACTTGCCGGAATGTACTTTTTTATCGGCCATTTAGGACAAATAGGGTGGCCGAACCATGTGACCGATGACGTCATCATTAACATATTTTATTCCCCATGGAGAGTTCTTTACAATGAGCCATACCTCAATTTTTTCTATTCAGGACTTTTGGAGATGTGGAGGTGCAGAGTTTTTCGGTTTTTCCAAGATGGCGGCCGAACCACGTGACCGATGACATCATCATTAACATATTTTGTTCCCCATGGAGAGTTCTTTACAATGAGCCATGTCTCAATTTTTTCTATTCAGCACTTTCGGAGATATGGAGGTGCTAAGTTTTTCGGTTTTTCCAAGATGGCGGCCGACCACGTGACTGATGACGTCATCATTAACATATTTTATTCCCCATGGAGAGTTCTTTACAATGAGCCATGTCTCAATTTTTTCTGTTCAGCACTTTTGGAGATATAGTGGTGCAAATTTTTGCCGTTTTTCCAAGATGGCGGCCGACCACGTGACATATGACGTCATCATTAACATATTTTATTCCCCATGGAGAGTTCTTTACAATGAGCCATGTCTCAATTTTTTCTATTCAGCACTTTCGGAGATATGGAGGTGCAAAGTTTTTCGGATTTTCCAAGATGGCGGCCGAATCACGTGAACGATGACGTCATCATTAACATATTTTATTCCCCATGGTGAGTTCTTTACAATGAGCCATGTCTCAATTTTTTCTGTTCAGGACTTTCGGAGATATGGAGGTGCAAAAATTTTCGTTTTTTCCAAGATGGCGGCCGAACCACGTGACCGATGACGTCATCATTAACATATTTTATTCCCCATGGAGAGTTCTTTACAATGAGCCATGTCTCAATTTTTTCTGTTCAGCACTTTGAGATATCGAGGTGCAAAATTTTTCGGTTTTTCCAAGATGGCGGCCGAACCACGTGACCGATGACGTCATCATTTGGGCACAGTATATTAGAGGGCAAGACAAATACGTGTGCAAAGTTTGGTGATTCTACGTGCAACGGTGTAGACGTAGTGCTGCAAACAGACAAACAGACAAACAGACAAACAGACAAACAGACAAACAAACGAACAGATCAACATACTTGCCGGAATCTTTTCCGGCAAGTAACAAACAGACAAACAGACAAACAAACGAACAGATCAACATACTTGCCGGAAAATTTTTCCGGCAAGTAATGAAAAATCGGTCAGAGACCGAGGACTTGCCGGAATGTACTTTTTTATCGGCCATTTAGGACAAATATGGCGGCTGAACCACGTGACCGATGACGTCATAATTAACATATTTTATTCCCCATGGAGAGTTCTTTACAATGAGCCATGTCTCAATTTTTTCTGTTCAGCACTTTTGGAAATATAGTGGTGCAAAGTTTTTCCGTTTTTCCAAGATGGCGGCCGACCACGTGACATATGACATCATCATTAACATATTTTATTCCCCATGGAGAGTTCTTTACAATGAGGCATGTCTCAATTTTTTCTGTTCAGCACTTTTGGAGATATAGTGGTGCAACGTTTTGCTGTTTTTCCAAGATGGCGGCCGACCACGTGACTGATGACGTCATCATTAACATATTTTATTCCCCATGGAGAGTTCTTTACAATGAGCCATGTCTCAATTTTTTCTGTTCAGTACTTTCGGAGATATAGAGGTGCAAAGTTTTTCGGTTTTTCCAAGATGGCGGCCGAACCACGTCACCGATGACGTCATCAATTGGGCACAGTCTATTCCAGGGCAAGACCAATATGTGTGCAAAGTTTGGCGATTCTACGTGCAACGGTGTGGACGCAGTGCTGCAAACAGACAGACAGACAAACAGACAAACAGACAAACAGACAAACAGATGAAAAATCGGTCAGAGACCGAGGACTTGCCGGAATGTACTTTTTTATCGGCCATTTAGGACAAATATGGCGGCCGAACCACGTGACCGATGACGTCATCATTAACATATTTTATTCCCCATGGAGAGTTCTTTTCAATGAGCCATGTCTCAATTTTTTCTATTCAGCACTTTCAGAGATATGGAGGTGCAATTTTTTCCAAGATGGCGGCCGAACCACGTGACCGATGACGTCATCATTTACATATTTTATTCCCCGTGGAGAGTTCTTTACAATGAGCCATGTCTCAATTTTTTCTGTTCAGTACTTTCGGAGATATAGAGGTGCAAAGTTTTTCGGTTTTTCCAAGATGGCGGCCGAACCACGTCACCGATGACGTCATCAATTGGGCACAGTCTATTCCAGGCCAAGACGAATATGTGTGCAAAGTTTGGCGATTCTCCGTGCAACGGTGTAGACGCAGTGCTGCAAACAGACAGACAGACAAACAGACAAACAGACAGACAGACAAACGAACAGATCAACATACTTGCCGGAAAAATTTTTCCGGCAAGTAACAAACAAACGAACAGATCAACATACTTGCCGGAAATTTTTCCGGCAAGTAATGAAAAATCGGTCAGAGACCTAGGACTTGCCGGAATGTACTTTTTTATCGGCCATTTTGGACAAATATGGCGGTCGAAACACGTGAACGATGACGTCATCAATAACATATTTTATTCCCCATGGAGAGTTCTTTACAATGAGCCATGTCTCAATTTTTTCTATTCCGCACTTTTGGAGATATGGTGGTGCAACGTTTTGCCGTTTTTCCAAGATGGCGGCCGAAACACGTGAACGATGACGTCATCATTAACATATTTTATTCCCCATGGAGAGTTCTTTCCAATGAGCCATGTCTCAATTTTTTCTATTCAGCACTTTTGGAGATATGGTGGTGCAACGTTTTGCCGTTTTTCCAAAATGGCGGCCGAAGCACGTGACTGATGACGTCATCAATTGGGCACAGTCTATTCCAGGGCAAGACCAATATGTGTGCAAAGTTTGGCGATTCTCCGTGCAACGGTGTAGACGCAGTGCTGCAAACAGACAAACAGACAGACAGATGAAAAATCGGTCAGAGACCGAGGACTTGCCGGAATGTACTTTTATATCGGCCATTTAGGACAAATATGGCGGCCGAACCACGTGACCGATGACGTCATCATTAACATATTTTATTCCCCATGGAGAGTTCTTTACAATGAGCCATGCCTCAATTTTTTCTATTCAGGACTTTTGGAGATGTGGAGGTGCAGAGTTTTTCGGTTTTTCCAAGATGGCGGCCGAACCACGTGACCGATGACATCATCATTAACATATTTTATTCCCCATGGAGAGTTCTTTACAATGAGCCATGTCTCAATTTTTTCTATTCAGCACTTTCGGAGATATGGAGGTGCTAAGTTTTTCGGTTTTTCCAAGATGGCGGCCGACCACGTGACTGATGACGTCATCATTAACATATTTTATTCCCCATGGAGAGTTCTTTGCAATGAGCCATGTCTCAATTTTTTCTGTTCAGCACTTTTGGAGATATAGTGGTGCAAATTTTTGCCGTTTTTCCAAGATGGCGGCCGACCACGTGACATATGACGTCATCATTAACATATTTTATTCCCCATGGAGAGTTCTTTACAATGAGCCATGTCTCAATTTTTTCTGTTCAGCACTTTTGGAGATATAGTGGCGCAACGTTTTGCCGTTTTTCCAAGATGGCGACCGAAACACGTGACCGATGACGTCATCATTTACATATTTTATTCCCCATGGAGTGTTCTTTACAATGAGCCATGTCTCAATTTTTTCCATTCTGCACTTTTGGAGATATAGTGGTGCAAAGTTTTTGCCGTTTTTCCAAGATGGCGGCCGAACCACGTGACATATGACGTCATTATTAACATGTTTTATTCCCCATGGAGAGTTCTTTACAATGAGCCATGTCTCAATTTTTTCTGTTCAGCACTTTTGGAGATTTCGTGGTGCAAAGTTTTGCCGTTTTTCCAAGATGGCGGCCAACCACGTGACTGATGACGTCATCATTAACAAATTTTATTCCCCATGGAGAGTTCTTTACAATGAGCCATGTCTCAATTTTTTCTGTTCAGCATTTTTGGAGATATAGTGGTACAAAGTTTTGCCGTTTTTCCAAGATGGCGGCCGACCACGTGACATATGACGTCATCATTAACATATTTTATTCCCCATAGAGAGTTCTTTACAATGAGCCATGTCTCAATTTTTTCTGTTCAGCACTTTTGGAGATATAGCGGTGCAAAGTTTTGCCGTTTTTCTAAGATGGCGGCCGACCACGTGACATATGACGTCATCATTAACATATTTTATTCCGCATGGGGAGTTCTTTACAATGAGCCATGTCTCAATTTTTTTTGTTCAGCACTTTTGGCGATATAGTGGTGCAAAGTTTTGCCGTTTTTCCAAGATGGCGGCCGACCACGTGACTGATGATGTCATCATTAACATATTTTATTCCCCATGGAGAGTTCTTTACAATGAGCCATGTCTCAATTTTTTCTGTTCAGTACTTTCGGAGATATAGAGGTGCAACGTTTTTCGGTTTTTCCAAGATGGCGGCCGAACCACGTCACCGATGACGTCATCAATTGGGCACAGTCTATTCCAGGGCAAGACCAATATGTGTGCAAAGTTTGGCGATTCTCTGTGCAACGGTGTAGACGCAGTGCTGCAAACAGACAGACAGACAAACAGACAGACAAACAGAAAAAATCGGTCAGAGACCGAGGACTTGCCGGAATGTACGTTTTTTATCGGCCATTTAGAACAAATATGGCGGCTGAACCACGTGATAGATGACGTCATCATTAACTTATTTTATTCCCCATGGAGAGTTCTTTCCAATGAGCCATGTCTCAATTTTTTCTGTTCAGCACTTTTGGAGATATAGTGGTGCAAAGTTTTGCCGTTTTTCCAAGATGGCGGCCGACCACGTGACTGATGACATCATCATTAACATATTTTATTCCCCATGGAGAGTTCTTTACAATGAGCCATGTCTCAATATTTTCTGTTCAGGACTTTTGGAGATATGGAGGTGCAAAATTTTTTGGTTTTTCCAAGATGGCGGCCGAACCACGTGACCGATGACGTCATCATTTGGGCACAGTATATTAGAGGGCAAGACAAATACGTGTGCAAAGTTTGGTGATTCTACGTGCAACGGTGTAGACGTAGTGCTGCAAACAGACAAACAGACAAACAGACAAACAGACAAACAGACAAACAAACGAACAGATCAACATACTTGCCGGAATCTTTTCCGGCAAGTAACAAACAGATGAAAAATCGGTCAGAGACCGAGGACTTGCTGGAATGTACTCTTTTATCGGCCATTTAAGACAAATATGGCGTCCGAACCACGTGATAGATGACGTCATCATTAACATATATTATTCCCCATGGAGAGTTCTTCACAAAGAGCCATGTCTCAACTTTTTCTATTCAGCACTTTTGGAGATATGGAGGTGCTACGTTTTTCGGTTTTTCCAAGATGGCAGCCGAACCACGTGACCTATGATGTCATCATTAACATATTTTATTCCCCATGGAGAGTTCTTTACAATGAGCCATGTCTCAATTTTTTCTATTCAGCACTTTCAGAGATATGGAGGTGCACAATTTTTCGGTTTTTCCAAGATGGCGGCCGAACCACGTGACATATGACGTCATCATTAACATATTTTATTCCCCATTGAGAGTTCTTTACAATGAGCCATGTCTCAATTTTTTCCATTCTGCACTTTTGGAGATATAGTGGTGCAAAGTTTTCCCATTTTTCCAAGATGGCGGCCGAACCACGTGACCGATGGCGTCATCATTAACATATTTTATTCCCCATGGAGAGTTCTTTACAATGAGCCATGTCTCAATTTTTTCTGTTCAGCACTTTTGGAGATTTTGTGGTGCAAAGTTTTGCCGTTTTTCCAAGATGGCGGCCGACCACGTGACTGATGACGTCATCATTAACATATTTTATTCCCCATGGAGAGTTCTTTACAATGAGCCATGTCTCAATTATTTCTGTTCAGCACTTTTGGAGATATAGTGGTGCAAAGTTTTGCCGTTTTTCCAAGATGGCGGCCGACCACGTGACATATGACGTCATCATTAACATATTTTATTCCCCATGGAGAGGTCTTTCCAATGAGCCATGTCTCAATTTTTTCTGTTCAGCACTTTTGGAGATATAGTGGCGCAACGATTTGCCGTTTTTCCAAGATGGCGACCGAACCACGTGACTGATGACGTCATCATTTACATATTTTATTCCCCATGGAGAGTTCTTTACAATGAGCCATGTGTCAATTTTTTCTGTTCAGTACTTTCGGAGATATAGAGGTGCAAATTTATTCGGTTTTTCCAAGATGGCGGCCGAACCACGTCACCGATGACGTCATCATTGGGGCACAGTATATTAGAGGCCAAGACCATTATGTGTGCAAAGTTTGGCGATTCTCCGTGCAACGGTGTAGACGCAGTGCTGCAAACAGACAAACAGACAGACAGACAAACAGACAAACAGACAAATGAAAAATCGGTCAGAGACCGAGGACTTGCCGGAATGTACTTTTTTATCGGCCATTTTGGACAAATATGGCGGTCGAAACACGTGAACGATGACGTCATCAATAACATATTTTATTCCCCATGGAGAGTTCTTTACAATGAGCCATGTCTCAATTTTTTCTGTTCAGTACTTTTGGAGATATAGAGGTGCAAATTTATTCGGTTTTTCCAAGATGGCGGCCGAACCACGTGACCTATGACGTCATCATTAACATATTTTATTCCCCATGGAGAGTTCTTTACAATGAGCCATGTCTCAATTTTTTCTGTTCAGCACTTTTGGAGATTTCGTGGTGCAAAGTTTTGCCGTTTTTCCAAGATGGCGGCCGAACCACGTGACCTATGACGTCATCATTAACATGTTTTATTCCCAATGGAGAGTTCTTTACAATGAGCCATGGCTCAATTTTTTCTGTTCAGCACATTGAGATATCGAGGTGCAAAATTTTTCGGTTTTTCCAAGATGGCGGCCGAACCACGTGACTGATGACGTCATCATTTGGGCACAGTATATTAGAGGGCAAGACCAATATGTGTGCCAAGTTTGGCGATTCTACGTGCAACGGTGTAGACGTAGTGCTGCAAACAGACAAACAGACAAACAGACAAACAGACAAACGAACAGATCAACATACTTGCCGGAAAATTTTTTCCGGCAAGTAATGAAAAATCGGTCAGAGACCGAGGACTTGCCGGAATGTACTTTTTTATTGGCCATTTAGGACAAATATGGCGGCCGAACCACGTGACCGATGATGTCATCATTAACATATTTTATTCCCCATGGAGAGTTCTTTACAATGGGCCATGTCTCAATTTTTTCTATTCAGGACTTTTGGAGATGTGGAATTGCAAAGTTTTTCGGTTTTTCCAAGATGGCGGGCGAACCACGTGACTGATGACATCATCATTAACATATTTCATTCCCCATGGAGAGTTCTTTACAATGGGCCATGTCTCAATTTTTTCTATTGAGCACTTTCGGAGATATGGAGGTGCAACGTTTTTCGGTTTTTCCAAGATGGCCGCCGACCACGTGACATATGACATCATCATTAACATATTTTATTCCCCATGGAGAGTTCTTTACAATGAGCCATGTCTCAATTTTTTCTGTTCAGCACTTTTGGAGCTTTCGTGGTACAAAGTTTTGCCGTTTTTCCAAGATGGCGGCCGACCACGTGACTGATGACGTCATCATTAACATATTTTATTTCCCATGGAGAGTTCTTTACAATGAGCCATGTCTCAATTTTTTCTGTTCTGCACTTTTGGAGATATAGTGGTGCAAAGTTTTGCCGTTTTTCCAAGATGGCGGCCGACCACGTGACATATGACGTCATCATTAACATATTGTTTTCCCCATGGAGAGTTCTTTACAATGAGCCATGTCTCAATTTTTTCTGTTCAGTACTTTCGGAGATATAGAGGTGCAAAGTTTTTCGGTTTTTCCAAGATGGCGGCCGAACCACGTCACCGATGACGTCATCAATTGGGCACAGTCTATTCCAGGGCAAGACCAATATGTGTGCAAAGTTTGGCGATTCTACGTGCAACGGTGTAGACGCAGTGCTGCAAACAGACAGACAGACAGACAAACAGACAAACAGACAAACAGACAAACAAACGAACAGATCAACATACTTGCCGGAATCTTTTCCGGCAAGTAATGAAAAATCGGTCAGAGACCTAGGACTTGCCGGAATGTACTTTTTTATCGGCCATTTTGGACAAATATGGCGGTCGAAACACGTGAACGATGACGTCATCAATAACATATTTTATTCCCCATGGAGAGTTCTTTACAATGAGCCATGTCTCAATTTTTTCTATTCCGCACTTTTGGAGATATGGTGGTGCAACGTTTTGCCGTTTTTCCAAGATGGCGGCCGAAACACGTGAACGATGACGTCATCATTAACATATTTTATTCCCCATGGAGAGTTCTTTCCAATGAGCCATGTCTCAATTTTTTCTATTCAGCACTTTTGGAGATATGGTGGTGCAACGTTTTGCCGTTTTTCCAAAATGGCGGCCGAAGCACGTGACTGATGACGTCATCATTAACATATTTTATTCCCCATGGAGAGTTCTTTCCAATGAGCCATGTCTCAATTTTTTCTATTCAGCACTTCCGGAGATATGGAGGTGCAACGTTTTTCGGTTTTTCCAAGATGGCGGCCGAAACACGTGACCAATGACGTCATCATTAACATATTTTATTCCCCATGGAGAGTTCTTTCCAATGAGCCATGTCTCAATTTTTTCTATTCAGCACTTCCGGAGATATCGAGGTGCAAAGTTTTTCCAAGATGGCGGCCGAACCACGTGACCGATGACGTCATCATTAACATATTTTATTCCCCATGGAGAGTTCTTTACAATGAGCCATGTCTCAATTTTTTCTGTTCAGCACGTTTGGAGATATAGTGGTGCAAAGTTTTGCCGTTTTTCCAAGATGGCGGCCGACCACGTGACATATGACGTCATCATTAACATATTTTATTCCCCATGGAGAGTTCTTTACAATGAGCCATGTCTCAATTTTTTCTGTTCAGCACTTTTGGAGATATAGTGGCGCAACGTTTTGCCGTTTTTCCAAGATGGCGACCGAACCACGTGACTGATGACGTCATCATTTACATATTTTATTCCCCATGGAGAGTTCTTTACAATGAGCCATGTCTCAATTTTTTCTGTTCAGTACTTTCGGAGATATAGAGGTGCAAAGTTTTTCGGTTTTTCCAAGATGGCGGCCGAACCACGTCACCGATGACGTCATCAATTGGGCACAGTCTATTCCAGGGCAAGACCAATATGTGTGCAAAGTTTGGCGATTCTACGTGCAACGGTGTAGACGCAGTGCTGCAAACAGACAGACAGACAGACAGACAAACAGATGAAAAATCGGTCAGAGACCGAGGACTTGCCGGAATGTACTTTTTTATCGGCCATTTAGGACAAATATGGCGGCCGAACCACGTGACCGATGACGTCATCATTAACATATTTTATTCCCCATGGAGAGTTCTTTACAATGAGCCATGTCTCAATTTTTTCTGTTCAGCACTTTTGGAGATATAGTGGTGCAAAGCTTTGCCGTTTTTCAAAGATGGCGGCCGACCACGTGACTGATGACGTCATCATTAACATATTTTATTCCACATGGAGAGTTCTTTACAATGAGCCATGTCTCAATTTTTTCTGTTCAGTACTTTCGGAGATATAGTGGTGCAAATTTTTCCCGTTTTTCCAAGATGGCGGCCGAACCACATGACCGATTGCATCATCATTAACATATTTTATTCCACATGGAGAGTTCTTTACAATGAGCCACGTCTCAATTTTTTCTGTTCAGCACTTTTGGAGATATAGTGGTGCAAAGTTTTGCCGTTTTTCCAAGATGGCGGCCGACCACGTGACATATGACGTCATCATTAACATATTTTATTCCCCACGGAGAGTTCTTTACAATGAGCCATGTCTCAATTTTTTCTGTTCAGCACTTTCGGAGATATCAAGGTGCAAAGTTTTTCCAAGATGGCGCCGAACCACGTGAGATATGACGTCATCATTAACAAATTTTATTCCCCATGGAGAGTTCTTTACAATGAGCCATGTCTCAATTTTTTCTGTTCAGCACTTTTGGAGATATAGTGGCGCAACGTTTTGCCGTTTTTCCAAGATGGCGACCGAACCACGTGACTGATGACGTCATCATTTACATATTTTATTCCCCATGGAGAGTTCTTTACTATGAGCCATGTCTCAATTTTTTCTGTTCAGTACTTTCGGAGATATAGAGGTGCAAAGTTTTTCGGTTTTTCCAAGATGGCGGCCGAACCACGTCACCGATGACTTCATCAATTGGGCACAGTCTATTCCAGGGCAAGACCAATATGTGTGCAAAGTTTGGCGATTCTACGTGCAACGGTGTAGACGCAGTGCTGCAAACAGACAGACAGACAGACAGACAAACAGACAGACAGACAAACAGACAGACAAATGAAAAATCGGTCAGAGACCGAGGACTTGCCGGAATGTACTTTTTTATCGGTCATTTAGGACAAATATGGAGGCCGAACCACGTGACCGATGACGTCATCATTAACATATTTTATTCCCCATGGAGAGTTCTTTACAATGAGCCATGCCTCAATTTTTCTATTCAGGACTTTTGGAGATGTGGAGGTGCAGAGTTTTTCGGTTTTTCCAAGATGGCGGCCGAACCACGTGACATCTGACGTCATCATTAACATATTTTATTCCCCATGGACATTTCTTTCCAATGAGCCATGTCTCAATTTTTTCTGTTCAGCACTTTCGGAGATATAGAGGTGCAAAGCTTTTCCAAGATGGCGGCCGAACCACGTGACCTATGACGTCATCATTAACATATTTTATTTCCCATGGACATTTCTTTCCAATGAGCCATGTCTCAATTTTTTCTGTTCAGCACTTTCGGAGATATGGAGGTGCAAAGCTTTTCCAAGATGGCGGCCGAACCACGTGACCGATGACGTCATCATTAACATTTTTTATTCCACATGGAGAGTTCTTTACAATGAGCCATGCCTCAATTTTTTCTATTCAGGACTTTTGGAGATGTGGAGGTGCAGAGTTTTTCGGTTTTTCCAAGATGGCGGCTGAACCACGTGACCGATGACGTCATCATTAACATATTTTATTCCCCATGGAGGATTCTTTACAATGAGCCATGTCTCAATTTTTTCTATTCAGCACTTTTGGACACATAGAGGTGCTAAGTTTTTCGGTTTTTCCAAGATGGCGGCCGAACCACGTGACCGATGATATCATCATTAACATATTTTATTCCCCATGGAGAGTTCTTTACAATGAGCCATGTCTCAATTTTTTCTATTCAGCACTTTCGGAGATATGGAGGTGCAAAGTTTTTCGGTTTTTCCAAGATGGCGGCCGAACCACGTGACTGATGACGTCATCAGTAACATATTTTATTCCCCATGGAGAGATATTTACAATGAGCCATGTCTCAATTTTTTCTGTTCAGCACTTTCGGAGATATGGAGGTGTAAAGTTTTTCGGTTTTTCCAAGATGGCGGCCGAACCACGTGACCTATGACGTCATCATTAACATATTTTATGCCCCATGGACATTTCTTTCCAATGAGCCATGTCTCAATTTTTTCTGTTCAGCACTTTCGGAGATATAGAGGTGCAAAGCTTTTCCAAGATGGCGGCCGAACCACGTGACCGATGACGTCATCATTAACATTTTTTATTCCACATGGAGAGTTCTTTACAATGAGCCATGTCTCAATTTTTCTATTCAGTACTTTCAGAGATATGGAGGTGCAAAGTTTTGCCGTTTTTCCAAGATGGCGGCCGAACCACGTGACATATGACATCATCATTAACATATTTTATTCCCCATGGGGAGTTCTTTACAATGAGCCATGTCTCAATTTTTTCTGTTCAGCACTTTTGGAGATTTCGTGGTGCAAAGTTTTGCCGTTTTTCCAAGATGGCAGCCCACCACGTGACCGGCGACGTCATCATTAACATATTTTATTCCCCATGGAGAGTTCATTACAATGAGCCGTGTCTCAATTTTTTCTATTCAGTACTTTCAGAGATATGGAGGTGCAAAGTTTTGCCGTTTTTCCAAGATGGCGGCCGACCACGTGACATATGACGTCATCATTAACCTATTTTATTCTGCATGGAGAGTTCTTTACAATGAGCCATGTCTCAATTTTTTCTGTTCAGCACTTTTGGAGATTTCGTGGTGCAAAGTTTTGCCGTTTTTCCAAGATGGCGGCCGACCACGTGACTGATGATGTCATCATTAACATATTTTATTCCCCATGGAGAGTTCTTTACAATGAGCCATGTCTCAATTTTTTCTGTTCAGCACTTTTGGAGATATAGTGGCGCAACGTTTTGCCGTTTTTCCAAGATGGCGACCGAACCACGTGACTGATGGCGTCATCATTTACTTATTTTATTCCCCATGGAGAGTTCTTTACAATGAGCCATGTAGCAATTTTTTCTGTTCAGTACTTTCGGAGATATAGAGGTGCAATTTTTTTTCGGTTTTTCCAAGATGGCCGCCGAACCACGTGACTGATGACGTCATCATTAACATATTTTATTCCCCATGGACAGTTCTTTACAATGAGCCATGTCTCAATTTTTTCTATTCAGCACTTTCGGAGATATGGAGGTGCAAATTTTTTCAAAGATGGCGGCCGAACCACGTGACCGATGACGTCATCATTTGGGCACAGTATATTAGAGGGCAAGCCAAATAAGTGTGCAAAGTTTGGCTATTCTACGTATAGAAAGATTCTACATATAGAAAGTTTTGCGGTTTTTCCAAGATGGCGGCCGAACCACGTGACCAATGACGTCATCATTAACATATTTTATTCCCCATGGAGAGTTCTTTACAATGAGCCATGTCTCAATTTTTTCTGTTCAGTACTTTCGGAGATATAGAAGTGCAAAGTTTTTCGGTTTTTCCAAGATGGCGGCCGAACCACGTCACCGATGACGTCATCAATTGGGCACAGTCTATTCCAGGGCAAGACCAATATGTGTGCAAAGTTTGGCGATTCTCCGTGCAACGGTGTAGACGCAGTGCTGCAAACAGACAGACAAACAGACAGACAAACAGACAAACAGATGAAAAATCGGTCAGAGACCGAGGACTTGCCGGAATGTACTTTTTTATCGGCCATTTAGGACAAATAGGGTGGCCGAACCATGTGACCGATGACGTCATCATTAACATATTTTATTCCCCATGGAGAGTTCTTTACAATGAGCCATACCTCAATTTTTTCTATTCAGGACTTTTGGAGATGTGGAGGTGCAGAGTTTTTCGGTTTTTCCAAGATGGCGGCCGAACCACGTGACCGATGACATCATCATTAACATATTTTGTTCCCCATGGAGAGTTCTTTACAATGAGCCATGTCTCAATTTTTTCTATTCAGCACTTTCGGAGATATGGAGGTGCTAAGTTTTTCGGTTTTTCCAAGATGGCGGCCGACCACGTGACTGATGACGTCATCATTAACATATTTTATTCCCCATGGAGAGTTCTTTACAATGAGCCATGTCTCAATTTTTTCTGTTCAGCACTTTTGGAGATATAGTGGTGCAAATTTTTGCCGTTTTTCCAAGATGGCGGCCGACCACGTGACATATGACGTCATCATTAACATATTTTATTCCCCATGGAGAGTTCTTTACAATGAGCCATGTCTCAATTTTTTCTATTCAGCACTTTCGGAGATATGGAGGTGCAAAGTTTTTCGGATTTTCCAAGATGGCGGCCGAATCACGTGAACGATGACGTCATCATTAACATATTTTATTCCCCATGGTGAGTTCTTTACAATGAGCCATGTCTCAATTTTTTCTGTTCAGGACTTTCGGAGATATGGAGGTGCAAAAATTTTCGTTTTTTCCAAGATGGCGGCCGAACCACGTGACCGATGACGTCATCATTAACATATTTTATTCCCCATGGAGAGTTCTTTACAATGAGCCATGTCTCAATTTTTTCTGTTCAGCACTTTGAGATATCGAGGTGCAAAATTTTTCGGTTTTTCCAAGATGGCGGCCGAACCACGTGACCGATGACGTCATCATTTGGGCACAGTATATTAGAGGGCAAGACAAATACGTGTGCAAAGTTTGGTGATTCTACGTGCAACGGTGTAGACGTAGTGCTGCAAACAGACAAACAGACAAACAGACAAACAGACAAACAGACAAATGAAAAATCGGTCAGAGACCGAGGACTTGCCGGAATGTACTCTTTTATCGGCCATTTAAGACAAATATGGCGTCCGAACCACGTGATAGATGACGTCATCATTAACATATATTATTCCCCATGGAGAGTACTTTACAAAGAGCCATGTCTCAACTTTTTCTATTCAGCACTTTTGGAGATATGGAGGTGCTACGTTTTTCGGTTTTTCCAAGATGGCAGCCGAACCACGTGACCTATGATGTCATCATTAACATATTTTATTCCCCATGGAGAGTTCTTTACAATGAGCCATGTCTCAATTTTTTCTATTCAGCACTTTCAGAGATATGGAGGTGCACAATTTTTCGGTTTTTCCAAGATGGCGGCCGAACCACGTGACATATGACGTCATCATTAACATATTTTATTCCCCATTGAGAGTTCTTTACAATGAGCCATGTCGCAATTTTTTCCATTCTGCACTTTTGGAGATATAGTGGTGCAAAGTTTTCCCATTTTTCCAAGATGGCGGCCGAACCACGTGACCGATGGCGTCATCATTAACATATTTTATTCCCCATGGAGAGTTCTTTACAATGAGCCATGTCTCAATTTTTTCTGTTCAGCACTTTTGGAGATTTCGTGGTGCAAAGTTTTGCCGTTTTTCCAAGATGGCGGCCGACCACGTGACATATGACGTCATCATTAACATATTTTATTCCCCATGGAGAGTTCTTTACAATGAGCCATGTCTCAATTTTTTCTGTTCAGTACTTTCGGAGATATGGAGGCGCAAAAATTTTCGGTTTTTCCAAGATGGCGGCCGAACCACGTGACTGATGACGTCATCATTATCATATTTTATTCCCCATGGAGAGTTCTTTACAATGAGCCATGTCTCAATTTTTTCTGTCAGCACTTTGAGATATCGAGGTGCAAAAATTTTCGGTTTTTCCAAGATGGCGGCCGAACCACGTGACCAATGACGTCATCATTTGGGCACAGTCTATTCCAGTGCAAGACCAATATGTGTGCAAAGTTTGGCGATTCTCCGTGCAACGGTGTAGACACAGTGCTGCAAACAGACAGACAAACAGACAAACAGACAGACAGATGAAAAATCGGTCAGAGACCGAGGACTTGCCGGAATGTACTTTTTTATCGGCCATTTAGGACAAATATGGCGGCTGAACCACGTGACCGATTACGTCATCATTAACATATTTTATTCCCCATGGAGAGTTCTTTACAATGAGCCATGCCTCAATTTTTTCTATTCAGGACTTTTGGAGATGTGGAGGTGCAGAGTTTTTCGGTTTTTCCAAGATGGCGGCCGAACCACGTGACATATGACGTCATCATTAACAAATTTTATTCCCCATGGAGAGTTCTTTACAATGAGCCATGTCTCAATTTTTTCTGTTCAGCACTTTTGGAAATATAGTGGTGCAAAGTTTTGCCGTTTTTCCAAGATGGCGGCCGACCACATGACATATGACATCATCATTAACATATTTTATTCCCCATGGAGAGTTCTTTACAATGAGCCATGTCTCAATTTTTTCTGTTCAGCACTTTTGGAGATATAGTGGTGCAAATTTTTGCCGTTTTTCCAAGATGGCGGCCGACCACGTGACTGATGACGTCATCATTAACATATTTTATTCCCCATGGAGGGTTCTTTACAATGAGCCATGTCTCAATTTTTTCTGTTCAGTACTTTCGGAGATATAGAGGTGCAAAGTTTTTCGGTTTTTCCAAGATGGCGGCCGAACCACGTCACCGATGACGTCATCAATTGGGCACAGTCTATTCCAGGGCAAGACCAATATGTGTGCAAAGTTTGGCGATTCTACGTGCAACGGTGTAGACGCAGTGCTGCAAACAGACAGACAGACAGACAAACAGACAAACAGACAAACAGACAAACAAACGAACAGATCAACATACTTGCCGGAATCTTTTCCGGCAAGTAACAAACGAACAGATCAACATACTTGCCGGAATCTTTTCCGGCAAGTAATGAAAAATCGGTCAGAGACCGAGGACTTGCCGGAGTGTACTTTTTTATCGGCCATTTAGAACAAATATGGCGGCTGAACCACGTGATAGATGATGTCATCATTAACATATTTTATTCCCCATGGAGAGTTCTTTACAATGAGCCATGTCTCAATTTTTTCTGCTCAGCACTTTTGGAGATATAGAGGTGCAAAGTTTTGCCGTTTTTCCAAGATGGCGGCCGAACCACGTGACATCTGACGTCATCATTAACATATTTTATTCCCCATGGACATTTCTTTCCAATGAGCCATGTCTCAATTTTTTCTGTTCAGCACTTTCGGAGATATAGAGGTGCAAAGCTTTTCCAAGATGGCGGCCGAACCACGTGACCTATGACGTCATCATTAACATATTTTATTTCCCATGGACATTTCTTTCCAATGAGCCATGTCTCAATTTTTTCTGTTCAGCACTTTCGGAGATATGGAGGTGCAAAGCTTTTCCAAGATGGCGGCCGAACCACGTGACCGATGACGTCATCATTAACATTTTTTATTCCACATGGAGAGTTCTTTACAATGAGCCATGCCTCAATTTTTTCTATTCAGGACTTTTGGAGATGTGGAGGTGCAGAGTTTTTCGGTTTTTCCAAGATGGCGGCTGAACCACGTGACCGATGACGTCATCATTAACATATTTTATTCCCCATGGAGGATTCTTTACAATGAGCCATGTCTCAATTTTTTCTATTCAGCACTTTTGGACACATAGAGGTGCTAAGTTTTTCGGTTTTTCCAAGATGGCGGCCGAACCACGTGACCGATGATATCATCATTAACATATTTTATTCCCCATGGAGAGTTCTTTACAATGAGCCATGTCTCAATTTTTTCTATTCAGCACTTTCGGAGATATGGAGGTGCAAAGTTTTTCGGTTTTTCCAAGATGGCGGCCGAACCACGTGACTGATGACGTCATCAGTAACATATTTTATTCCCCATGGAGAGATATTTACAATGAGCCATGTCTCAATTTTTTCTGTTCAGCACTTTCGGAGATATGGAGGTGTAAAGTTTTTCGGTTTTTCCAAGATGGCGGCCGAACCACGTGACCTATGACGTCATCATTAACATATTTTATGCCCCATGGACATTTCTTTCCAATGAGCCATGTCTCAATTTTTTCTGTTCAGCACTTTCGGAGATATAGAGGTGCAAAGCTTTTCCAAGATGGCGGCCGAACCACGTGACCGATGACGTCATCATTAACATTTTTTATTCCACATGGAGAGTTCTTTACAATGAGCCATGTCTCAATTTTTCTATTCAGTACTTTCAGAGATATGGAGGTGCAAAGTTTTGCCGTTTTTCCAAGATGGCGGCCGAACCACGTGACATATGACATCATCATTAACATATTTTATTCCCCATGGGGAGTTCTTTACAATGAGCCATGTCTCAATTTTTTCTGTTCAGCACTTTTGGAGATTTCGTGGTGCAAAGTTTTGCCGTTTTTCCAAGATGGCAGCCCACCACGTGACCGGTGACGTCATCATTAACATATTTTATTCCCCATGGAGAGTTCATTACAATGAGCCGTGTCTCAATTTTTTCTATTCAGTACTTTCAGAGATATGGAGGTGCAAAGTTTTGCCGTTTTTCCAAGATGGCGGCCGACCACGTGACATATGACGTCATCATTAACCTATTTTATTCTGCATGGAGAGTTCTTTACAATGAGCCATGTCTCAATTTTTTCTGTTCAGCACTTTTGGAGATTTCGTGGTGCAAAGTTTTGCCGTTTTTCCAAGATGGCGGCCGACCACGTGACTGATGATGTCATCATTAACATATTTTATTCCCCATGGAGAGTTCTTTACAATGAGCCATGTCTCAATTTTTTCTGTTCAGCACTTTTGGAGATATAGTGGCGCAACGTTTTGCCGTTTTTCCAAGATGGCGACCGAACCACGTGACTGATGGCGTCATCATTTACTTATTTTATTCCCCATGGAGAGTTCTTTACAATGAGCCATGTAGCAATTTTTTCTGTTCAGTACTTTCGGAGATATAGAGGTGCAATTTTTTTTCGGTTTTTCCAAGATGGCCGCCGAACCACGTGACTGATGACGTCATCATTAACATATTTTATTCCCCATGGACAGTTCTTTACAATGAGCCATGTCTCAATTTTTTCTATTCAGCACTTTCGGAGATATGGAGGTGCAAATTTTTTCAAAGATGGCGGCCGAACCACGTGACCGATGACGTCATCATTTGGGCACAGTATATTAGAGGGCAAGCCAAATAAGTGTGCAAAGTTTGGCTATTCTACGTATAGAAAGATTCTACATATAGAAAGTTTTGCGGTTTTTCCAAGATGGCGGCCGAACCACGTGACCAATGACGTCATCATTAACATATTTTATTCCCCATGGAGAGTTCTTTACAATGAGCCATGTCTCAATTTTTTCTGTTCAGTACTTTCGGAGATATAGAAGTGCAAAGTTTTTCGGTTTTTCCAAGATGGCGGCCGAACCACGTCACCGATGACGTCATCAATTGGGCACAGTCTATTCCAGGGCAAGACCAATATGTGTGCAAAGTTTGGCGATTCTCCGTGCAACGGTGTAGACGCAGTGCTGCAAACAGACAGACAAACAGACAGACAAACAGACAAACAGATGAAAAATCGGTCAGAGACCGAGGACTTGCCGGAATGTACTTTTTTATCGGCCATTTAGGACAAATAGGGTGGCCGAACCATGTGACCGATGACGTCATCATTAACATATTTTATTCCCCATGGAGAGTTCTTTACAATGAGCCATACCTCAATTTTTTCTATTCAGGACTTTTGGAGATGTGGAGGTGCAGAGTTTTTCGGTTTTTCCAAGATGGCGGCCGAACCACGTGACCGATGACATCATCATTAACATATTTTGTTCCCCATGGAGAGTTCTTTACAATGAGCCATGTCTCAATTTTTTCTATTCAGCACTTTCGGAGATATGGAGGTGCTAAGTTTTTCGGTTTTTCCAAGATGGCGGCCGACCACGTGACTGATGACGTCATCATTAACATATTTTATTCCCCATGGAGAGTTCTTTACAATGAGCCATGTCTCAATTTTTTCTGTTCAGCACTTTTGGAGATATAGTGGTGCAAATTTTTGCCGTTTTTCCAAGATGGCGGCCGACCACGTGACATATGACGTCATCATTAACATATTTTATTCCCCATGGAGAGTTCTTTACAATGAGCCATGTCTCAATTTTTTCTATTCAGCACTTTCGGAGATATGGAGGTGCAAAGTTTTTCGGATTTTCCAAGATGGCGGCCGAATCACGTGAACGATGACGTCATCATTAACATATTTTATTCCCCATGGTGAGTTCTTTACAATGAGCCATGTCTCAATTTTTTCTGTTCAGGACTTTCGGAGATATGGAGGTGCAAAAATTTTCGTTTTTTCCAAGATGGCGGCCGAACCACGTGACCGATGACGTCATCATTAACATATTTTATTCCCCATGGAGAGTTCTTTACAATGAGCCATGTCTCAATTTTTTCTGTTCAGCACTTTGAGATATCGAGGTGCAAAATTTTTCGGTTTTTCCAAGATGGCGGCCGAACCACGTGACCGATGACGTCATCATTTGGGCACAGTATATTAGAGGGCAAGACAAATACGTGTGCAAAGTTTGGTGATTCTACGTGCAACGGTGTAGACGTAGTGCTGCAAACAGACAAACAGACAAACAGACAAACAGACAAACAGACAAATGAAAAATCGGTCAGAGACCGAGGACTTGCCGGAATGTACTCTTTTATCGGCCATTTAAGACAAATATGGCGTCCGAACCACGTGATAGATGACGTCATCATTAACATATATTATTCCCCATGGAGAGTACTTTACAAAGAGCCATGTCTCAACTTTTTCTATTCAGCACTTTTGGAGATATGGAGGTGCTACGTTTTTCGGTTTTTCCAAGATGGCAGCCGAACCACGTGACCTATGATGTCATCATTAACATATTTTATTCCCCATGGAGAGTTCTTTACAATGAGCCATGTCTCAATTTTTTCTATTCAGCACTTTCAGAGATATGGAGGTGCACAATTTTTCGGTTTTTCCAAGATGGCGGCCGAACCACGTGACATATGACGTCATCATTAACATATTTTATTCCCCATTGAGAGTTCTTTACAATGAGCCATGTCGCAATTTTTTCCATTCTGCACTTTTGGAGATATAGTGGTGCAAAGTTTTCCCATTTTTCCAAGATGGCGGCCGAACCACGTGACCGATGGCGTCATCATTAACATATTTTATTCCCCATGGAGAGTTCTTTACAATGAGCCATGTCTCAATTTTTTCTGTTCAGCACTTTTGGAGATTTTGTGGTGCAAAGTTTTGCCGTTTTTCCAAGATGGCGGCCGACCACGTGACTGATGACGTCATCATTAACATATTTTATTCCCCATGGAGAGTTCTTTACAATGAGCCATGTCTCAATTATTTCTGTTCAGCACTTTTGGAGATATAGTGGTGCAAAGTTTTGCCGTTTTTCCAAGATGGCGGCCGACCACGTGACATATGATGGCATCATTAACATATTTTATTCCCCATGGAGAGTTCTTTCCAATGAGCCATGTCTCAATTTTTTCTGTTCAGCACTTTTGGAGATATAGTGGCGCAACGTTTTGCCGTTTTTCCAAGATGGCGACCGAACCACGTGACTGATGACGTCATCATTTACATATTTTATTCCCCATGGAGAGTTCTTTCCAATGAGCCATGTCTCAATTTTTTCTGTTCAGCACTTTTGGAGATATAGTGGCGCAACCTTTTTGCCGTTTTTCCAAGATGGCGACCGAACCACGTGACTGATGACGTCATCATTTACATATTTTATTCCGCATGGAGAGTTCTTTCCAATGAGCCATGTCTCAATTTTTTCTGTTCAGTACTTTCGGAGATATAGAGGTGCAAATTTATTCGGTTTTTCCAAGATGGCGGCCGAACCACGTCACCGATGACGTCATCATTGAGGCACAGTATATTAGAGGGCAAGACCATTATGTGTGCAAAGTTTGGCGATTCTCCGTGCAACGGTGTAGACGCAGTGCTGCAAACAGACAAACAGACAGACAAACAGACAGACAGACAAACAAACGAACAGATCAACATACTTGCCGGAAAATTTTTCCGGCAAGTAACAAACGAACAGATCAACATACTTGCCGGAATCTTTTCCGGCAAGTAACAAACAGACAAACAGACAAACAAACGAACAGATCAACATACTTGCCGGAAAATTTTTCCGGCAAGTAATGAAAAATCGGTCAGAGACCGAGGACTTGCCGGAATGTACTTTTTTATCGGCCATTTAGGACAAATATGGCGGCTGAACCACGTGACCGATGACGTCATAATTAACATATTTTATTCCCCATGGAGAGTTCTTTACAATGAGCCATGTCTCAATTTTTTCTGTTCAGCACTTTTGGAAATATAGTGGTGCAAAGTTTTTCCGTTTTTCCAAGATGGCGGCCGACCACGTGACATATGACATCATCATTAACATATTTTATTCCCCATGGAGAGTTCTTTACAATGAGGCATGTCTCAATTTTTTCTGTTCAGCACTTTTGGAGATATAGTGGTGCAACGTTTTGCTGTTTTTCCAAGATGGCGGCCGACCACGTGACTGATGACGTCATCATTAACATATTTTATTCCCCATGGAGAGTTCTTTACAATGAGCCATGTCTCAATTTTTTCTGTTCAGTACTTTCGGAGATATAGAGGTGCAAAGTTTTTCGGTTTTTCCAAGATGGCGGCCGAACCACGTCACCGATGACGTCATCAATTGGGCACAGTCTATTCCAGGGCAAGACCAATATGTGTGCAAAGTTTGGCGATTCTACGTGCAACGGTGTGGACGCAGTGCTGCAAACAGACAGACAGACAAACAGACAAACAGACAAACAGACAAACAGACAAACAGATGAAAAATCGGTCAGAGACCGAGGACTTGCCGGAATGTACTTTTTTATCGGCCATTTAGGACAAATATGGCGGCCGAACCACGTGACCGATGACGTCATCATTAACATATTTTATTCCCCATGGAGAGTTCTTTTCAATGAGCCATGTCTCAATTTTTTCTATTCAGCACTTTCAGAGATATGGAGGTGCAATTTTTTCCAAGATGGCGGCCGAACCACGTGACCGATGACGTCATCATTTACATATTTTATTCCCCGTGGAGAGTTCTTTACAATGAGCCATGTCTCAATTTTTTCTGTTCAGTACTTTCGGAGATATAGAGGTGCAAAGTTTTTCGGTTTTTCCAAGATGGCGGCCGAACCACGTCACCGATGACGTCATCAATTGGGCACAGTCTATTCCAGGCCAAGACGAATATGTGTGCAAAGTTTGGCGATTCTCCGTGCAACGGTGTAGACGCAGTGCTGCAAACAGACAGACAGACAAACAGACAAACAGACAGACAGACAAATGAAAAATCGGTCAGAGACCGAGGACTTGCCGGAATGTACTCTTTTATCGGCCATTTAAGACAAATATGGCGTCCGAACCACGTGATAGATGACGTCATCATTAACATATATTATTCCCCATGGAGAGTTCTTCACAAAGAGCCATGTCTCAACTTTTTCTATTCAGCACTTTTGGAGATATGGAGGTGCTACGTTTTTCGGTTTTTCCAAGATGGCAGCCGAACCACGTGACCTATGATGTCATCATTAACATATTTTATTCCCCATGGAGAGTTCTTTACAATGAGCCATGTCTCAATTTTTTCTATTCAGCACTTTCAGAGATATGGAGGTGCACAATTTTTCGGTTTTTCCAAGATGGCGGCCGAACCACGTGACATATGACGTCATCATTAACATATTTTATTCCCCATTGAGAGTTCTTTACAATGAGCCATGTCTCAATTTTTTCCATTCTGCACTTTTGGAGATATAGTGGTGCAAAGTTTTCCCATTTTTCCAAGATGGCGGCCGAACCACGTGACCGATGGCGTCATCATTAACATATTTTATTCCCCATGGAGAGTTCTTTACAATGAGCCATGTCTCAATTTTTTCTGTTCAGCACTTTTGGAGATTTTGTGGTGCAAAGTTTTGCCGTTTTTCCAAGATGGCGGCCGACCACGTGACTGATGACGTCATCATTAACATATTTTATTCCCCATGGAGAGTTCTTTACAATGAGCCATGTCTCAATTATTCTGTTCAGCACTTTTGGAGATATAGTGGTGCAAAGTTTTGCCGTTTTTCCAAGATGGCGGCCGACCACGTGACATATGACGTCATCATTAACATATTTTATTCCCCATGGAGAGTTCTTTCCAATGAGCCATGTCTCAATTTTTTCTGTTCAGCACTTTTGGAGATATAGTGGCGCAACGATTTGCCGTTTTTCCAAGATGGCGACCGAACCACGTGACTGATGACGTCATCATTTACATATTTTATTCCCCATGGAGAGTTCTTTACAATGAGCCATGTCTCAATTTTTTCTGTTCAGCACTTTTGGAGATATAGTGGTGCAAATTTTTGCCGTTTTTCCAAGATGGCGGCCGACCACGTGACATATGACGTCATCATTAACATATTTTATTCCCCATGGAGAGTTCTTTACAATGAGCCATGTCTCAATTTTTTCTGTTCAGTACTTTCGGAGATATAGAGGTGCAAATTTATTCGGTTTTTCCAAGATGGCGGCCGAACCACGTCACTGATGACGTCATCATTGAGGCACAGTATATTAGAGGGCAAGACCATTATGTGTGCAAAGTTTGGCGATTCTCCGTGCAACGGTGTAGACGCAGTGCTGCAAACAGACAAACAGACAGACAAACAGACAGACAAACAGACAGACAGACAAATGAAAAATCGGTCAGAGACCGAGGACTTGCCGGAATGTACTCTTTTATCGGCCATTTAAGACAAATATGGCGTCCGAACCACGTGATAGATGACGTCATCATTAACATATATTATTCCCCATGGAGAGTTCTTCACAAAGAGCCATGTCTCAACTTTTTCTATTCAGCACTTTTGGAGATATGGAGGTGCTACGTTTTTCGGTTTTTCCAAGATGGCAGCCGAACCACGTGACCTATGATGTCATCATTAACATATTTTATTCCCCATGGAGAGTTCTTTACAATGAGCCATGTCTCAATTTTTTCTATTCAGCACTTTCAGAGATATGGAGGTGCACAATTTTTCGGTTTTTCCAAGATGGCGGCCGAACCACGTGACATATGACGTCATCATTAACATATTTTATTCCCCATTGAGAGTTCTTTACAATGAGCCATGTCTCAATTTTTTCCATTCTGCACTTTTGGAGATATAGTGGTGCAAAGTTTTCCCATTTTTCCAAGATGGCGGCCGAACCACGTGACCGATGGCGTCATCATTAACATATTTTATTCCCCATGGAGAGTTCTTTACAATGAGCCATGTCTCAATTTTTTCTGTTCAGCACTTTTGGAGATTTTGTGGTGCAAAGTTTTGCCGTTTTTCCAAGATGGCGGCCGACCACGTGACTGATGACGTCATCATTAACATATTTTATTCCCCATGGAGAGTTCTTTACAATGAGCCATGTCTCAATTTTTTCTGTTCAGCACTTTTGGAGATATAGTGGTGCAAAGTTTTGCCGTTTTTCCAAGATGGCGGCCGACCACGTGACATATGACGTCATCATTAACATATTTTATTCCCCATGGAGAGTTCTTTACAATGAGCCATGTCTCAATTTTTTCTGTTCAGTACTTTCGGAGATATAGAGGTGCAAATTTATTCGGTTTTTCCAAGATGGCGGCCGAACCACGTCACTGATGACGTCATCATTGAGGCACAGTATATTAGAGGGCAAGACCATTATGTGTGCAAAGTTTGGCGATTCTCCGTGCAACGGTGTAGACGCAGTGCTGCAAACAGACAAACAGACAGACAAACAGACAGACAAACAGACAGACAGACAAACAAACGAACAGATCAACATACTTGCCGGAAAATTTTTCCGGCAAGTAACAAACGAACAGATCAACATACTTGCCGGAAAATTTTTCCGGCAAGTAACGAACAGATCAACATACTTGCCGGGAAAATTTTTCCGGCAAGTAATGAAAAATCGGTCAGAGACCTAGGACTTGCCGGAATGTACTTTTTTATCGGCCATTTTGGACAAATATGGCGGTCGAAACACGTGAACGATGACGTCATCAATAACATATTTTATTCCCCATGGAGAGTTCTTTACAATGAGCCATGTCTCAATTTTTTCTATTCCGCACTTTTGGAGATATGGTGGTGCAACGTTTTGCCGTTTTTCCAAGATGGCGGCCGAAACACGTGAACGATGACGTCATCATTAACATATTTTATTCCCCATGGAGAGTTCTTTCCAATGAGCCATGTCTCAATTTTTTCTATTCAGCACTTTTGGAGATATGGTGGTGCAACGTTTTGCCGTTTTTCCAAAATGGCGGCCGAAGCACGTGACTGATGACGTCATCAATTGGGCACAGTCTATTCCAGGGCAAGACCAATATGTGTGCAAAGTTTGGCGATTCTCCGTGCAACGGTGTAGACGCAGTGCTGCAAACAGACAAACAGACAGACAGATGAAAAATCGGTCAGAGACCGAGGACTTGCCGGAATGTACTTTTATATCGGCCATTTAGGACAAATATGGCGGCCGAACCACGTGACCGATGACGTCATCATTAACATATTTTATTCCCCATGGAGAGTTCTTTACAATGAGCCATGCCTCAATTTTTTCTATTCAGGACTTTTGGAGATGTGGAGGTGCAGAGTTTTTCGGTTTTTCCAAGATGGCGGCCGAACCACGTGACCGATGACATCATCATTAACATATTTTATTCCCCATGGAGAGTTCTTTACAATGAGCCATGTCTCAATTTTTTCTATTCAGCACTTTCGGAGATATGGAGGTGCTAAGTTTTTCGGTTTTTCCAAGATGGCGGCCGACCACGTGACTGATGACGTCATCATTAACATATTTTATTCCCCATGGAGAGTTCTTTGCAATGAGCCATGTCTCAATTTTTTCTGTTCAGCACTTTTGGAGATATAGTGGTGCAAATTTTTGCCGTTTTTCCAAGATGGCGGCCGACCACGTGACATATGACGTCATCATTAACATATTTTATTCCCCATGGAGAGTTCTTTACAATGAGCCATGTCTCAATTTTTTCTGTTCAGCACTTTTGGAGATATAGTGGCGCAACGTTTTGCCGTTTTTCCAAGATGGCGACCGAACCACGTGACCGATGACGTCATCATTTACATATTTTATTCCCCATGGAGTGTTCTTTACAATGAGCCATGTCTCAATTTTTTCCATTCTGCACTTTTGGAGATATAGTGGTGCAAAGTTTTTGCCGTTTTTCCAAGATGGCGGCCGAACCACGTGACATATGACGTCATTATTAACATGTTTTATTCCCCATGGAGAGTTCTTTACAATGAGCCATGTCTCAATTTTTTCTGTTCAGCACTTTTGGAGATTTCGTGGTGCAAAGTTTTGCCGTTTTTCCAAGATGGCGGCCAACCACGTGACTGATGACGTCATCATTAACAAATTTTATTCCCCATGGAGAGTTCTTTACAATGAGCCATGTCTCAATTTTTTCTGTTCAGCATTTTTGGAGATATAGTGGTACAAAGTTTTGCCGTTTTTCCAAGATGGCGGCCGACCACGTGACATATGACGTCATCATTAACATATTTTATTCCCCATAGAGAGTTCTTTACAATGAGCCATGTCTCAATTTTTTCTGTTCAGCACTTTTGGAGATATAGCGGTGCAAAGTTTTGCCGTTTTTCTAAGATGGCGGCCGACCACGTGACATATGACGTCATCATTAACATATTTTATTCCGCATGGGGAGTTCTTTACAATGAGCCATGTCTCAATTTTTTTTGTTCAGCACTTTTGGCGATATAGTGGTGCAAAGTTTTGCCGTTTTTCCAAGATGGCGGCCGACCACGTGACTGATGATGTCATCATTAACATATTTTATTCCCCATGGAGAGTTCTTTACAATGAGCCATGTCTCAATTTTTTCTGTTCAGTACTTTCGGAGATATAGAGGTGCAACGTTTTTCGGTTTTTCCAAGATGGCGGCCGAACCACGTCACCGATGACGTCATCAATTGGGCACAGTCTATTCCAGGGCAAGACCAATATGTGTGCAAAGTTTGGCGATTCTCTGTGCAACGGTGTAGACGCAGTGCTGCAAACAGACAGACAGACAAACAGACAGACAAACAGAAAAAATCGGTCAGAGACCGAGGACTTGCCGGAATGTACGTTTTTTATCGGCCATTTAGAACAAATATGGCGGCTGAACCACGTGATAGATGACGTCATCATTAACTTATTTTATTCCCCATGGAGAGTTCTTTTCAATGAGCCATGTCTCAATTTTTTCTATTCAGCACTTTCAGAGATATGGAGGTGCAATTATTTTCCAAGATGGCGGCCGAACCACGTGACATATGACGTCATCATTAACATATTTTATTCCCCATGGAGAGTTCTTTCCAATGAGCCATGTCTCAATTTTTTCTGTTCAGCACTTTTGGAGATATAGTGGTGCAAAGTTTTGCCGTTTTTCCAAGATGGCGGCCGACCACGTGACTGATGACATCATCATTAACATATTTTATTCCCCATGGAGAGTTCTTTACAATGAGCCATGTCTCAATATTTTCTGTTCAGGACTTTTGGAGATATGGAGGTGCAAAATTTTTTGGTTTTTCCAAGATGGCGGCCGAACCACGTGACCGATGACGTCATCATTTGGGCACAGTATATTAGAGGGCAAGACAAATACGTGTGCAAAGTTTGGTGATTCTACGTGCAACGGTGTAGACGTAGTGCTGCAAACAGACAAACAGACAAACAGACAAACAGACAAACAGACAAATGAAAAATCGGTCAGAGACCGAGGACTTGCCGGAATGTACTTTTTTATCGGCCATTTAGGACAAATAGGGCGGCCGAACCACGTGACCGATGACGTCATAATTAACATATTTTATTCCCCATGGAGAGTTCTTTACAATGAGCCATACCTCAATTTTTTCTATTCAGGACTTTTGGAGATGTGGAGGTGCAGAGTTTTTCGGTTTTTCCAAGATGGCGGCCGAACCACGTGACTGATGACATCATCATTAACATATTTTGTTCCCCATGGAGAGTTCTTTACAATGAGCCATGTCTCAATTTTTTCTATTCAGCACTTTCGGAGATATGGAGGTGCTAAGTTTTTCGGTTTTTCCAAGATGGCGGCCGACCACGTGACTGATGACGTCATCATTAACATATTTTATTCCCCATGGAGAGTTCTTTACAATGAGCCATGTCTCAATTTTTTCTGTTCAGCACTTTTGGAGATATAGTGGTGCAAATTTTTGCCGTTTTTCCAAGATGGCGGCCGACCACGTGACATATGACGTCATCATTAACATATTTTATTCCCCATGGAGAGTTCTTTACAATGAGCCATGTCTCAATTTTTTCTGTTCAGTACTTTCGGAGATATAGAGGTGCAAATTTATTCGGTTTTTCCAAGATGGCGGCCGAACCACGTCACCGATGACGTCATCATTGAGGCACAGTATATTAGAGGGCAAGACCATTATGTGTGCAAAGTTTGGCGATTCTCCGTGCAACGGTGTAGACGCAGTGCTGCAAACAGACAAACAGACAGACAAACAGACAGACAGACAAACAAATGAAAAATCGGTCAGAGACCGAGGACTTGCCGGAATGTACTTTTTATCAGCCATTTAGAACAAATATGGCGGCCGAACCACGTGACCAATGATATCATCATTAACATATTTTATTCCCCATGGAGAGTTCTTTACAATGAGCCATGTCTCAATTTTTTCTGTTCAGCACTTTTGGAGATATAGTGGTGCAAAGTTTTGCCGTTTTTCCAAGATGGCGGCGGACCACGTGACATATGACATCATCATTAACATATTTTATTCCCCATGGAGAGTTCTTTACAATGAGCCATGTCTCAATTTTTTCTGTTCAGCACTTTTGGAGATTTCGTGGTGCAAAGTTTTGCCGTTTTTCCAAGATGGCGGCCGAACCACGTGACCAATGATATCATCATTAACATATTTTATTCCCCATGGAGAGTTCTTTACAATGAGCCATGTCTCAATTTTTTCTGTTCAGCACTTTTGGAGATATAGTGGTGCAAAGTTTTGCCGTTTTTCCAAGATGGTGGCGGACCACGTGACATATGACATCATCATTAACATATTTTATTCCCCATGGAGAGTTCTTTACAATGAGCCATGTCTCAATTTTTTTCTGTTCAGCACTTTTGGAGATTTTGTGGTGCAAAGTTTTGCCGTTTTTCCAAGATGGCGGCCGACCACGTGACTGATGACGTCATCATTAACATATTTTATTCCCCATGGAGAGTTCTTTACAATGAGCCATGTCTCAATTTTTTCTGTTCAGCACTTTTGGAGATATAGTGGCGCAACGTTTTGCCGTTTTTCCAAGATGGCGACCGAACCACGTGACTGATGACGTCATCATTAACATATTTTATTCCCCATGGAGAGTTCTTTACAATGAGCCATGTCTCAATTTTTTCTGTTCAGCACTTTTGGAGATTTCGTGGTGCAAAGTTTTGCCGTTTTTCCAAGATGGCGGCCGACCACGTGACTGATGACGTCATCATTAACATATTTTATTCCCCATGGAGAGTTCTTTACAATGAGCCATGTCTCAATTTTTTCTGTTCAGCACTTTTGGAGATATAGTGGCGCAACGTTTTGCCGTTTTTCCAAGATGGCGACCGAACCACGTGACTGATGACGTCATCATTTACCTATTTTATTCCCCATGGAGAGTTCTTTACAATGAGCCATGTCTCAATTTTTTCTGTTCAGTACTTTCGGAGATATAGAGGTGCAAAATTTTTCGGTTTTTCCAAGATGGCGGCCGAACCACGTCACCGATGACGTCATCAATTGGGCACAGTCTATTCCAGGGCAAGACCAATATGTGTGCAAAGTTTGGCGATTCTACGTGCAACGGTGTAGACGCAGTGCTACAAACAGACAGACAGACAGACAAACAGACAGACAAACAGACAAACAGACAAACAAACGAACAGATCAACATACTTGCCGGAAAATTTTTTCCGGCAAGTAACGAACAGATCAACATACTTGTCGGAAAATTTTTCCGGCAAGTAACAAACGAACAGATCAACATACTTGCCGGAATCTTTTCCGGCAAGTAACAAACAGATGAAAAATCGGTCAGAGACCGAGGACTTGCCGGAATGTACTCTTTTATCGGCCATTTAAGACAAATATGGCGTCCGAACCACGTGATAGATGACGTCATCATTAACATATATTATTCCCCATGGAGAGTTCTTCACAAAGAGCCATGTCTCAACTTTTTCTATTCAGCACTTTTGGAGATATGGAGGTGCTACGTTTTTCGGTTTTTCCAAGATGGCAGCCGAACCACGTGACCTATGATGTCATCATTAACATATTTTATTCCCCATGGAGAGTTCTTTACAATGAGCCATGTCTCAATTTTTTCTATTCAGCACTTTCAGAGATATGGAGGTGCACAATTTTTCGGTTTTTCCAAGATGGCGGCCGAACCACGTGACATATGACGTCATCATTAACATATTTTATTCCCCATTGAGAGTTCTTTACAATGAGCCATGTCTCAATTTTTTCCATTCTGCACTTTTGGAGATATAGTGGTGCAAAGTTTTCCCATTTTTCCAAGATGGCGGCCGAACCACGTGACCGATGGCGTCATCATTAACATATTTTATTCCCCATGGAGAGTTCTTTACAATGAGCCATGTCTCAATTTTTTCTGTTCAGCACTTTTGGAGATTTTGTGGTGCAAAGTTTTGCCGTTTTTCCAAGATGGCGGCCGACCACGTGACTGATGACGTCATCATTAACATATTTTATTCCCCATGGAGAGTTCTTTACAATGAGCCATGTCTCAATTATTTCTGTTCAGCACTTTTGGAGATATAGTGGTGCAAAGTTTTGCCGTTTTTCCAAGATGGCGGCCGACCACGTGACATATGACGTCATCATTAACATATTTTATTCCCCATGGAGAGGTCTTTCCAATGAGCCATGTCTCAATTTTTTCTGTTCAGCACTTTTGGAGATATAGTGGCGCAACGATTTGCCGTTTTTCCAAGATGGCGACCGAACCACGTGACTGATGACGTCATCATTTACATATTTTATTCCCCATGGAGAGTTCTTTACAATGAGCCATGTGTCAATTTTTTCTGTTCAGTACTTTCGGAGATATAGAGGTGCAAATTTATTCGGTTTTTCCAAGATGGCGGCCGAACCACGTCACCGATGACGTCATCATTGGGGCACAGTATATTAGAGGCCAAGACCATTATGTGTGCAAAGTTTGGCGATTCTCCGTGCAACGGTGTAGACGCAGTGCTGCAAACAGACAAACAGACAGACAGACAAACAGACAAACAGACAAATGAAAAATCGGTCAGAGACCTAGGACTTGCCGGAATGTACTTTTTTATCGGCCATTTTGGACAAATATGGCGGTCGAAACACGTGAACGATGACGTCATCAATAACATATTTTATTCCCCATGGAGAGTTCTTTACAATGAGCCATGTCTCAATTTTTTCTATTCCGCACTTTTGGAGATATGGTGGTGCAACGTTTTGCCGTTTTTCCAAGATGGCGGCCGAAACACGTGAACGATGACGTCATCATTAACATATTTTATTCCCCATGGAGAGTTCTTTCCAATGAGCCATGTCTCAATTTTTTCTATTCAGCACTTTTGGAGATATGGTGGTGCAACGTTTTGCCGTTTTTCCAAAATGGCGGCCGAAGCACGTGACTGATGACGTCATCATTAACATATTTTATTCCCCATGGAGAGTTCTTTCCAATGAGCCATGTCTCAATTTTTTCTATTCAGCACTTTTGGAGATATGGTGGTGCAACGTTTTGCCGTTTTTCCAAAATGGCGGCCGAAGCACGTGACTGATGACGTCATCATTAACATATTTTATTCCCCATGGAGAGTTCTTTCCAATGAGCCATGTCTCAATTTTTTCTATTCAGCACTTCCGGAGATATGGAGGTGCAACGTTTTTCGGTTTTTCCAAGATGGCGGCCGAAACACGTGACCAATGACGTCATCATTAACATATTTAATTCCCCATGGAGAGTTCTTTCCAATGAGCCATGTCTCAATTTTTTCTATTCAGCACTTCCGGAGATATCGAGGTGCAAAGTTTTTCCAAGATGGCGGCCGAACCACGTGACCGATGACGTCATCATTAACATATTTTATTCCCCATGGAGAGTTCTTTACAATGAGCCATGTCTCAATTTTTTCTGTTCAGCACTTTTGGAGATATAGTGGTGCAAATTTTTGCCGTTTTTCCAAGATGGCGGCCGACCACGTGACATATGACGTCATCATTAACATATTTTATTCCCCATGGAGAGTTCTTTACAATGAGCCATGTCTCAATTTTTTCTGTTCAGCACTTTTGGAGATATAGTGGTGAACAGTTTTGCCGTTTTTCCAAGATGGCGGCCGACCATGTGACTGATGACGTCATCATTAACATGTTTTATTCCCCATGGAGAGTTCTTTACAATGAGCCATGTCTCAATTTTTTCTGTTCAGCACTTTTGGAGATATAGTGCTAAACAGTTTTGCCGTTTTTCCAAGATGGCGGCCGACCATGTGACTGATGACGTCATCATTAACATGTTTTATTCCCCATGGAGAGTTCTTTACAATGAGCCATGTCTCAATTTTTTCTGTTCAGCACTTTTGGAGATATAGTGGAGAAAAGTTTTGCCGTTTTTCCAAGATGGCGGCCGACCACGTGACATATGACATCATCATTAACATATTTTATTCCGCATGGAGAGTTCTTTACAATGAGCCATGTCTCAATTTTTTCTGTTCAGCACTTTTGGAGATTTCGTGGTGCAAAGTTTTGCCGTTTTTCCAAGATGGCGGCCGACCACGTGACTGATGATGTCATCATTAACATATTTTATTCCCCATGGAGAGTTCTTTACAATGAGCCATGTCTCAATTTTTTCTGTTCAGTACTTTCGGAGATATAGAAGTGCAAAGTTTTTCGGTTTTTCCAAGATGGCGGCCGAACCACGTCACCGATGACGTCATCAATTGGGCACAGTCTATTCCAGGGCAAGACCAATATGTTTGCAAAGTTTGGCGATTCTCCGTGCAACGGTGTAGACGCAGTGCTGCAAACAGACAAACAGACAGACAAACAGACAGACAGACAAATGAAAAATCGGTCAGAGACCGAGGACTTGCCGGAATGTACTTTTTTATTGGCCATTTAGGACAAATATGGCGGCCGAACCACGTGACTGATGACGTCATCATTACCATATTTTATTCCCCATGGAGATTTCTTTTCAATGAGCCATGTCTCAATTTTTTCTGTTCAGCACTTTTGGAGATATAGTGGCGCAACGATTTGCCGTTTTTCCAAGATGGCGACCGAACCACGTGACTGATGACGTCATCATTTACATATTTTATTCCCCATGGAGAGTTCTTTACAATGAGCCATGTCTCAATTTTTTCTGTTCAGCACTTTTGGAGATATAGTGGCGCAACGATTTGCCGTTTTTCCAAGATGGCGGCCGACCACGTGACATATGACGTCATCATTAACATATTTTATTCCCCATGGAGAGTTCTTTACAATGAGCCATGTCTCAATTTTTTCTGTTCAGTACTTTCGGAGATATAGAGGTGCAAATTTATTCGGTTTATCCAAGATGGCGGCCGAACCACGTCACTGATGACGTCATCATTGAGGCACAGTATATTAGAGGGCAAGACCATTATGTGTGCAAAGTTTGGCGATTCTCCGTGCAACGGTGTAGACGCAGTGCTGCAAACAGACAAACAGACAGACAAACAGACAGACAAACAGACAGACAGACAAACAAACGAACAGATCAACATACTTGCCGGAAAATTTTTCCGGCAAGTAACAAATGAAAAATCGGTCAGAGACCGAGGACTTGCCGGAATGTACTTTTTTATCGGCCATTTAGGACAAATATGGCGGCCAAACCACGTGACCGATGAAGTCATCATTACTTGTTTTCTAAACTAATTTATTCCTTGATGATGCTCAAGAAATTTCATCTTGATCGGATGAAGTTTTGTACTTGGCGAATTATGACGTCATAATGGAGGAACCTATGACATCATCATTAACATATTTTATTCCCCATGGAGAGTTCTTTACAATGAGTCATGTCTCAATTTTTTCTATTCAGGACGTTTGGAGATGTGGAGGTGCAGAGTTTTTCGGTTTTTCCAAGATGGCGGCCGAACCACGTGACCGATGACGTCATCATTAACATATTTTATTCCCCATGGAGAGTTCTTTACAATGAGCCATGTCTCAATTTTTTCTGTTCAGCACTTTTGGAGATATAGTGGTGCAAAGTTTTGCCGTTTTTCCAAGATGGCGGCCGACCACGTGACATATGACATCATCGTTAACATATTTTATTCCCCATGGAGAGTTCTTTACAATGAGCCATGTCTCAATTTTTTCTGTTCAGGACTTTTGGAGATTTCGTGGTGCAAAGTTTTGCCGTTTTTCCAAGATGGCGGCCGACCACGTGACTGATGACGTCATCATTAACATATTTTATTCCCCATGGAGAGTTCTTTACAATGAGCCATGTCTCAATTTTTTCTGTTCAGCACTTTTGGAGATATAGTGGTGCAAAGTTTTGCCGTTTTTCCAAGATGGCGGCCAACCACGTGACATATGACGTCATCATTAACATATTTTATTCCCCATGGAGAGTTCTTTACAATGAGCCATGTCTCAATTTTTTCTGTTCAGCACGTTTGGAGATATAGTGGCGCAACGTTTTGCCGTTTTTCCAAGATGGCAACCGAACCACGTGACTGATGACGTCATAATTTACATATTTTATTCCCCATGGAGAGTTCTTTACAATGAGCCATGTCTCAATTTTTTCTGTTCAGTACTTTCGGAGATATAGAGGTGCAAAGTTTTTCGGTTTTTCCAAGATGGCGGCCGAACCACGTCACCGATGACGTCATCAATTGGGCACAGTCTATTCCAGGGCAAGACCAATATGTGTGCAAAGTTTGGCGATTCTACGTGCAACGGTGTAGACGCAGTGCTGCAAACAGACAGACAAACAGACAGACAGACAGACAGACAGACAAACAAACGAACAGATCAACATACTTGCCGGAAAATTTTTCCGGCAAGTAATGAAAAATCGGTCAGAGACCGAGGACTTGCCGGAATGTACTTTTTTATCGGCCATTTAGAACAAATATGGCGGCCGAACTACGTGATACATGACGTCATCATTAACATATTTTATTCCCCATGGAGAGTTCTTTACAATGAGCCATCTCTCAATTTTTTCCATTCTGCACTTTTGGAGATATAGTGGTTCAAAGTTTTCCCGTTTTTCCAAGATGGCGGCCGACCACGTGACATATGACGTCATCATTAAGATATTTTATTCCCCATGGAGAGTTCTTTACAATGAGCCATGTCTCAATTTTTTCAATTCAGCACTTTCAGAGATATAGTGGTGCAAAGTTTTTCGGTTTTTCCAAGATGGCGGCCGACCACGTGACTGATGACGTCATCATTAACATATTTTATTCCCCATGGAGAGTTCTTTACAATGAGCCATGTCTCAATTTTTTCTGTTCAGCACGTTTGGAGATATAGTGGTGCAAAGTTTTGCCGTTTTTCCAAGATGGCGGCCGACCACGTGACATATGACGTCATCATTAACATATTTTATTCCCCATGGAGAGTTCTTTACAATGAGCCATGTCTCAATTTTTTCTGTTCAGCACTTTTGGAGATATAGTGGCGCAACGTTTTGCCGTTTTTCCAAGATGGCGACCGAACCACGTGACTGATGACGTCATCATTTACATATTTTATTCCCCATGGAGAGTTCTTTACAATGAGCCATGTCTCAATTTTTTCTGTTCAGTACTTTCGGAGATATAGAGGTGCAAAGTTTTTCGGTTTTTCCAAGATGGCGGCCGAACCACGTCACCGATGACGTCATCAATTGGGCACAGTCTATTCCAGGGCAAGACCAATATGTGTGCAAAGTTTGGCGATTCTACGTGCAACGGTGTAGACGCAGTGCTGCAAACAGACAGACAGACAGACAGACAAACAGATGAAAAATCGGTCAGAGACCGAGGACTTGCCGGAATGTACTTTTTTATCGGCCATTTAGGACAAATATGGCGGCCGAACCACGTGACCGATGACGTCATCATTAACATATTTTATTCCCCATGGAGAGTTCTTTACAATGAGCCATGTCTCAATTTTTTCTGTTCAGCACTTTTGGAGATATAGTGGTGCAAAGCTTTGCCGTTTTTCAAAGATGGCGGCCGACCACGTGACTGATGACGTCATCATTAACATATTTTATTCCACATGGAGAGTTCTTTACAATGAGCCATGTCTCAATTTTTTCTGTTCAGTACTTTCGGAGATATAGTGGTGCAAATTTTTCCCGTTTTTCCAAGATGGCGGCCGAACCACATGACCGATTGCATCATCATTAACATATTTTATTCCACATGGAGAGTTCTTTACAATGAGCCACGTCTCAATTTTTTCTGTTCAGCACTTTTGGAGATATAGTGGTGCAAAGTTTTGCCGTTTTTCCAAGATGGCGGCCGACCACGTGACATATGACGTCATCATTAACATATTTTATTCCCCACGGAGAGTTCTTTACAATGAGCCATGTCTCAATTTTTTCTGTTCAGCACTTTCGGAGATATCAAGGTGCAAAGTTTTTCCAAGATGGCGCCGAACCACGTGAGATATGACGTCATCATTAACAAATTTTATTCCCCATGGAGAGTTCTTTACAATGAGCCATGTCTCAATTTTTTCTGTTCAGCACTTTTGGAGATATAGTGGCGCAACGTTTTGCCGTTTTTCCAAGATGGCGACCGAACCACGTGACTGATGACGTCATCATTTACATATTTTATTCCCCATGGAGAGTTCTTTACTATGAGCCATGTCTCAATTTTTTCTGTTCAGTACTTTCGGAGATATAGAGGTGCAAAGTTTTTCGGTTTTTCCAAGATGGCGGCCGAACCACGTCACCGATGACTTCATCAATTGGGCACAGTCTATTCCAGGGCAAGACCAATATGTGTGCAAAGTTTGGCGATTCTACGTGCAACGGTGTAGACGCAGTGCTGCAAACAGACAGACAGACAGACAGACAAACAGACAGACAGACAAACAGACAGACAAATGAAAAATCGGTCAGAGACCGAGGACTTGCCGGAATGTACTTTTTTATCGGCCATTTAGGACAAATATGGAGGCCGAACCACGTGACCGATGACGTCATCATTAACATATTTTATTCCCCATGGAGAGTTCTTTACAATGAGCCATGCCTCAATTTTTCTATTCAGGACTTTTGGAGATGTGGAGGTGCAGAGTTTTTCGGTTTTTCCAAGATGGCGGCCGAACCACGTGACCAATGACATCATCATTAACATATTGTATTCCCCATGGAGAGTTCTTTACAATGAGCCATGTCTCAATTTTTTCTATTCAGCACTTTCGGAGATATGGAGGTGCTAGGTTTTTCGGTTTTTCCAAGATGGCGGCCGACCACGTGACTGATGACGTCATCATTAACATATTTTATTCCCCACGGCGAGTTCTTTACAATGAGCCATGTCTCAATTTTTTCTGTTCAGCACTTTTGGAGATATAGTGGTGCAAAGTTTGGCCGTTTTTCCAAGATGGCGGCCGACCACGTGACCGATGGCATCATCATTAACATATTTTATTCCCCATGGAGAGTTCTTTACAATGAGCCATGTCTCAATTTTTTCTATTCAGCACATTCAGAGATATGGAGGTGCAAAATTTTTCGGTTTTTCCAAGATGGCGGCCGAACCACCTGACATATGACGTCATCATTAACAAATTTTATTCCCCATGGAGAGTTCTTTACAATGAGCCATGTCTCAATTTTTTCTGTTCAGCACTTTTGGAGATTTCGTGGTGCAAAGTTTTGCCGTTTTTCCAAGATGGCGGCCGACCACGTGACTGATGATGTCATCATTAACATATTTTATTCCCCATCGAGAGTTCTTTACAATGAGCCATGTCTCAATTTTTTCTGTTCAGCACTTTTGGAGATTTCGTGGTGCAAAGTTTTGCCGTTTTTCCAAGATGGCGGCCGACCACGTGACATATGACGTCATCATTAACAAATTTTATTCCCCATGGAGAGTTCTTTACAATGAGCCATGTCTCAATTTTTTCTGTTCAGCACTTTTGGAGATTTCGTGGTGCAAAGTTTTGCCGTTTTTCCAAGATGGCGGCCGACCACGTGACTGATGATGTCATCATTAACATATTTTATTCCCCATCGAGAGTTCTTTACAATGAGCCATGTCTCAATTTTTTCTGTTCAGTACTTTCGGAGATATAGAAGTGCAAAGTTTTTAGGTTTTTCCAAGATGGCGGCCGAACCACGTCACCGATGACGTCATCAATTGGGCACAGTCTATTCCAGTGCAAGACCAATATGTGTGCAAAGTTTGGCGATTCTACGTGCAACGGTGTAGACGCAGTGCTGCAAACAGACAGACAGACAGACAGACAGACAGACAGATGAAAAATCGGTCAGAGACCGAGGACTTGCCGGAATGTACTTTTTATCGGCCATTTAGAACAAATATGGCGGCCGAACCACGTGACCAATGATATCATCATTAACATATTTTATTCCCCATGGAGAGTTCTTTACAATGAGCCATGTCTCAATTTTTTCTGTTCAGCACTTTTGGAGATATAGTGGTGCAAAGTTTTGCCGTTTTTCCAAGATGGCGGCCGACCACGTGACATATGACATCATCATTAACATATTTTATTCCCCATGGAGAGTTCTTTACAATGAGCCATGTCTCAATTTTTTCTGTTCAGCACTTTTGGAGATTTCGTGGTGCAAAGTTTTGCCGTTTTTCCAAGATGGCGGCCGACCACGTGACTGATGACGTCATCATTAACATATTATATTCCCCATGGAGTGTTCTTTACAATGAGCCATGTCTCAATTTTTTCTGTTCAGCACTTTTGGAGATATAGTGGTGCAAAGTTTTGCCGTTTTTCCAAAATGGCGGCCGACCACGTGACGTGACATGACATCATCATTAACATATTTTATTCCCCATGGAGAGTTCTTTACAATGAGCCATGTCTCAATTTTTTCTGTTCAGCACTTTTGGAGATATAGTGGTGCAAAGTTTTGCTGTTTTTCCAAGATGGCGGCCGACCACGTGACTGATGACGTCATCATTAACATATTTTATTCCCCATGGAGAGTTCTTTACAATGAGCCATGTCTCAATTTTTTCTGTTCAGTACTTTCGGAGATATAGAGGTGCAAAGTTTTTCGGTTTTTCCAAGATGGCGGCCGAACCACGTCACCGATGACGTCATCAATTGGGCACAGTCTATTCCAGGGCAAGACCAATATGTGTGCAAAGTTTGGCGATTCTACGTGCAACGGTGTAGACGCAGTGCTGCAAACAGACAGACAAACAGACAAACAGACAAACAGATGAAAAATCGGTCAGAGACCGAGGACTTGCCGGAATGTACTTTTTTATTGGCCATTTAGGACAAATATGGCGGCCGAACCACGTGACTGATGACGTCATCATTAACATATTTTATTCCCCATGGAGAGTTCTTTACATTGAGCCACGTCCCAAGTTTTTCTATTCAGGACTTTCGGAGATATGGAGGTGTAACGTTTTCCGGTTTTTCCAAGATGGCGACCGAACCACGTGACATATGACGTCATCATTAACATATTTTATTCCCCCATGGAGAGTTCTTTACAATGAGCCATGTCTCAATTGTTTCTGTTCAGCACTTTTGGAGATATAGTGGTGCAAAGTTTTGCCGTTTTTCCAAGATGGCGGCCGAACCACGTGACCTATGACGTCATCATTAACATATTTTATTCCCCATGGAGAGTTCTTTACAATGAGCCATGTCTCAATTTTTTCTGTTCAGCACTTTTGGAGATTTCGTGGTGCAAAGTTTTGCCGTTTTTCCAAGATGGCGGCCGAACCACGTGACCTATGACGTCATCATTAACATGTTTTATTCCCAATGGAGAGTTCTTTACAATGAGCCATGGCTCAATTTTTTCTGTTCAGCACATTGAGATATCGAGGTGCAAAATTTTTCGGTTTTTCCAAGATGGCGGCCGAACCACGTGACTGATGACGTCATCATTTGGGCACAGTATATTAGAGGGCAAGACCAATATGTGTGCCAAGTTTGGCGATTCTACGTGCAACGGTGTAGACGTAGTGCTGCAAACAGACAAACAGACAAACAGACAAACAGACAAACGAACAGATCAACATACTTGCCGGAAAAATTTTTCCGGCAAGTAACAAACAGACAAATGAAAAATCGGTCAGAGACCGAGGACTTGCCGGAATGTACTTTTTTATCGGCCATTTAGGACAAATATGGCGGCCGAACCACGTGACCGATGACGTCATCATTAACATATTTTATTCACCATGGAGAGTTCTTTACAATGAGCCATGTATCAATTTTTTATGTTCAGGACTTTCGGAGATATGGAGGTGCAAAAATTTTCGGTTTTTCCAAGATGGCGGCCGAACCACGTGACCGATGACGTCATCATTAACATATTTTATTCCCCATGGAGAGTTCTTTACAATGAGCCATGCCTCAATTTTTTCTATTCAGGACTTTTGGAGATGTGGAGGTGCAGTTTTTCGGTTTTTCCAAGATGGCGGCCAAACCACGTGACCGATGACATCATCATTAACATATTTTATTCCCCATGGAGAGTTCTTTACAATGAGCCATGTCTCAATTTTTTCTATTCAGCACTTTCGGAGATATGGAGGTGCTAAGTTTTTCGGTTTTTCCAAGATGGCGGCCGACTACGTGACTGATGACGTCATCATTAACATATTTTATTCCCCATGGAGAGTTCTTTACAATGAGCCATGTCTCAATTTTTTCTGTTCAGCACTTTTGGAGATATAGTGGTGCAAATTTTTGCCGTTTTCCCAAGATGGCGGCCGACCACGTGACATATGACGTCATCATTAACATATTTTATTCCCCATGGAGAGTTCTTTACAATGAGCCATGTCTCAATTTTTTCTGTTCAGCACTTTTGGAGATATAGTGGCGCAACGTTTTGCCGTTTTTCCAAGATGGCGCCCGAACCACGTGACTGATGACGGCATCATTTACATATTTTATTCCCCATGGAGAGTTCTTTACAATGAGCCATGTCTCAATTTTTTCTGTACAGTACTTTCAGAGATATAGAGGTGCAAAGTTTTTCGGTTTTTCCAAGATGGCGGCCGAACCACGTCACCGATGACGTCATCAATTGGGCACAGTCTATTCCAGGGCAAGACCAATATGTGTGCAAAGTTTGGCGATTCTACGTGCAACGGTGTAGACGCAGTGCTGCAAACAGACAGACAGACAGACAAACAGACAAACAGACAAACAGACAAACAAACGAACAGATCAACATACTTGCCGGAATCTTTTCCGGCAAGTAACAAACGAACAGATCAACATACTTGCCGGAATCTTTTCCGGCAAGTAATGAAAAATCGGTCAGAGACCGAGGACTTGCCGGAGTGTACTTTTTTATCGGCCATTTAGAACAAATATGGCGGCTGAACCACGTGATAGATGATGTCATCATTAACATATTTTATTCCCCATGGAGAGTTCTTTACAATGAGCCATGTCTCAATTTTTTCTGTTCAGCACTTTTGGAGATATAGTGGTGCAAAGTTTTGCCGTTTTTCCAAGATGGCGGCCGACCACGTGACATATGACATCATCATTAACATATTTTATTCCCCATGGAGAGTTCTTTACAATGAGCCATGTCTCAATTTTTTCTGTTCAGCACTTTTGGAGATTTCGTGGTGCAAAGTTTTGCCGTTTTTCCAAGATGGCGGCCGACCACGTGACTGATGACGTCATCATTAACATATTATATTCCCCATGGAGTGTTCTTTACAATGAGCCATGTCTCAATTTTTTCTGTTCAGCACTTTTGGAGATATAGTGGTGCAAAGTTTTGCCGTTTTTCCAAAATGGCGGCCGACCACGTGACGTGACATGACATCATCATTAACATATTTTATTCCCCATGGAGAGTTCTTTACAATGAGCCATGTCTCAATTTTTTCTGTTCAGCACTTTTGGAGATATAGTGGTGCAAAGTTTTGCTGTTTTTCCAAGATGGCGGCCGACCACGTGACTGATGACGTCATCATTAACATATTTTATTCCCCATGGAGAGTTCTTTACAATGAGCCATGTCTCAATTTTTTCTGTTCAGTACTTTCGGAGATATAGAGGTGCAAAGTTTTTCGGTTTTTCCAAGATGGCGGCCGAACCACGTCACCGATGACGTCATCAATTGGGCACAGTCTATTCCAGGGCAAGACCAATATGTGTGCAAAGTTTGGCGATTCTACGTGCAACGGTGTAGACGCAGTGCTGCAAACAGACAGACAAACAGACAAACAGACAAACAGATGAAAAATCGGTCAGAGACCGAGGACTTGCCGGAATGTACTTTTTTATTGGCCATTTAGGACAAATATGGCGGCCGAACCACGTGACTGATGACGTCATCATTAACATATTTTATTCCCCATGGAGAGTTCTTTACATTGAGCCACGTCCCAAGTTTTTCTATTCAGGACTTTCGGAGATATGGAGGTGTAACGTTTTCCGGTTTTTCCAAGATGGCGACCGAACCACGTGACATATGACGTCATCATTAACATATTTTATTCCCCCATGGAGAGTTCTTTACAATGAGCCATGTCTCAATTGTTTCTGTTCAGCACTTTTGGAGATATAGTGGTGCAAAGTTTTGCCGTTTTTCCAAGATGGCGGCCGAACCACGTGACCTATGACGTCATCATTAACATATTTTATTCCCCATGGAGAGTTCTTTACAATGAGCCATGTCTCAATTTTTTCTGTTCAGCACTTTTGGAGATTTCGTGGTGCAAAGTTTTGCCGTTTTTCCAAGATGGCGGCCGAACCACGTGACCTATGACGTCATCATTAACATGTTTTATTCCCAATGGAGAGTTCTTTACAATGAGCCATGGCTCAATTTTTTCTGTTCAGCACATTGAGATATCGAGGTGCAAAATTTTTCGGTTTTTCCAAGATGGCGGCCGAACCACGTGACTGATGACGTCATCATTTGGGCACAGTATATTAGAGGGCAAGACCAATATGTGTGCCAAGTTTGGCGATTCTACGTGCAACGGTGTAGACGTAGTGCTGCAAACAGACAAACAGACAAACAGACAAACAGACAAACGAACAGATCAACATACTTGCCGGAAAAATTTTTCCGGCAAGTAACAAACAGACAAATGAAAAATCGGTCAGAGACCGAGGACTTGCCGGAATGTACTTTTTTATCGGCCATTTAGGACAAATATGGCGGCCGAACCACGTGACCGATGACGTCATCATTAACATATTTTATTCACCATGGAGAGTTCTTTACAATGAGCCATGTATCAATTTTTTATGTTCAGGACTTTCGGAGATATGGAGGTGCAAAAATTTTCGGTTTTTCCAAGATGGCGGCCGAACCACGTGACCGATGACGTCATCATTAACATATTTTATTCCCCATGGAGAGTTCTTTACAATGAGCCATGCCTCAATTTTTTCTATTCAGGACTTTTGGAGATGTGGAGGTGCAGTTTTTCGGTTTTTCCAAGATGGCGGCCAAACCACGTGACCGATGACATCATCATTAACATATTTTATTCCCCATGGAGAGTTCTTTACAATGAGCCATGTCTCAATTTTTTCTATTCAGCACTTTCGGAGATATGGAGGTGCTAAGTTTTTCGGTTTTTCCAAGATGGCGGCCGACTACGTGACTGATGACGTCATCATTAACATATTTTATTCCCCATGGAGAGTTCTTTACAATGAGCCATGTCTCAATTTTTTCTGTTCAGCACTTTTGGAGATATAGTGGTGCAAATTTTTGCCGTTTTCCCAAGATGGCGGCCGACCACGTGACATATGACGTCATCATTAACATATTTTATTCCCCATGGAGAGTTCTTTACAATGAGCCATGTCTCAATTTTTTCTGTTCAGCACTTTTGGAGATATAGTGGCGCAACGTTTTGCCGTTTTTCCAAGATGGCGCCCGAACCACGTGACTGATGACGGCATCATTTACATATTTTATTCCCCATGGAGAGTTCTTTACAATGAGCCATGTCTCAATTTTTTCTGTACAGTACTTTCAGAGATATAGAGGTGCAAAGTTTTTCGGTTTTTCCAAGATGGCGGCCGAACCACGTCACCGATGACGTCATCAATTGGGCACAGTCTATTCCAGGGCAAGACCAATATGTGTGCAAAGTTTGGCGATTCTCCGTGCAACGGTGTAGACGCAGTGCTGCAAACAGACAGACAAACAGACAGACAGACAGACAAACAGACAAATGAAAAATCGGTCAGAGACCGAGGACTTGCCGGAATGTACTTTTTTATCGGCCATTTAGAACAAATATGGCGGCCGAACCACGTGATAGATGACGTCATCATTAACATATTTTATTCCCCATGGGGAGTTCTTTACAATGAGGCATGTCTTAATTTTTTCTGTTCAGCACTTTTGGAGATATAGTGGTGCAAAGTTTTGCCGTTTTTCCAAGATGGCGGCCGACCACGTGACTGATGACATCATCATTAACATATTTTATTCCCCATCGGGAGTTCTTTACAATGAGCCATGTCTCAATTTTTTCTGTTCAGCACTTTTGGAGATATAGTGGCGCAACGTTTTGCCGTTTTTCCAAGATGGCGGCCGAACCACGTGACTGATGACGTCATCATTAACACATTTTATTCCCCATGGAGAGTTCTTTACAATGAGCCATGTCTCAATTTTTTCTGTTCAGCACTTTTGGAGATATAGTGGTGCAAATTTTTGCCGTTTTTCCAAGATGGCGGCCGACCACGTGACATATGACGTCATTATTAACATATTTTATTCCCCATGGAGAGTTCTTTACAATGAGCCATGTCTCAATTTTTTCTGTTCAGCACTTTTGGAGATATAGTGGTGCAAAGTTTTGCCGTTTTTCCAAGATGGCGGCCGACCACGTGACTGATGACATCATCATTAACATATTTTATTCCCCATGGAGAGTTCTTTACAATGAGCCATGTCTCAATTTTTTCTGTTCAGCACTTTTGGAGATAGAGGTGCAACGTTTTTCGGATTTTCCAAGATGGCGGCCGAACCACGTGACCGATGACGTCATCATTAACATATTTTTATTCCCCCTGGAGAGTTCTTTCCAATGAGCCATGTCTCAATTTTTTCTATTCAGCACTTTCGGAGATATGGAGGTGATTTTTTTTCCCGTTTTTCCAAGATGGCGGCCGCACCACGTGACCGATGACGTCATCATTAACATATTTTATTCCACATGGAGAGTTCTTGACAATGAGCCATGTCTCAATTTTTTCTATTCAGCACTTTCGGAGATATGGAGGTGCTAGGTTTTTCGGTTTTTCCAAGATGGCGGCCGACCACGCGACTGATGACGTCATCATTAACATATTTTATTCCCCATGGAGAGTTCTTTACAATGAGCCATGTCTCAATTTTTTCTGTTCAGCACTTTTGGAGATATAGTGGTGCAAAGTTTTGCCGTTTTTCCAAGATGGCGGCCGACCACGTGACATATGACGTCATCATTAACATATTTTATTCCCCATGGAGAGTTCTTTACAATGAGCCATGTCTCAATTTTTTCTGTTCAGCACTTTTGGAGATATAGTGGCGCAACGTTTTGCCGTTTTTCCAAGATGGCGACCGAACCACGTGACTGATGACGTCATCATTAACATATTTTATTCCCCATGGAGAGTTCTTTACAATGAGCCATGTCTCAATTTTTTCTGTTCAGCACTTTGAGATATCGAGGTGCAAAATTTTTCGGTTTTTCCAAGATGGCGGCCGAACCACGTCACCGATGACGTCATCAATTGGGCACAGTCTATTCCAGGGCAAGACGAATATGTGTGCAAAGTTTGGCGATTCTCCGTGCAACGGTGTAGACGCAGTGCTGCAAACAGACAGACAAACAGACAAACAGACAGACAAACGAACAGCTCAACATACTTGCCGGAAAATTTTTTCCGGCAAGTAATGAAAAATCGGTCAGAGACCGAGGACTTGCCGGAATGTACTTTTTTATCGGCCATTTAGGACAAATATGGCGGCCGAACCACGTGACCAATGACATCATCATTAACATATTTTATTCCCCATGGAGAGTTCTTTACAATGAGCCATGTCTCAATTTTTTCTGTTCAGTACATTCAGAGATATAGTGGTGCAAAGTTTTGCCGTTTTTCCAAGATGGCGGCCGAACCACGTGACCTATGACGTCATCATTAACATGTTTTATTCCCAATGGAGAGTTCTTTACAATGAGCCATGGCTCAATTTTTTCTGTTCAGCACTTTTGGAGATATAGTGGTGCAACGTTTTTCGGTTTTCCCAAGATGGCGGCCGAACCACGTGACTGATGACGTCATCATTAACATATTTTATTCCACATGGAGAGTTCTTCACAATGAGCCATGTCTCCATTTTTTCTGTTCAGCACTTTTGGAGATATGGAGGTGCAACGTTTTTCGGTTTTCCCAAGATGGCGGCCGAACCACGTGACTGATGACGTCATCATTAACATATTTTATTCCCCATGGAGAGTTCTTTACAATGAGCCATGTCTCAATTTTTTCTGTTCAGCACTTTGAGATATCGAGGTGCAAAATTTTTCGGTTTTTCCAAGATGGCGGCCGAACCACGTGACCGATGACGTCATCATTTGGGCACAGTATATTAGAGGGCAAGACAAATACGTGTGCAAAGTTTGGTGATTCTACGTGCAACGGTGTAGACGTAGTGCTGCAAACAGACAAACAGACAGACAGACAAACAGACAAACGAACAGATCAACATACTTGCCGGAATCTTTTCCGGCAAGTAATGAAAAATCGGTCAGAGACCGAGGACTTGCCGGAATGTACTTTTTTATCGGCCATTTAGGACAAATATGGCGGCCGAAACACGTGATAGATGACGTCATCATTAACTTATTTTATTCCCCATGGAGAGTTCTTTTCAATGAGCGATGTCTCAATTTTTTCTATTCAGCACTTTCAGAGATATGGAGGTGCAATTTTTTTCCAAGATGGCGGCCGAACCACGTGACATATGACGTCATCATTAACATATTTTATTCCCCACGGAGAGTTCTTTACAATGAGCCATGTCTCAATTTTTTCTGTTCAGCACTTTTGGAGATAGAGGTGCAACGTTTTTCGGATTTTCCAAGATGGCGGCCGAACCACGTGACATATGACGTCATCATTAACATATTTTATTCCCCACGGAGAGTTCTTTACAATGAGCCATGTCTCAATTTTTTCTGTTCAGCACTTTTGGAGATATAGTGGTGCAAATTTTTGCCGTTTTCCCAAGATGGCGGCCGACCACGTGACATATGACGTCATCATTAACATATTTTATTCCCCATGGAGAGTTCTTTACAATGAGCCATGTCTCAATTTTTTCTGTTCAGCACTTTTGGAGATATAGTGGCGCAACGTTTTGCCGTTTTTCCAAGATGGCGCCCGAACCACGTGACTGATGACGGCATCATTTACATATTTTATTCCCCATGGAGAGTTCTTTACAATGAGCCATGTCTCAATTTTTTCTGTACAGTACTTTCGGAGATATAGAGGTGCAAAGTTTTTCGGTTTTTCCAAGATGGCGGCCGAACCACGTCACCGATGACGTCATCAATTGGGCACAGTCTATTCCAGGGCAAGACCAATATGTGTGCAAAGTTTGGCGATTCTCCGTGCAACGGTGTAGACGCAGTGCTGCAAACAGACAGACAAACAGACAGACAGACAGACAAACAGATGAAAAATCGGTCAGAGACCGAGGACTTGCCGGAGTGTACTTTTTTATCGGCCATTTAGAACAAATATGGCGGCTGAACCACGTGATAGATGATGTCATCATTAACATATTTTATTCCCCATGGAGAGTTCTTTACAATGAGCCATGTCTCAATTTTTTCTGCTCAGCACTTTTGGAGATATAGAGGTGCAAAGTTTTGCCGTTTTTCCAAGATGGCGGCCGAACCACGTGACATCTGACGTCATCATTAACATATTTTATTCCCCATGGACATTTCTTTCCAATGAGCCATGTCTCAATTTTTTCTGTTCAGCACTTTCGGAGATATAGAGGTGCAAAGCTTTTCCAAGATGGCGGCCGAACCACGTGACCTATGACGTCATCATTAACATATTTTATTTCCCATGGACATTTCTTTCCAATGAGCCATGTCTCAATTTTGTCTGTTCAGCACTTTCGGAGATATAGAGGTGCAAAGCTTTTCCAAGATGGCGGCCGAACCACGTGACCGATGACGTCATCATTAACATTTTTTATTCCACATGGAGAGTTCTTTACAATGAGCCATGCCTCAATTTTTTCTATTCAGGACTTTTGGAGATGTGGAGGTGCAGAGTTTTTCGGTTTTTCCAAGATGGCGGCTGAACCACGTGACCGATGACGTCATCATTAACATATTTTATTCCCCATGGAGGATTCTTTACAATGAGCCATGTCTCAATTTTTTCTATTCAGCACTTTTGGACACATAGAGGTGCTAAGTTTTTCGGTTTTTCCAAGATGGCGGCCGAACCACGTGACCGATGATATCATCATTAACATATTTTATTCCCCATGGAGAGTTCTTTACAATGAGCCATGTCTCAATTTTTTCTATTCAGCACTTTCGGAGATATGGAGGTGCAAAGTTTTTCGGTTTTTCCAAGATGGCGGCCGAACCACGTGACTGATGACGTCATCAGTAACATATTTTATTCCCCATGGAGAGATATTTACAATGAGCCATGTCTCAATTTTTTCTGTTCAGCACTTTCGGAGATATGGAGGTGTAAAGTTTTTCGGTTTTTCCAAGATGGCGGCCGAACCACGTGACCTATGACGTCATCATTAACATATTTTATGCCCCATGGACATTTCTTTCCAATGAGCCATGTCTCAATTTTTTCTGTTCAGCACTTTCGGAGATATAGAGGTGCAAAGCTTTTCCAAGATGGCGGCCGAACCACGTGACCGATGACGTCATCATTAACATTTTTTATTCCACATGGAGAGTTCTTTACAATGAGCCATGTCTCAATTTTTTCTATTCAGTACTTTCAGAGATATGGAGGTGCAAAGTTTTGCCGTTTTTCCAAGATGGCGGCCGAACCACGTGACATATGACATCATCATTAACATATTTTATTCCCCATGGGGAGTTCTTTACAATGAGCCATGTCTCAATTTTTTCTGTTCAGCACTTTTGGAGATTTCGTGGTGCAAAGTTTTGCCGTTTTTCCAAGATGGCAGCCCACCACGTGACCGGTGACGTCATCATTAACATATTTTATTCCCCATGGAGAGTTCATTACAATGAGCCGTGTCTCAATTTTTTCTATTCAGTACTTTCAGAGATATGGAGGTGCAAAGTTTTGCCGTTTTTCCAAGATGGCGGCCGACCACGTGACATATGACGTCATCATTAACCTATTTTATTCTGCATGGAGAGTTCTTTACAATGAGCCATGTCTCAATTTTTTCTGTTCAGCACTTTTGGAGATTTCGTGGTGCAAAGTTTTGCCGTTTTTCCAAGATGGCGGCCGACCACGTGACTGATGATGTCATCATTAACATATTTTATTCCCCATGGAGAGTTCTTTACAATGAGCCATGTCTCAATTTTTTCTGTTCAGCACTTTTGGAGATATAGTGGCGCAACGTTTTGCCGTTTTTCCAAGATGGCGACCGAACCACGTGACTGATGACGTCATCATTTACTTATTTTATTCCCCATGGAGAGTTCTTTACAATGAGCCATGTAGCAATTTTTTCTGTTCAGTACTTTCGGAGATATAGAGGTGCAATTTTTTTTCGGTTTTTCCAAGATGGCCGCCGAACCACGTGACTGATGACGTCATTATTAACATATTTTATTCCCCATGGACAGTTCTTTACAATGAGCCATGTCTCAATTTTTTCTATTCAGCACTTTCGGAGATATGGAGGTGCAAATTTTTTCAAAGATGGCGGCCGAACCACGTGACCGATGACGTCATCATTTGGGCACAGTATATTAGAGGGCAAGCCAAATAAGTGTGCAAAGTTTGGCTATTCTACGTATAGAAAGATTCTACATATAGAAAGTTTTGCGGTTTTTCCAAGATGGCGGCCGAACCACGTGACCAATGACGTCATCATTAACATATTTTATTCCCCATCTAGAGTTCTTTACAATGAGCCATGTCTCAATTTTTTCTGTTCAGTACTTTCGGAGATATAGAAGTGCAAAGTTTTTCGGTTTTTCCAAGATGGCGGCCGAACCACGTCACCGATGACGTCATCAATTGGGCACAGTCTATTCCAGGGCAAGACCAATATGTGTGCAAAGTTTGGCGATTCTCCGTGCAACGGTGTAGACGCAGTGCTGCAAACAGACAGACAAACAGACAGACAAACAGACAAACAGACAAACAGACAAACAGACAAACAAACGAACAGATCAACATACTTGCCGGAAAATTTTTCCGGCAAGTAACAAACGAACAGATCAACATACTTGCCGGAAAATTTTTCCGGCAAGTAACAAACGAACAGATCAACATACTTGCCGGAAATTTTTCCGGCAAGTAATGAAAAATCGGTCAGAGACCGAGGACTTGCCGGAATGTACTTTTTTGTTGTCCATTTCGGACAAATATGGCGGCCGAACCACGTGACCGATGACGTCATCATTAACATATTTTATTCCCCATGGAGAGTTCTTTCCAATGAGCCATGTCTCAATTTTTTCTATTCAGCACTTTCGGAGATATGGAGGTGCAAAATTTTTCCGTTTTTCCAAGATGGCGGCCGCACCACGTGACCAATGACGTCATCATTAACATGTTTTATTCCCCATGGAGAGTTCTTTACAATGAGCCATGTCTCAATTTTTTCTGTTCAGCACTTTTGGAGATATAGTGGTGCAAAGTTTTGCCGTTTTTCCAAGATGGCGGCCGACCACGTGACATATGACGTCATCATTAACATATTTTATTCCCCAAGGAGAGTTCTTTACAATAAGCCATGTCTCAATTTTTTCTGTTCAGTACTTTCGTAGATATGGCGGTGCAAATATTTTCGGTTTTTCCAAGATGGCGGCCGAACCACGTGACTGATGACGTCATCATTAACATATTTTATTCCCCATGGAGAGTTCTTTCCAATGAGCCATGTCTCAATTTTTTCTATTCAGCACTTCCGGAGATATTGAGGAGCAAAGTTTTTCGGTTTTTCCAAGATGGCGGTCGAAACACGTGACCGATGACGTCATAAATTGGGCACAGTCTATTCCAGGGCAAGACGAATATGTGTGCAAAGTTTGGCGATTCTCCGTGCAACGGTGTAGACGCAGTGCTGCAAACAGACAGACAGACAAACAGACAGACAAACAAACGAACAGATCAACATACTTGCCGGAATCTTTTCCGGCAAGTAACAAATGAAAAATCGGTCAGAGACCGAGGACTTGCCGGAATGTACTTTTTTATCGGCCATTTAGAACAAATATGGCGGCCGAACCACGTGATAGATGACGTCATCATTAACATATTTTATTCCCCATGGGGAGTTCTTTACAATGAGGCATGTCTTAATTTTTTCTGTTCAGCACTTTTGGAGATATAGTGGTGCAAAGTTTTGCCGTTTTTCCAAGATGGCGGCCGACCACGTGACTGATGACATCATCATTAACATATTTTATTCCCCATCGGGAGTTCTTTACAATGAGCCATGTCTCAATTTTTTCTGTTCAGCACTTTTGGAGATATAGTGGCGCAACGTTTTGCCGTTTTTCCAAGATGGCGGCCGAACCACGTGACTGATGACGTCATCATTAACACATTTTATTCCCCATGGAGAGTTCTTTACAATGAGCCATGTCTCAATTTTTTCTGTTCAGCACTTTTGGAGATATAGTGGTGCAAATTTTTGCCGTTTTTCCAAGATGGCGGCCGACCACGTGACATATGACGTCATTATTAACATATTTTATTCCCCATGGAGAGTTCTTTACAATGAGCCATGTCTCAATTTTTTCTGTTCAGCACTTTTGGAGATAGAGGTGCAACGTTTTTCGGATTTTCCAAGATGGCGGCCGAACCACGTGACCGATGACGTCATCATTAACATATTTTATTCCCCCTGGAGAGTTCTTTCCAATGAGCCATGTCTCAATTTTTTCTATTCAGCACTTTTGGAGATATGGAGGTGATTTTTTTTCCCGTTTTTCCAAGATGGCGGCCGCACCACGTGACCGATGACGTCATCATTAACATATTTTATTCCACATGGAGAGTTCTTGACAATGAGCCATGTCTCAATTTTTTCTATTCAGCACTTTCGGAGATATGGAGGTGCTAGGTTTTTCGGTTTTTCCAAGATGGCGGCCGACCACGCGACTGATGACGTCATCATTAACATATTTTATTCCCCATGGAGAGTTCTTTACAATGAGCCATGTCTCAATTTTTTCTGTTCAGCACTTTTGGAGATATAGTGGTGCAAAGTTTTGCCGTTTTTCCAAGATGGCGGCCGACCACGTGACATATGACGTCATCATTAACATATTTTATTCCCCATGGAGAGTTCTTTACAATGAGCCATGTCTCAATTTTTTCTGTTCAGCACTTTTGGAGATATAGTGGCGCAACGTTTTGCCGTTTTTCCAAGATGGCGACCGAACCACGTGACTGATGACGTCATCATTAACATATTTTATTCCCCATGGAGAGTTCTTTACAATGAGCCATGTCTCAATTTTTTCTGTTCAGCACTTTGAGATATCGAGGTGCAAAATTTTTCGGTTTTTCCAAGATGGCGGCCGAACCACGTCACCGATGACGTCATCAATTGGGCACAGTCTATTCCAGGGCAAGACGAATATGTGTGCAAAGTTTGGCGATTCTCCGTGCAACGGTGTAGACGCAGTGCTGCAAACAGACAGACAAACAGACAAACAGACAGACAAACGAACAGCTCAACATACTTGCCGGAAAATTTTTTCCGGCAAGTAACAAACAGATGAAAAATCGGTCAGAGACCGAGGACTTGCCGGAATGTACTTTTTTATCGGCCATTTAGGACAAATATGGCGGCCGAACCACGTGACCGATGACGTCATCATTAACATATTTTATTCCCCATGGAGAGTTCTTTACAATGAGCCATACCTCAATTTTTTCTATTCAGGACTTTTGGAGATGTTGAGGTGCAAAGTTTTCGGTTTTTCCAAGATGGCGGCCGAACCACGTGACCGATGACGTCATCATTAACATATTTTATTCCACATGGAGAGTTCTTTACAATGAGCCATGTCTCAATTTTTTCTGTTCAGCACTTTTGGAGATATAGTGGCGCAACGTTTTTCGGTTTTTCCAAGATGGCGGCCGAACCACGTGACCTATGACGTCATCATTAACATATTTTATTCCCCATGGAGAGTTCTTTACAATGAGCCATGTCTCAATTTTTTCTGTTCAGCACTTTTGGAGATATAGTGGTGCAAAGTTTTGCCGTTTTTCCAAGATGGCGGGCGACCACGTGACATATGACGTCATCATTAACATATTTTATTCCCCATGGAGAGTTCTTTACAATGAGCCATGTCTCAATTTTTTCTGTTCAGCACTTTTGGAGATATAGTGGCGCAACTTTTTGCCGTTTTTCCAAGATGGCGGCCGACCACGTGACATATGACGTCATCATTAACATATTTTATTCCCCATGGAGAGTTCTTTACAATGAGCCATGTCTCAATTTTTTCTGTTCAGTACTTTCGGAGATATAGAGGTGCAAGGTTTTTCGGTTTTTCCAAGATGGCGGCCGAACCACGTCACCGATGACGTCATCAATTGGGCACAGTCTATTCCAGGGCAAGACCAATATGTGTGCAAAGTTTGGCGATTCTACGTGCAACGGTGTAGACGCAGTGCTGCAAACAGACAGACAGACAAACAGACAGACAAACAGACAGACAAACAGACAAACAAACGAACAGATCAACATACTTGCCGGAAAATTTTTCCGGCAAGTAACAAACAGACAGATGAAAAATCGGTCAGAGACCGAGGACTTGCCGGAATGTACTTTTTATTGGCCATTTAGAACAAATATGGCGGCCGAAAATACCGTCTACAAAGCGGAAAATATGGCGGTCTCAATGAGCCATGTCATGTCAACATGAGCAATGTCATGTCAATGTTCAATGAGTGTCAAAGTTTTTCGGTTTTTCCAAGATGGCGGCCGAACCACGTGACCGATGACGTCATCAGTAACATATTTTATTCCCCATGGAGAGTTATTTACAATGAGCCATGTCTCAATTTTTTCTGTTCAGCACTTTTGGAGATATGGAGGTGTAAAGTTTTTCGGTTTTTCCAAGATGGCGGCCGAACCACGTGACTGATGACGTCATCATTAACATATTTTATTCCCCATGGAGAGTTCTCTACAATGAGCCATGTCTCAATTATGTCTATTCAGCACTTTCGGAGATATGGAGGTGTAAAGTTTTTCGGTTTTTCCAAGATGGCGGCCGAACCACGTGACCGATGACGTCATCAGTAACATATTCTATTCCCCATGGAGAGTTATTTACAATGAGCCATGTCTCAATTTTTTCTGTTCAGTACTTTCGGAGATATAGAGGTGCAAAGTTTTTCGGTTTTTCCAAGATGGCGGCCGAACCACGTCACCGATGACGTCATCAATTGGGCACAGTCTATTCCAGGGCAAGACCAATATGTGTGCAAAGTTTGGCGATTCTACGTGCAACGGTGTAGACGCAGTGCTGCAAACAGACAGACAGACAGACAAACAGACAAACAGACAAACAAATGAAAAATCGGTCAGAGACCGAGGACTTGCCGGAATTTACTTTTTTATCGGCCATTTAGGACAAATATGGCGGCTGAACCACCTGACCGATGACATCATCATTAACATATTTTATTCCCCATGGAGAGTTCTTTCCAATGAGCCATGTCTCAATTTTTTCTATTCAGCACCTTCGGAGATATGGAGGTGCAAAGTTTTTCGGATTTTCCAAGATGGCGGCAGAACCACGTGACCGATGACGTCATCATTAACATGTTTTAGTCCCCATGGAGAGTTCTTTACAATGAGCCATGTCTCAATTTTTTCTATTCAGTACTTTCGGAGATATGGAGGTGCAAATTTTTATGTTTTTCCAAGGTGGCGGCGGAACCACATGACTGATGATGTCATCATTAACATATTTTATTCCCCATGGAGAGTTCTTTACAATGAGCCATGTCTCAATTTTTTCTGTTCAGCACTTTCGGAGATATAGAGGTGCAAATTTTTTCCAAGATGGCGGCCGAACCACGTGACCAATGACGTCATCAATTGGGCACAGTCTATTCCAGGGCAAGACCAATATGTGTGCAAAGTTTGGCAATTCTACGTGCAACGGTGTAGACGCAGTGCTGCAAACAGACAGACAAACAGACAGACAGACAGACAGATGAAAAATCGGTCAGAGACCGAGGACTTGCCGGAATTTACTTTATTATCGGCCATTTAGGACAAATATGGCGGCCGAACCACGTGACCGATGATGTCATCATTAACATATTTTATTCCCCGTGGAGAGTTCTTTACAATGAGCCATGTCTCAATTTGTTCTATTCAGCACTTCCGGAGATATGGAGGTGCAAAATTTTTCTGTTTTTCCAAGATGGCGGCCGAACCACGTGACTGATGACATCATCATTAACATATTATATTCCCCATGGAGAGTTCTTTACAATGAGCCATGTCTCAATTTTTTCTGTTCAGCACTTTCGGAGATATAGTGGTGCAAAGTTTTGCCGTTTTTCCAAGATGGCGGCCGACCACGTGACATATGACGTCATCATTAACATATTTTATTCCCCATGGAGAGTTCTTTACAATGAGCCATGTCTCAATTTTTTCTATTAAGTGCATTTTGGAGATATGGAGGTGCAAAAATTTTCGGTTTTTACAAGATGGCGGCCGAACCACGTGACTGATGACGTCATCATTAACATATTTTATTCCCCATGGAGAGTTCTTTACAATGAGCCATACCTCAATTTTTTCTATTCAGGACTTTTGGAGATGTGGAGGTGCAGAGTTTTTCGGTTTTTCCAAGATGGCGGCCGAACCACGTGACCGATGACATCATCATTAACATATTTTATTCCCCATGGAGAGTTCTTTACAATGAGCCATGTCTCAATTTTTTCTATTCAGCACTTTCGGAGATATGGAGGTGCTAATTTTTCGGTTTTTCCAAGATGGCGGCCGACCACGTGACTGATGACGTCATCAACATATTTTATTCCCCATGGAGAGTTCTTTACAATGAGCCATGTCTCAATTTTTCTGTTCAGCACTTTTGGAGATATAGTGGTGCAAATTTTTGCCGTTTTTCCAAGATGGCGGCCGACCACGTGACATATGACGTCATCATTAACATATTTTATTCCCCATGGAGAGTTCTTTACAATGAGCCATGTCTCAATTTTTTCTGTTCAGCACTTTTGGAGATATAGTGGCGCAACGTTTTGCCGTTTTTCCAAGATGGCGCCCGAACCACGTGACTGATGACGTCATCATTTACATATTTTATTCCCCATGGAGAGTTCTTTACAATGAGCCATGTCTCAATTTTTTCTGTTCAGTACTTTCGGAGATATAGAGGTGCAAAGTTTTTCGGTTTTTCCAAGATGGCGGCCGAACCACGTCACCGATGACGTCATCAATTGGGCACAGTCTATTCCAGGGCAAGACCAATATGTGTGCAAAGTCTGGCGATTCTCCGTGCAACGGTGTAGACGCAGTGCTGCAAACAGACAGACAGACAGACAGACAAACAGACAAACGAACAGATCAACATACTTGCCGGAAAAATTTTTTCCGGCAAGTAACAAACAAACGAACAGATCAACATACTTGCCGGAAAATTTTTCCGGCAAGTAACGAACAGATCAACATACTTGCCGGAATCTTTTCCGGCAAGTAACAAACCAACCGATCAACATACTTGCTGGAATCTTTTCCTGCAAGTAATGAAAAATCGGTCAGAGACCGAGGACTTGCCGGAATGTACTTTTTTATCGGCCATTTAGAACAAATATGGCGGCTGAACCACGTGATAGATGACGTCATTATTAACATATTTTATTCCCCATGGAGAGTTCTTTCCAATGGGCCATGTCTCAATTCTTTCTGTTCAGCACTTTTGGAGATATAGTGGTGCAAATTTTTGCCGTTTTTCCAAGATGGCGGCCGACCACGTGACATATGACGTCATCATTAACATATTTTATTCCCCACGGAGAGTTCTTTACAATGAGCCATGTCTCAATTTTTTCTGTTCAGCACTTTTGGAGATAGAGGTGCAACGTTTTTCGGATTTTCCAAGATGGCGGCCAAACCACGTGACCGATGACGTCATCATTAACATATTTTATTCCGCACAGAGAGTTCTTTCCAATGAGCCATGTCTCAATTTTTTCTATTCAACACCTTCGGAGATATGGAGGTGCAAAGTTTTTCGGATTTTCCAAGATGGCGGCAGAACCACGTGACCGATGACGTCATCATTAACATATTTTATTCCCCCTGGAGAGTTCTTTCCAATGAGCCATGTCTCAATTTTTTCTGTTCAGCACTTTTGGAGCTATAGTGGTGCAAATTTTTGCCGTTTTTCCAAGATGGCGGCCGACCACGTGACATATGACGTCATCAGTAACATATTTTATTCCCCATGGAGAGTTCTTTACAATGAGCCATGTCTCAATTTTTTCTGTACAGTACTTTCGGAGATATAGAGGTGCCAAGTTTTTCGGTTTTTCCAAGATGGCGGCCGAACCACGTCACCGATGACGTCATCAATTGGGCACAGTCTATTCCAGGGCAAGACCAATATGTGTGCAAAGTTTGGCGATTCTCCGTGCAACGGTGTAGACGCAGTGCTGCAAACAGACAGACAAACAGACAAACAGATGAAAAATCGGTCAGAGACCGAGGACTTGCCGGAATGTACTTTTTTATCGGCCATTTAGAACAAATATGGCGGCCGAACTATGTGATACATGACGTCATCATTAACATATTTTATTCCCCATGGAGAGTTCTTTACAATGAGCCATACCTCAATTTTTTCTGTTCAGGACTTTTGGAGATGTGGAGGTGCAGAGTTTTTCGGTTTTTCCAAGATGGCGGCCGACCACGTGACTGATGACGTCATCATTAACATATTTTATTCCCCATGGAGAGTTCTTTACAATGAGCCATGTCTCAATTTTTTCTGTTCAGCACTTTTGGAGTTATAGTGGTGAAAATTATTGCCGTTTTTCCAAGATGGCGGCCGACCACGTGACATATGACGTCATCATTAACATATTTTATTCCCCATGGAGAGTTCTTTACAATGAGCCATGTCTCAATTTTTTCTGTTCAGTACTTTCGGAGATATAGAGGTGCAAAGTTTTTCGGTTTTTCCAAGATGGCGGCCGAACCACGTCACCGATGACGTCATCAATTGGGCACAGTCTATTCCAGGGCAAGACCAATATGTGTGCAAAGTTTGGCGATTCTACGTGCAACGGTGTAGACGCAGTGCTGCAAACAGACAGACAGACAGACAGACAGACAGACAGACAGACAAACAGACAGACAAACGAACAGATCAACATACTTGCCGGAAATTTTTTTCCGGCAAGTAACAAACAGATGAAAAATCGGTCAGAGACCGAGGACTTGCCGGAATTTACTTTTTTATCGGCCATTTAGGACAAATATGGTGGCTGAACCACGTGACCGATGACGTCATCATTAACATATTTTATTCCCCGTGGAGAGTTCTTCACAATGAGCCATGTCTCAATTTTTTCTGTTCAGCACTTTCGGAGATATCGAGGTGCAAAGTTTTTCCAAGATGGCGGCCGAACCACGTGACCGATGACGTCATCATTAACATATTTTATTCCCCATGGAGAGTTCTTTACAATGAGCCATGTCTCAATTTTTTCTATTCAGGACTTTTGGAGATGTGGAGGTGCAGAATTTTTCGGTTTTTCCAAGATGGCGGCCGAACCACGTGACCGATGACATCATCATTAACATATTTTATTCCCCATGGAGAGTTCTTTACAATGAGCCATGTCTCAATTTTTTCTGTTCAGCACTTTTGGAGATATAGTGGTGCAAATTTTTGCCTTTTTTCCAAGATGGCGACCGAACCACGTGACTGATGACGTCATCATTAACATATTTTATTCCCCATGGAGAGTTCTTTACAATGAGCCATGTCTCAATTTTTTCTGTTCAGCACTTTTGGAGATATAGTGGCGCAACGTTTTGCCGTTTTTCCAAGATGGCGACCGAACCACGTGACTGATGACGTCATCATTTACATATTTTATTCCCCATGGAGAGTTCTTTACAATGAGCCATGTCTCAATTTTTTCTGTTCAGTACTTTCGGAGATATAGAGGTGCAAGGTTTTTCAGTTTTTCAAAGATGGCGGCCGAACCACGTCACCGATGACGTCATCAATTGGGCACAGTCTATTCCAGGGCAAGACCAATATGTGTGCAAAGTTTGGCGATTCGCCGTGCAACGGTGTAGACGCAGTGCTGCAAACAGACAGACAGACAGACAGACAGACAGACAGACAAACAGACAGACAAACGAACAGATCAATATACTTGCCGGAAAAAATTTTCCGGCAAGTAACAAACGAACAGATCAACATACTTGCCGGAAAAAATTTTCCGGCAAGTAACAAACAGACAAACAGACAGACAAACGAACAGATCAACATACTTGCCGGAAAATTTTTTCCGGCAAGTAACAAACGAACAGATCAACATACTTGCCGGAAAATTTTTTCCGGCAAGTAACAAACAGACAAACGAACAGATCAACATACTTGCCGGAAAATTTTTTCCGGCAAGTAACAAACGAACAGATCAACATACTTGCCGGAATCTTTTCCGGCAAGTAACAAACGAACAGATCAACATACTTGCCGGAATCTTTTCCGGCAAGTAACAAACAGACAAACCAACCGATCAACATACTTGCCAGAAACTTTTCCGGCAAGTAACAAACAGACAGACAGAACGACAAACGCAACCGACCAATATACTTGAAAAATCTTCGATTTTACAAGTAATAAATAAATTTGAGTTCTCTTACAAGGAACTTCCATGCAGGTAATTCGGCCAATGAAGCCTGCACCTATAGTTGTTGTTTGTTGTTGTTGCCAACCAATAGTTGTTTGTTGGTGCTCTATAATTCTTAAATTCTGAGCATCAAGCAAGGAAGCAGCATGCACCATTTTAACGTCTTTGGCAAGACTCGGCCTGGGTTCGAACCGCCGTCCGCCCAGACTCAGAGCAGACGCTCTACCTCCATTTCACCAAGTCTGGTTTTCTTCAGCATGTGGAGATCTCCAAAGACTAGCTCCATGGACCACCACTCAAAAAGTCACATGTCTTTCAAAAAGATTACGTTAACATGGGATAAACAAGATGGTGCTTGCTGAGAATGGTGAATGTTTCCATGTTCCATGTGATTATGGTACCTGCAGGAAGAGCTGGCTGTAGCTGCGAGTAATATTGACTGCATGCGGTTGTCCATTAGCCAGACTCCTGCCCCCTGATCCCACCACCAGCCCCTCGTCGGGCCCACCCAGTTGATATCGCACCTGTAAGCTACCTGCAAACAGGAATTCGATGATAAATCAGGGTGAAGCATTGAGGTGGGGGAGACAAGTTGGGAAAGTAAGCGAAGAAAAGCAAAATTACAATGCAATGGATAGATTTTTAAACTTTGAATAGACTGCAGCACTTTTCTTATCAGTCACCACATATGTGTAAAAATGTCCATCTCCCTTTCTGTCTCCATCTTCTGAGCTATACTTTGGTCTTCCTTTGCTATCTTCTGGGTGCAATGAATGTGACGTGTGAGTGCCTGAATATTCTTCCCTGCCCATTTAATGTACTCTATAAAAAAAACGTTTTCTCTCAAAAAGTTTATCAAAGTCTCATCCTCTCGTCTTACTACAATTCACCAAATGTCTGTCCGTCCGTTCCCAGGTACCGCAAAAATGGCTGAACCGATCGCAACGATATTTTGGGTGGGTAATCCTGGGACCCCCTGGAGTAAAATAGGCAAAGGTGGGCACAGTTAATCAAAAAGTTAACTTTATTAACCGTTAATCCATTAACCAAAAAGTTAAATTCGATAACGTTAATCAGTTAATTCGTTTAAAATGTAACGAAAGTTATCGATAAACCGTTAACATTACTTTTTACGATAAAAAACCCCCGAAAAATCAGTTTTTTTGCTCTAAAACCACCTAAAAAGTGCCAAAACTATAAAATAAGCTTTTTTGGGTCTTTTAAAGGGCTTTAGAACATGGGCCGGCCTTACATGTTAAGGGGCCCGATTAAAAAAAAAAATTGCGGGGCCCACATACCACACTATAGCACAGCACAGAACAGCACATTACAGCACAGTACAGCACAATATGGCACAGCACAGTACAGAACAGCACACTACAGCACAGTACAGCACAGTACAGCACAGTACAGTACAGCACACTATAGCACAGTACAGCACACTATAGCACACCACAGCACAGTACAGAGGCGCGTTCATTACCATTCAGATTGATATCGCTCGCCAAGCCGATCGTTCCGAATCAAACTGTAATGTATGTTTGAAGTGCCTGCACCTGCAATTGAGAAGCAACTACATGGTTGTTGTTCTTGGTTGTTGGTTGTCCCGAGGGACCCAGAAAAATAAACGGAGTTCCGGCACGGACCGGAGACGCTGCCCGTGCTTAGATCCCTCCCACAAGCCGATTCCTCCCACAAGCCGATCCCTCCCACAAGCCGGGTAGACCATGAAATTTTTGGGTTAGCGGACTTGAGGTAACGGAAGTTAGTTAGTCCGATAATGATTTTCAAAGTTAACTTAAAAGTTAAATCGTTAACGAAAAAGTTAACTTCGTTAATTAACGATTAACGGATTAACGGTTTGGTGCCCAGCTTGAAAATAGGCTATATTGTTTTTCCAATTTTCAAAACACGATGGAATAATATTTACCGATATGAACAGTGATGTGGCTTTTATTGAAATTCAACAAATACTGTTTAGATTTTGATGAGAATTATGAACCTGCCGCGAATGCGAAAGTGGACAGATGACGGCAATGAGCGGGTTTGATAATATCCCAATACAACTGTCATTTAAAACAGTATTTTGTTAAAGTATCAATTGATGATTGGAATTGAGTGAATACAATTACGATTTTGAATTCGTAATTGTGTTCACCCAACCGTACGGAACTTCACATCAGGATTTAAATATTTGTTTATGTCACGAATGTTGTTAAAAGTTTATTTTTTTATATTAATGCTATTTAGTTTGTGATTGGAGTTATGCTGTTTGGAATCGCTCGTCGTCGCTCGTATGGAGTCTGATTGGCCAGGGCTCATTGTGAGTTAGTGACAAAGATTAGTGAAGCAGTTTTGATTATCTAAATATATTGATCACCAAAATATAAACCGACAATGTTTTAACTGGGCTATGGTGGTCAGGTTTACAGGTGGGACAGGCATGAGTGAAAATAACAATTGGCGAGCATGTTGTACAATACATAAAAATTGTTCGACTAGATCTATAAACTCAATGAATGAATGCATACACAACGTTAACCTGACATTCTAAGCAAGCTACAAATAATCTATTGCACAGCATTGAAGCTTTTTAAACTAGAATGGCACTCGGTGGAGCACATAGCACCGCCAGGCTGAACAGTTTGCGTTTTGTATCCCAATGATAGGCCGGATCGAGATCTTTACCAACATCAAATCAATTCGTCATTGTCACACACGCAAGCTGTCCACGAAGTTGCATCCAAATCCGTCCATAACTTTTTGAAACATCATGCTATGTATCACTTTTGGCTCTATCTCTCAATGGTGAAAAATCACTTTAAAATTCTTGTATCCGTATCTGGATCCGGATCTCCTCGAAAATCGAAACAATTCGTCCATGTTACACACCAAAACTGTCCACTGCGTTTCATCCAAATCCGTCCATAACATTGAGATTTCCTGCTCACAAATAAACAAACAGACAGACAAGGGTGAAAAACCTCTGCCTACCTTTGGTAGCGGAGGTAATTATTATTGCACAAAAACATAAGAACTAGAACGGCACTCAGTAGAGAGCATACCTCTGCCAGATGAACAGTTTACGTTTTGTATCCCAGAGTAGACCAGAAAATCACAATACAGAATCACATTTAATCAAAATCATCCGTCCACAACTTTTTGAGATTTTCTGCTATGTATAGTTTTTGGCCCGATCTCGCAATGGTGAAGAATCACTTAAAAATTCTAGTAGCCGGATCCGAATCCAGATCTTCACCAAAATTGAATCGTTCTTGTCAGACACCCAACCTCTCCACCAAGTTTCGTCCAAATCCATCCATAACTTTTTGAGATATCCTGCTGTGTATCGTTTTTGGCCCTATCTCGCAATGGTGAAGAATCACTTAAGAAATTAAATAATTCTCATATCCGAATCCATATTCAGATCTTCCCCAAAATTGAATCGATTCTTCCTTGTCACACACACAACCGGTCCACCATGTTTCGTCCAAATCCATCCATAACTTTTTGAGATATCCTGCTATGTATCGTTTTTGGCCCTATCTCGCAATGGTGAAGAATCACTTAAGAAATTAAATACTTCTCATATCCGAATCCATATTCAGATCTTCCCCAAAATTGAATCGATTCTTCCTTGTCACACACACAACCGGTCCACCAAGTTTCGTCCAAATCCGTCCACAACTTTTTGAAATATCCTGCTATGTATCGTTTTTGTTCCTATCTCCCAATGGTGAAGAATCACTTTAAAATTCTAGTAGCCGGATCCGAATCCAGATCTTCACTAAAATCGAAACAAATCGTTCTTGTCACACACCCAACCTCTCCACCAAGTTTCGGCCAAATCCATCCATAACTTTTTGAGATATCCTGCTATGTATCGTTTTTGGCCCGATCTCCCAATGGTGAAGAATCACTTTAAAATTCTAGTAGCCGGATCCGAATCCACATCTTCACTAAAATCTAATCATTTCGTGCTTATGACATATGCTACATCTCTGCCAAATGTTGTCCGAATCCATCCACAACTTTTTGAGATATTTTGTTCACAAACAGACAAAGAGATAGGGCTGAAAACATAACCTCCATCCACCTCTGGTGGTGGAGGTAACAAGAGAGGGCAGTGATTGACCACCACATTGAGTGGGTGGAAAGAAGAGAAAGATTAGATGAATTTGTGGAGGTAGATTTAGAGATGTGAGAAAATATAAATGAGGAACGAAGATTGGGAGATAGACTCATTTGGAAAGGCTAATAACGTGTGGCTCGCTGGATGATTGCATGCAATCTGGCAGGGCTGGGCAGGATGGGCTGGAGGTATGCACATTCACATCTCAGCCATCTAAGCTGGGCCCAGTTATAAACTGTCATTCTGGTGTCTCGTATGCAAGGTGAGGCATCAATGTGTGTGCCGTCCCATCTGCCTCCATTAGCTGATGGACGTTAAAGATTTAGACAAATTCCAAATTCCTGCCCTAAGACACAAGGGGCACTGCATCAGCGCCATGCTCTCAGCAATGGTACAATCAGCAGCCCAGGATAAATATGAAATATGATAATATTTCATAATAAAATGTGTGTATATTATAAATGATATATAAATTAAATAAATAATATTAAATAAATAAATAATTTTATAAATAATATACAAATTAATATATAAATAATATATAAATATATAAATAATAATGTAATAAAAATATATTATGAATAAAATATGAAATGAATCGAACTGACAGGGCAGGTGCTAAATATTATCAAAAATATAACTTGTGATGTCTACAATAAAACAAAACATTTTAAACGTTACAAAAATCAATCAAGTTACAAAAATCAGTTAGCAATATTGACACATTATCATGAAACGCACAATCGTGTGAGGTTAACTTTATGGCATAAATTTAACCTCAAAATTATTTTTATTTATTTATTTACAGGCTTCAGGTCTTGTGAAGGACCTGCGACACAAATCACGCACTCGTGCAGCCAGGTACAGGAGACTAGGAGAGAACGCCAGACAACTTTCACACAAACAGCCGCTGAGATTGGGGGAAGTGATGTCACTTCCCAGAGCACTCTGGGTACCAGTGACGTCATCGTTATGACATTACTCCAAAATGGTACTAAATTTGCTACAATGAATGGAAACGGGGGCAAGTCAGCCATAATTGTAACTTGTCTACCATTTGTGGATGAGCAAACTCGGCAATAATGACAACAACATCAGCATTAAATTACAGTAAGCAGTGATAAGTATCGTGTTGGGATATGAGATGTGATCCCAACAGAAAGTGCGTGTGGGTGAAAGTGCTTGTATATGTGTGCACAGGCTCAGATAAAAGCAATACATTGCCTAATGGACCATTTACATGCACTATCATCATTATTAATCTGAGAGTATGGCCACGAGGGGCATGGCACACTCACCTTCGAGGCTGTTTTTGATTCCCGGCGCAACTGCATAATCGGTCACCTTGGTGCTTCACAGGCCCGTCATTGAATTAATCAGTTATTCTGGAGATTTGTCTGCTGCATTGCACTTTAACGTCCCCAAAGTGTCCTTTTCAGAGTATAGGCCAGGAAGCTGACACTCTGGCAAAATTTAAAATTCTTACCAGAATTATTTCTACAAAGTCCAATCCCAGATTTAGGGTTCCGACACTCCTTCATCCACTATGGACCAATGGTCCAGTGTAGTCTAAACATGGCCAGGAAAAGTAACAACAATGATGTCATCATCATCATCATTTATCTGCCCAATAGGCCATATAGTACAATCAACCATAGCATAGGCCATAGTACAATAACCATATAGTAATATAGTATCCATATAACAATAATAGTAATAGGACAATAATCATAATATACAGTAATAGTAATATAGTAATAAGTACAATCAATCCATATAGTAATATAGTAATCCATGTAGTCATAGTACAATCCACTAAAGAGAACGAGAGCTGTCAAAGCAGAGTCGTGCACCATTGCTTGCGGCATTAGATTAGACGAGATCTAATAGATTTTCTATAGATCATTTAATAATATAATGGATTTTATAATCGAATTCATTTTCTTTAATAATACGGTCTCCACGTTTTTCGAAGTTAAGTCTGTTCACAATTGTATTTTGTCGAAACTGTATTTATCTTTCGGTGTGTGAAGTTATTGTGTGCAACTTTGGTTGTTTCTCGGTGTTTATCTTTCATAAATTGATCGTCTGTTTGCCGTGTCGTGTCTTGAGGCCTTGTACAGTGTGCACTGTACAACCTTGAGGCTTTGTTTTTCTCTCAGCGGTCCGTCTTTTGTGATCCAATAACTTTCGTTCTCTGTATTCCCAGGCTTTTCACCCATAGCCTACTTCCTTGTGTAAATCTCAACTCAACAACAAAAAAAAAAACAAAAAAAAAAAAACAAAAAACATTTTCCTTCTCTGTTATCATTCGTTTATTCATTCTTATTCGTTCGTTCGTTCTTCGACCACGTGTTTCTCCCCCATTTCCCCAGATAGTTTTCACTCATTAACCTTCAATGTTTACACTTTCCCCTCAAGTTATGTATTCCGTCATATTTTATAACACCTTTTTCTTCTTCTTCTTTAAAAGGCTGCTTTCGACTTGCTCACCAAATCAATTCATCCCAAAAAAAATATCCATCTCCTATAGTGCCTTTTTTCTACATTCCCTAAACTCTCCTGCACTCCATCCTCCATCCAGCGTCCTTAAACGTATTTTTAACTCGAAGGTCACAAGCAACTCATTTTGCAATAAATGTTCGTTTCCCATAAATCGTACACTTTCAAAAATCCAATCTCACCCCTCCCCTCCAAATCTTCCCCATAACCCCTCCCCTCCAAATCTTCCCCATCACCCCTCCCCTCCAAATCTTCCCCATCACCCATCCCTTTCAAATCTCCCCCCTTGCCCCCTCCCTCCTAAACGACCCCCTCACCCCTCCCCGCCAAGACGCCCCCTCGCCCCTCCCCTCCTAGACTCCTGCCTCACCCCTCCCCTCCAAATCTCCCCCATATCCCATCCCTTTCAAATCCCTCCCCTTGCCCCTTCCCTCCCAAACTTCCCCCTCACCCCTCCCCTTCAAATCTCCCCACCCTCATTGCTTCTCAATTTCCCCCCTCTCACTCCCCCTCCTCAAAGCGTCCTCCCCGCTTCTTCCCCCTTCAAACTCTCACCTCCATCTCCCCCAACCTTCTGCCTCGCTCTTCCCCCTCCTCAAATAACACCTCATTGTGGCTCACCCAATCACCATCAAACCTTTTGTCCGCCCCATCCTTCCCTTTCTCCGAGCTATTCTGAAATCTCTGACACACCTTCAACAGCTCTCCCTACCTCTTCCACCTCTTCCACATCTTACCCTACCCCTCCTCCCCCCTGTTCTGTATCTGATGCTCCCCCTTCCTCTTCATTAACGGTATGGACCTCAAACATCCGGGGCCTTCGTTCAAACTTAACTGATCTCTCCATACAGGTTGCTTCTGTCAAACCAGACGTGATCTGCTTAACAGAAACTTTCCTCCTTTATGATGTCTCTGATTCCATAGTATCTCTCCCGGGCTACTCCCTCCTCCGGTATGATAGACCTGAGCCTCGTCCTGGAGGCGGGGTTGCTATCTTTATCAAAAACTCTCTTCCTCACTCGCCCTGCACTGCACTCTCTCCACCTCACCCCCAGGAATACCTCTGGCTACGGCTTCCCCTTCGCTCCCACCTCTTGTTCATATGTGTGTTGTACCGTCCACCAAACAGTGATGACTCCATCTACATCTCGCTGTCTGATGATATGGACCAACTTCTATCTACTCATCCCAACTCTCTCTTCCTCATATGTGGTGATTTCAACTGTCATCATGCCAGTTGGCTGGGTGTGGGTACCTCTCTCACCAGCCATGGCTCCTCAGCAAAGGACTTCTGCGACTCACTGGGACTGACACAATCTGTCAATTTCCCGACCCGGATCTCAGTCAACGGAACATCTTCTCTTCTGGACTTGGTTATGACTAACTTCCCTGAAAATGTCTGCTGCTCTTCTTCTGCTCCGATCGGATCATCTGATCATGTCCTTGTTAAAGTGGACATCTCTCTGACCATCCTCAGGGAGCCTGCTCAGCGTCGACGAGTCTGGCATTTCACTCAGGCCAACTGGCACGGTCTTCAAGCAGCCATCAATCATCTGGACTGGTCTCCCATTTCTACCACCTCTGACATCAACTCATCCTGGGAATTCTTCCAAAGTAAATTGCTCTCTCTCATGCACAGATTTATCCCATCTCGTCTTCAGTTGTCTTACCCTTCCTCCCGTCCATGGTACACGGAATCTTGTGGTGAGGCTGTTGCCCAGAAACAACTTGCCTTCGTCTCCTGGAAAGCAAATCCAACGGAAGGAAATCTCATTTCCTTTCACAAAGCCCGAAACAAGTGTGTGTCCACCCTCAGGAGAGCCAGGAAACAATATCTCTCCGTTCTCAAGACCGAACTCTCTTATCTGTCTCCCTCTTCCAAATCCTGGTGGCGTGTGGTCAAATCCGTTTCTGGTGTTTGTTCCCCCTCCATCTCCTCCCTTACCTCAAACGGCTACACAGCTGACTCCGCACGTGAAAAAGCTGAATGCCTCAACTCTGTGTTTGCCTCTAAATCTTGTGTCCCAAACCCATCCCTCTCTGTACCCACCATACCCAGTCGTACCCTGCTGCTCCTGGACTCCGTGTCCTTTCCTCCTGACAAGGTGGAAAAGTTTCTGTCAACCCTCGACTCTGATTCTGCAACTGGACCCGACGGCATCAGCCCACGGGTCCTAAAATCCTGCTCTGCTGCTCTATCTCACCCTCTCTCTGTTCTCTTCACCCTCTCTTTTGCTCAAGGTCAACTGCCATCTGCTTGGAAATCAGCCAACATCACCGCTTTGCACAAAAAAGGTGCAAAAACAGATCCTAGCAACTACAGACCAATCAGCCTTCTCCCAATTATCAGCAAAGTCATGGAATCCATCATTGCTTCGGATATGAAATCTTTCCTCTTCTCCAATGGCTTGATCTCTGATCATCAATTTGGTTTCAGACCAGGTCACTCTACTCTGGACATGCTGCTTCTGCTGTCTCAACAATGGATGGAGGTCCTCAATGCCAAGCAGGAAATTAGAGCTGTCTCCCTCGACATATCACGTGCCTTCGACACGGTCTGGCACCCCGCTCTGCTCACCAAACTCTCCTCCTTTGGTATCCATGGAAATCTCCACGCATGGCTGGCGGACTTCCTCTCTAGTCGTCGTCAACGTGTGGCCCTGAATGGGTTTCTCTCATCTCCTCTTCCTGTTCAGGCTGGAGTTCCCCAAGGCAGTGTTCTGGGCCCCGTGCTTTTTCTGGTCTTCATCAATGATCTCTCTGACTCTCTCGAAAATCCTCTCTATCTCTTTGCTGATGACTCCACTCTCTGCCGATCCATTCCTCTTCCCTCAGATCGGCAGTCTGCTGCCTCCTCACTCTCTGAAGACCTGGACAAAATCACAGACTGGTCAAACAAGTGGAACATGTCTTTCAATCCTGACAAATCTCACACTCTTACTATGTCTCTCCGAAAAGATCGACTGGACAACCCTCCCATCTACTTTCTCAACAATCCTCTCCAAGAAGTTCTGTCGCTCAAGATTTTGGGTCTCACTATCTGCCATGATCTTTCTTGGGAAAACCACATTTCCAAGCTGGCCTCCAAAGCCAGTCGCCGACTGGGCATCCTCCGTCGTGCGAAGTCCTTCCTCGGCACACCTGAGCTCCTCACCACATACAAGGCTTTCATCCGCAGCTCAATGGAATACTGTTCTCCCCTATGGGCCGGTGCTCCTGCCTCACACCTAGCTCGGCTTCACGCTGTTGAAACCAAAGCTTTCAGAATTATTGGAATCTCCCGCGATGAAGCTATCTCTGAGGGCCTTTCACTCACTCACCGCAGGCAGGTAGGTGGTCTTTCTGTCTTCTACCGACTCCTCTCCGGCCTTGCACCCCCAGCTCTCTCTGTGCTCTGTCCCCCAAATATTCCTACAGGTCGCACAAGATCTGCCAGCAACCCTCTGATGGTTAAACTGCCGAAATCTCGGCTCTCTGCTCACCTTCACTCTTTCATTCCTCTTTTCTCCCGCCTCTGGAACAAACTCCCTCACTCCCTTCAATCCCACTCTTCCCTCCAGGTCTTTAAAACAGCTGTTCACCACCATCTCTTATCTTCCCCCATCCAAAACCTTGATCTTTTCTACCCCCGCTAATTCACCCCAGATCCACCTTGTTTGAAATTCCAACTTCTTTCCTGGAAGTCCTGGCAGTGTCCATATGTTTTATACCTCTCCCACCGCCCCCTTCCCACGCCCCCCCCCCCCCCCTAAAGCCCTCGCCCTCTCTCAGATCTCTCGATGTCTCCATGTCTCTCGGTCCCTGCTCTCAAATGTTGTGTTTGTGTCCTTCCCCCTCTCTCCCCATCTTGTCTACCGCTCCCTATGTTATATGTTTTATGTGTCGGTTTGTCTTTCTGTGTGATTAATGTTCGCTCTTTCACGAGCCTCGACCTTGTATACAACAAAAAAAAAAAAAAAAAAAAAAAAATACCCATATAATTTTCATATAATATAATTTTAAATAATTCATATAATATAATAAATAAACCATATAAATCAATCATATATAATCAGATGATAAATTTTCATATAATTATAATTAATAATACAATCGAATTTCATCTAATTCATTTTATAATCGAATTCTAATTTTATAATAATTTTATAATTTTATAATCTATATACAGTATTGAAGTGCGGTGCTACGCACACAACCTGCTTCCCAAAAAGGTAGGCCACAACGCGTTGGATAACCAAAAGAGTCTTTATTAGGAAAGCTCAAACTGTAGCACTGGGCGGGCTCGAGCTTGGAGCCCGCATATATGTGCCGGGGCCACACCTAGTCCCCGGGCGTGACCGATCGGTCGATAGGCGGGGCATGCCTTCCAGTTCCCCGCCTGGACGTTCGCACCACCTGCTGGTGCGTTGAATTCGTGTCCTGTTGCTTGTGTCCGCTACACGCGCCCCCCCAGATTTCCCGTGCACCTGAAGGGTGAGTTTGCGGGGAAGCCGGATGACCCGGCCGAAACGCCCCCTGGCGATGGGTGCCGGTCTGGGGGGTGGCGGGACGGCGGAGCTGGGGGGTGCCGGGGGTCCGACCGCCGGGGGTCCGACCGCCGGGGGGCGGCCTCGAAGCCGAGGAAGAGCTGCTGGCGGGGGTGCCGGGGGTCCGACCGCCGGGGGGCGGCCTCAACGCGGAGGCAGAGCCGCTGGCGGGGGGTGGTCCGGATCGAGGTGGGCCAGCTTGAGGCGGTCCACGGAAATGCGATCCGGGGCACCGCCGATGTCGACCATGAAAAATTTGTCCCCGGTCTCCAACACGCGGAAGGGCCCGTCATACGGGGCCGTAGCGGTGCCCGGTGGGCGTCATGCCGGATGAACACGTACTTGGCCGTGCGAAGCTCCGGGGCGACGTGGGAAGGCGGGCAACCGTGGTGTGCTATTGGCACCGGGGCGAACCTCCGGGCGGTCTCCTGAAGGGCGGAGCGCTGTTGTGCCGCGGACCAAGGAGCCGTGGAGTCGGGGATAAATTCACCCGGTACCCGCAGTGGTTGCCCGAAGACCAGCTCCGCCGAGGATGCGCGCAGGTCGTCCTTGGGCGCCGTCCTGAGGCCCAGCAGGACACAGGGGAGTCTGTCGACCCAGCCGCCGTCGCAGAGGCTGGCCCGGAGCGCGGCCTTCATGGAGCGATGAAAGCGCTCGCACAGGCCATTGGCCTGGGGTTGGTAGGCCGTGGTGCGGTGTTGTTTCACCCCGAGCCCTTGCGCCACCGCGGCCCAGAGCTCCGAGGTGAACTGGGGGCCGCGGTCGGACGAGATGTCCGAGGGGGCACCGAACCGGGCAACCCAAGTGGCGATAAAGGCTTGCGCCACATCAGCCGCAGACGTCGCCGCCAATGGGACGGCCTCCGGCCACCGTGTGGTGCGGTTGACCATGGTGAGGAGGTGGGTGAACCCTCGCGAGGAGGGCAGAGGTCCCACCAAGTCGACGTGCACGTGGTCGAACCGCCGCTCGGGCACCGTGAACGGGGCCAACGGTGCCTGAGTGTGGCGGTGGACCTTTGCGCGCTGGCACGCGAGGCACGTCCTGGCCCAGTCGCGGACGTCCTTCTGGAGGCCATGCCAGACGAACTTTGCCCCGACGAGTTTCTGGGATGCCCTCGCGCCAGGGTGGGACAGGCCGTGGATGGCGTCGTACACTGGGCGCTGCCAGCCAGCGGGCACGATGGGGCGAGGCCGGCCGAGGGAGACGTCGCATAGGAGGGCCGTGCCCGCGACGTCGAACGGCACCTCGGTGACGCGGAGGCCCGTGACGGCGGTCCGTAAGGCCTGGACGCCGGGATCGGCGGTCTGGGCCTCCGCCATCCGGGCATAGTCGACCCCGAGGTGGACCGCATGCACGGCGGACCGGGAAAGGCAATCCGCCACCGGGTTGTCCTTACCCGCCACGTGACGGATGTCCGTCGTGTACTCGGACACGGCAGAGAGGTGGCGCTGCTGCCGTGCCGACCATGGCTCGGCGACCTTGGCCATCGCGAACACAAGGGGCTTGTGGTCAACGAATGCCGTGAACGGGCGGCCCTCCAGCAGATGGCGGAAGTGTCGGACCGCCAGGTGGAGTCCGAGCAACTCGCGGTCTAAGGTGCTGTACCGGCGTTCGTGCGGGCGAAGCTGCCGGCTGAAAAACGCCAGCGGTTGCCAAGCACCACGCACCCATTGCTCATGCACCGCGCCCACCGCGTAATCCGACGCGTCGGTGGTGAGGGCGCCGGGTGCGCCAGCATGGTGGCGTCGGCCAGAGCCAGCTTTGCGCCTGCGAACGCCGCGGCCATCGGCTCCGACCATGCGATGTCACCTTTGCCCGGCTTGCCCCGGAGGGCCTCGTGCAAGGGGCGGAATAGCTGGGTGACGTGGGGCACGAAGCGGTGGTAAAAGTTCACCATGCCCAGGAACTCCTGGAGCCCCTTGACCGTGCGGGGCCACGGGAAATCCCTGACCGCCTCCACCTTGGCCGGTAGCGGGACGGCCCCGTGCTTGGTGATGCGGTGCCCCAAGAAGTCGATGGTGGTGACACCGAAACGGTACTTGGCAGGGTTGATGATGAGGCCATGCTGGCCCAGGCGTTCGAACAGCGTGCGGAGGTGGAGCAGGTGGTCTTCCCGGGATGCGCTCGCGACTAGGATGTCGTCCAAGTAGACGAACAGGAAAGGTAAGTCGCGCAAGACGTTATCCATAAGCCGCTGGAACGCCTGAGCCGCATTCTTCAACCCGAAGGGCATCCTCAGAAATTCGAAGAGGCCGAAAGGAGTGATGACGGCCGTCTTCGGGACGTCGACCGGTTGGACGGGGACCTGATGGTAGCCCCGGATGAGGTCCACCTTCGAAAACACGGTCGTGTTGGCCAACCGGGCGGAAAAGTCCTGAATGTGCGGGACCGGGTAGCGGTCGGGGGTGGTGGCATCGTTGAGCCGGCGGTAGTCCCCGCACGGCCGCCATCCCCCGCCGGGCTTCGGCATGATGTGCAGCGGGGAAGCCCAAGCGCTGTTGGAGGGCCGTACGATCCCTAGCCGCTCCAGTGTGGCGAACTCCGTTTTCGCCACGGCGAGCTTCGTGGGCTCGAGTCGGCATGCCCGGGCATAGACCGGCGGCCCGACCGTGGGGATGTGATGCTCCACCCCGTGTTTCACGGCCACCGCTGAAAAGGTGGGCCGCGTGAGGGCCGGGAAACTAGCGAGGAGGCGGGTAAAGTCGTCCGCTGCCGGAAGCGTGCAAGCTAAACTCGCCGGGACAGAACTCTCCAGCAAGCCGCTTGGCAAGCCGTTCGGTGAGCCGCTCAGTGAGCCGCTCAACGAGCTGCTCAGCGAACAAGCGAGCGAGCTAAAGGTTTCTGCCTGGACGAGCCGTTTGTGCTTTACGTCGACCAACAACCCATTCGCACATATATTCAGGTTCACTATGTTTTTTCGTTCAAAATTTTGGTAGATTAGCAAAACTATACATTTCTGGAATACTCAGAGCATGAGGAATCCAAAAATTAATGTTTGCATTTGCATAGACACGTTTGTGAAAATGACCCTCAGGACAGTGATGAAGATCTGTAAAAGCATATTCCTGAACGGTATAGACCTCGTAGATCCTGTGTATAGGACTTATAGTTCAATCTGATACTAACAAGGCTGCTTTCTTGCTTTATAATCCCATACCTATAACTTCAAAGGACTTGCAATATCATGTATTATGTAATACAGTTATATCACAAATATAAAGACAATGGTTTTCAATTACCTTTGTTTGTTGCTTTTCTATAATCCTGAGCACTATTTTGAGGCCTTTATTGGATTCCTTAACCCAGAAAACATAGGATTAGCATATTTAATTAAGTTTCTAGGTTGACTAGAAGCCGAGATAGCGCAAAATATGTATTTTATGGCGGCCATTTTGAAAATCCAAAATGGCAGCCATGCAGGTGTCTGTGCAAATGCCAACATTGATTTTCGGATTCTCCATGCTCTGATGATTCCAGAAATGTACAGGTTTACTAATCTCCCAAAATTTTGAACGAAATTATATTTGTTAACATTGTGAACCTGACTAATAGGAAGTCCGCACCGAGCAATGCCATCGGCACGCTGGCAGTCATGAACGACCATTGAAAGCGCTGCCCTCCGAACCACAGGGAGAGGCAGTGCTTCCCGAACGTGCGGATGGGTGTACCGTTGGCGGCAAGCAACGCGGGGCCCCGGCCCGCTTGTCGGACGTGTAGGCTGGGATGACGCTTACCTGCGCTCCTGTATCGCAGAGGAAACGGCGCCCGGACAAGGTGTCCGTGATAAAGAGGAGGCTGCCGGAATGGCCGACGCTCAGGGCCGCTACCGAGCGCCGGCTTGGTAGTTTCCCGACTTGTCAAACGAGCACGGCGGGCAACACTTCCTAGCCTTGTGGCCGAAACTGGCGTGGTAAGAGCACCAGGCTTGCGGCGGCGGGGGCTTCGGCGGCCGCGGTTTTCTCGGCGGTGGTGGTGGTGGGCGGGGCGTGGCAGCAGCCACGAGGGACGCAGCAGCATCAGCCTCGGGATCCACGACGGCCGCACCCTAACCCGACCGCGTGTCGCAAGCCGCGAAGAACTTGTCGGCCTCTGTAGCCAGGGCGCGGGGTTCTTTTATTTTGGAACCGGCCAGCGCGAGGCGTACCTGTGCGGGTAGCTGGCGTAGTAAGAGCGCCCGAAATAAGAAATCCGGGGCATGGTCACCCAGCAACGGCAGCATATGATCCATCCGCAAGGATGGTCGTGTGTCGCCGAGTTCGGGAAGGTCCAGGAGGCGGTCGGCCCGTTCGATCTCCGTGAGGCCGAACGTGGCGATGAGGAGACGTTTGAGCGCCCCGTACTTGTGGTCGACCGGCGGGTGCCGCAGGATGGACATGACTCGGGCGGCAGTGTCGGGCCCGAGGGAGGCGACCACGTGGTAGTAACGGGTCTCATCCGCCGTTATGCCTCGAAGCTGAAATTGTGCTTCAGCCTGCACGAACCACACATCGGCCTGTGCTTCCCAAAACTCCGAGAGTTTTACCGTGACGGCGTTGTTGGCCATGGCGCGTTCGGTGGACAGCAACGGCTGAACCAATCGGGGTCACCAGTGAAGTGCGGTGCTACGCACACAACTTGCTTGCCAAAGAGGTAGGCCACAACGCGTTGGATAACCAAAAGAGTCTTTATTAGGAAAGCTCAAACTGTAGCACTGGGCGGGCTCGAGCTTGGAGCCCGCATATATGTGCCGGGGCCACGCCTAGTCCCCGGGCGTGGCCGATCGGTCGATAGGCGGGGCATGCCTTTCAGTTCCCCGCCTGGACGTTCGCGCCACCTGCTGGTGCGTTGAATTAGTGTCCTCTTGCTTGTGTCCGCCACAGTATATTATAATAACAATATAATCTAATTTAATAATACAATTTAATAATATAATTAATTTTTAAAAATATATAGATAATAGATTTAATAGATAATAATAGATCTAATATATTAGATTAGATCAGACGAGAATAGACGAGAGCTATTAGAGTCGAGATTTGAAATGCAAATTACCAGATTGCAATGTAGAAGTGTTTTTGAAAACCAACGCAGAACACCTTTGACATTTATATGTACTTGTAGAGCGGGTGGCATCCCACGGCGATCTTGCTTCAAGCATGCAACATGTTATTCTGACACATTCCTTTATTTGGATGGTGTATGGGCAATTGGCAACTTCCTCAATCGCTCCCGAAAAAGAAATAGCCCAGGTTATGTGCATGAAGCAAAAACAAGCCTCATGCTAGTTATTCAAAACACCTCACTGCACTGGAAAACGTGGGGACAGGAATACTGCACTGCAAAGGATGGGGACTTGCAATACCTTCTCCTGTCTAGAGGTGGCGCCACACGATACACATTTACATAGAGAATTACATACTTCCCCTTACCTCTTCCAAGACCACAGACAAAGACAAAACACTCGTATTATACACTATTTGGGGTCATGCTGATTCTATGTATCAAGTCTGGATGTAATGGGACCAGAACTGCAGGAGTAGCCTGACAAACAAACACCTAAACACACAAACACCAGTCCATGAATTATAGTAAGGATGTATAAAAAAATGTCAAAACATTTAAACCATACAATAAATCTCCCTTTACTATATTTAATTACTCCATGCCCTTCCAACATAATTTTCCTATCCTCCTTCTCATCCCACAGATCCCCTATCTTTTGTCTATATTCTCCATCATTACCTCTGCCATTGAAGGTGGGTGGAGGTTATGTTTTCACCCGTCTGTCTATTTGTCTGCCTGTGAACATGATATCTCAAAAATTTGCAGACTGATTCGGACAAAACTTGATGGACAGGTTGGGTGCATGACAAGCAAGAATTGATTCAATTTTGGTGAAGATTCGAATCCAGATTCGGATCTGAGAATTTTTGAAGTGATTCTTCACCATTGAGAGATGGGTTAAAAAGATATATCGCACGAAATCTCAAAAAGTTGTGGACGGATTCGGACAAAAACTTGGTGGATGAGTTGGGTAGGCAACAAGAACAAACCGATTTCATTTCGGTTCAGGTTTGAATCCAGATCCAATCTATCAGAGGTGTACAAAACATAAACTGTTCAGCCTGGCTGCCGTCCCATCTGCCTCCATTAGTTGGTGGATGTTAAAGATTTAGACAAATTCCAAATTGCAGCCCTAAGCTACAGGGGGCACTGCATCAGTGCCATGCTCCCAGAAATGATACAATCAGCAGAGTATGCCCTCTACCAAGTTTTACCTTTTTCAGCACCGGGTTCCTTAAACCAGCATTGAACCTGTCGCTTCCCTGCCGGTAGTTGAACAACAACAAACAACACAACATGCATTTTAAGGCCATTTTCCCTGCTAGAGCGGGGGTTAGCCTTGCGTTGCCCAGGACAATCTTCTCCATTTTGCCATATTTTCTGCATCTCTCCTTGTTAACCCCCTTGCCCGCATTTCTTCTTCCACCACATTTAGCCAAGGTTTTCTCGGTCTTCCCCGTCCTCTAATTCCTTCTACATTCATTTCCATCACTCTTCTCAACCAGTCACTTTCATCCTTCCTCAACACATGACCAAACCATCTCAACCTGTTCCTCTTCACAGCATCAATCACAGGCTCTATTCCCATCATCTTTCGCAATTCATCATTTGTCTTCCTCTCTCTCAACGATACTCCACACATCCACCGAACCATTCGCATTTCCACCCTTTCCAGCCTTCGTTGCTGCTCTACGTTCATTACCCATGTCTCACTCCCATAAATCATAACACTTCTCACACATGCAGCATACACCTTTCCCTTCAGCTTCAATGACACTCCCCTCCTCATCAGCACACCACTCAGTTCCTGAAACTTCTGCCATGCACATCTCACTCTAGCAACCGTTGCCGAGTCTGATCCACCTTCTCCATTCAGCATGTCTCCGAGGTAGCAAAATGTTTTCACACCTTTCAGCTTCACGCCGTCTCCAAGATCCAACTCAACATTTCCTCCATCTGCAGCTCCCTCTGTGCACACCTTACATTTGAATGTAGCTGCCACACTGGTTAATGACCCTCTCAGACCACTGCATTTTTGATGAACCCACTCAGCGCACATTGTACATTGAATGGAGTTCACTCCGACACCCTTCCTGCACACAGCACATGGCCACTTCCCAGTTCTTTCCACCTCACCACATGCTTTATCACTTGCCATCACCTTCGTCTTTCCGATATTCACTTTCAGACCTTTTGTCTCCATACATTCCTTCCACTTGTTCATCTTTTCCTTCAGTCCATCCATACTTTACGCAATCAACACCAGATCATCTGCATACAACAACTCCCACGGTAAACCCTCCTTTACGTTCTGAGCCAGCACCTCCATCACAGCTACAAATAGTAGTGGTCTTAGTACCGACCCCTGATGCACTCCCACCTTCACCTCAAACTCACCACTGTTCCCGTCCTTCGTCCTTACAGCTGTGCGCGCTCTTTTGTACATTGCCATCACTACTCTGATCAACCATTTCTCCACTCCTAACTTCCTCAATGCCCATGTCAATACTTTGCGTGGAACCCTATCGAATGCTTTCTCCAGATCAACAAACCCAAGAAACAACTTCTTCCTCTTCTCCATGTACTTCTCCTGCAACTGCCTCACAATAAAGAGCGTGTCTGTCATAGTGGTAGTTGAACAACATAACTTGTATATGCTGCAGTAAAGTTTATTGACAGTCAATATTTGCAACTTTTTTTAATTCCAGAAACATTTTGTTTATTGCCAGCAACCCGGTGTTAATTTTAGTAATAGCCGGTGAAGCCGGTGTTGTGAATGAACGCGTACGTATTATGTTGAAAAGCCAGATTTTGCTGGATCCCTTGAGAATTTCGAAGCTTTGACGCACCAAATCGCTCAATGGAGGCCGCCATCTTGCGGATGCGGCAGTATGCATAACAAATTGAAAAAAGTTCAATCGGAGTTTGTTTCCCCCGTCTTTTTTTGATTCACAATCCTATGCACCTCTAATTTGTAATTAAAATACTTTAAGACCAACCTCGTTCCCCGGGCCCACACGGGCCCTGGTTATCTTCAACGAAAATCGTCACCAATTACCGGAACCAATGAGATTCGAGCATTTGAAATAATATTTCAAAAAAGCTTATTACTGCATTTCAGAGGCTGAAAACGGCATCAAATATTCTAAAATTGACGAATAATTATTTATTAGAAATCTCGCGGCCGTAAGGCATAGTTTTTCACGGCCGGAAATATCCGAAGTTGAGACGGAATTCACCGAATTAATCAAGAAGGAAATTTTATAAATTTTAATCTCATCCAGAATGCAAATGGTGTCATTTTGAACTAGGTACGGTACCTACTACACCTACCAACAACCAACTACCTAACCTATTGATGCCATAGTGATGGGTAAAATAGTGGCAAGAGGCTTTGGCTTCGCCGGCTCATTGCGGCTTTGCAGTCGGGTACTAGTATACACACTTATTCGCCAAAACATAACATTACTAGCGGGGTCACCCGTGGGAATCCCACGGGCATGGATGTGTGTGACATTTCGACATATTGAGTTATATGCTGCACATTCATTTTTACAAAATGGTTACTGGCAAGTCATCAGATCCAGAAATGGTGTGAATTTAGTTATTTCACATAATATGTGACCCCTCACTCCTCTCCACCTGACACTCTCCTGTCTCCACCTGACACTCTCCTGTCTCCACCTGACACTCTCCTCTCTCCACCTAGCACTCCTCTCCTCTCCAAACCCTCACATCCCTCTCCTTTCCAATCCCTCACCTCTCCAATCCCTCACACTCCTCTCCTCTCCAATCCTTCACACGCCTCTCCAATCGCGCCTCACACTCCTCTCCAATCGCGCCTCACACTCCTCTCCAATCGCGCCTCACACTCCTCTCCAATCGTGCCTCACACTCCTCTCCAATCGTGCCTCACACTCCCCTCCAATCACTCCTCTCCAATCGTGCCTCACACTCCTCTCCAATCACGCCTCACACTCCTCTCCAATCGTGCCTCACACTCCTCTCCAATCGCGCCTCACACTCCTCTCCAATCGCGCCTCACTCGCCTCTCCAATCGGCTTTCCCCGTCTCGTTTCTCTCCTTTTTCTCCCGTCTCGTTCTTTTTCTTGCTCCAAATCGGCCCGTCGGAATCGGAAATCGGCCCGTCTCGCCCGTCGGCCCGTCGGAATCGGAAATCGGCCCGTCTTGCTTTTGTGCTTGTGCGTAAATAAATTGTGTTCATGACACCATTTCTGGTGTTGGGCTAGCGGCTAGGGTGCCGGCTTAGGATCCTGGGTTCGAATCTCGGTCGATCGCCGAATTAATGCCAGGGGGGTTGACTCAGCCTGTCATCCTTCCGAGGTCGGCTAATTGAGTACCAGTTCACTGGTAATTCCCTGTTTGTCGTTGAAGGCGGCAAAAAGGGTTGGCGTCAGGAAGGGCATCCGGCCGTAAAACATTGCTTCAAAAAGGGGACAAAAAAACAACAACTACCACGGTCCCCGAAAAGGCCAACCCCCGCTTTGCGGGGAAAAATGGCCTCTAAACGGTGGTTTTTACACCATTTCTGGATCTGATGATTTGCCAGTAACCATTTTGTAAAAATGAATGTGCAGCATCTAACTCAATATGTCGAAATGTCACACACATCCATGCCCGTGGGATTCCCACGGGTGACCCCGCAAGTTTGCATTGACGTTCGTCGATGGACTCGTTCGCCCGTCTCATTCGTTTTCTTGCTGCATCCTGTTCAAGTCTGCGTTCTTCATCGATCGTCTCATTCATTTTGGAAATAGAAGTTTCCACGCAGCGCATGAATTGTCACGATCCTCAAGAGGAATTTGTCTCGTAATCATCAAATGATAAATGGCAAGTAAATTATATTGTGGAAAATTAAAGATTTCAAATAAACCTATTTAAAGTGTATTCGCACATAACTAATTTTAAAAAACGAAGAAATATCTCTCGGTAATTTCCTGAAACATATTTTACTTCCGGCTAATAATGTTGAATTAAATAAAAACGAAGAAATATATGTCGGCATCATTGTTGACGTTTTTGTGACGACTGTCATCAAACGAAAAAGTAATATATCTTAACGGAAAAGCAAAAGCGAATTTTTAATATATATCGACACGTTGCCGTCGGTGTCATGTTGGGCGGTGTATGATACACCATGACGCGATTTTTAAAAATATATCTCTGCATTTTCCCGCGTGTGTGGAATGTTCTCAATTATTGCTGACACCGAGTCCAAAACCATCGATAAAAATGAAATCATATGGTGAGTTAGATTGGAGATAAAGGCGTGAGAGAGACTCAATGGCCTTGAAGTTGAAGTTACAGGCGTTTGAGAATTCATTTCGTTCTATAAACGGCAACTTTCATTGGATTTCCTTCCCGTTTTTTTTCAACCGAGTCGAAAACTATGTTAGCGACTGTGAAAAATGAAATGATATATCGAATTTTTAATATGTATCGACACGTTGCCGTCGGTGTCATGTTAGGCGGTGTATGATACACCATGACGCGATTTAAAAAAATATATCTGCATTTTCCTGCGTGTGTGGAATGTTTTCAATTATTGCTGACACCGACTCTAAAACCATCGATAAAAATGAAATCATATGGTGAGTTAGATTGGAGATAAAGGCGTGAGAGAGACTCAATGGCCTTGAAGTTACAGGCATTTGAGAATTCATTTCGTTCTATAAACGGCAACTTTCATCGGATTTTCTTCTCGTTTTTTTTCAACCGAGTCTAAAACTATGTTAGCGACTGTGAAAAATGAAATGATATATCGAATTTAAAATAGATATCGACACATTGCCGTCGGTGTCATGTTGGGCGGTGTATGATACACCATGACGCGATTTTAAAAAATATATCTCTGCATTTTCCCGCGTGTGTGGAATGTTTGTGGAAAATTAAAGATTTCAAATAAACCTATTTAAAGTGTATGCGCACATAACTAATAAAAAAAACGAAGAAATATCTCTCGGTAATTTCCTGAAACATATTTTACTTCCGGCTAATATGTTGAATGAAATAAAAACGAAGAAATATATGTCGGCATCATTGTTGACGTTTTTGTGACGATTGTCATCAAACGAAATAGTAATATATCATAACGGAAAAGCAAAAGCGAATTTTTAATATATATCGACACATTGCCGGCGGTGTCATGTTGGGCGGTGTATGATACACCATGACGCGATTTAAAAAAATATATCTCTGCATTTTCCCGCGTGTGTGGATTGTTCTCAATTATTGCTGACACCGAGTCTAAAAGTAAAACCATCGATAAAAATGAAATCATATGGTGAGTTAGATTGGAGATAAAGGCGTGAGAGAGACTCAATGGCCTTGAAGTTACAGGCCTTTGAGAATTCATTTCGTTCTATAAACGGCAACTTTCATCGGATTTTCTTCCCGTTTTTTTTCAACCGAGTCTAAAACTATGTTAGCGACTGTGAAAAATGAAATGATTTATCGAATTTGATTTGAAATAAAACTGGGGGAGAGCAAGACACCACGGGCCTACAAAACAGGACTCAAAGCTATGCGAGTTAATAAAATGGTGGATATTTGTTTATAGCCACTCCCAGAATGGGTGGAGCTATGGGTGGAGCTACTCTGCAAACCGAGTAAGCCACACCCCGGACAGACACCCAACAGATAGACAGACAGACAGACAGAATCATCTACGGCTATTATAATATAGATTTGTAAAAATGAATGTGCAGCATCTAACTCAATATGTCGAAATGTCACACACATCCAAGCCCGTGGGATTCCCACGGGTGACCCCGCAAGTTTGCATTGACGTTCGTCGATGGACTCGTTCGCCCGTCTCATTCGTTTTCTTGCTGCATCCTGTTCAAGTCTGCGTTCTTCATCGATCGTCTCATTCATTTTGGAAATAGAAGTTTCCACGCAGCGCATGAATTGTCACGATCCTCAAGAGGAATTTGTCTCGTAATCATCAAATGATAAATGGCAAGTAAATTATATTGTGGAAAATTAAAGATTTCAAATAAACCTATTTAAAGTGTATTCGCACATAACTAATTTTAAAAAACGAAGAAATATCTCTCGGTAATTTCCTGAAACATATTTTACTTCCGGCTAATAATGTTGAATTAAATAAAAACGAAGAAATATATGTCGGCATCATTGTTGACGTTTTTGTGACGACTGTCATCAAACGAAAAAGTAATATATCTTAACGGAAAAGCAAAAGCGAATTTTTAATATATATCGACACGTTGCCGTCGGTGTCATGTTGGGCGGTGTATGATACACCATGACGCGATTTTTAAAAATATATCTCTGCATTTTCCCGCGTGTGTGGAATGTTCTCAATTATTGCTGACACCGAGTCCAAAACCATCGATAAAAATGAAATCATATGGTGAGTTAGATTGGAGATAAAGGCGTGAGAGAGACTCAATGGCCTTGAAGTTGAAGTTACAGGCGTTTGAGAATTCATTTCGTTCTATAAACGGCAACTTTCATTGGATTTCCTTCCCGTTTTTTTTCAACCGAGTCGAAAACTATGTTAGCGACTGTGAAAAATGAAATGATATATCGAATTTTTAATATGTATCGACACGTTGCCGTCGGTGTCATGTTAGGCGGTGTATGATACACCATGACGCGATTTAAAAAAAAATATCTGCATTTTCCTGCGTGTGTGGAATGTTCTCAATTATTGCTGACACCGACTCTAAAACCATCGATAAAAATGAAATCATATGGTGAGTTAGATTGGAGATAAAGGCGTGAGAGAGACTCAATGGCCTTGAAGTTACAGGCATTTGAGAATTCATTTCGTTCTATAAACGGCAACTTTCATCGGATTTTCTTCTCGTTTTTTTTCAACCGAGTCTAAAACTATGTTAGCGACTGTGAAAAATGAAATGATATATCGAATTTAAAATAGATATCGACACATTGCCGTCGGTGTCATGTTGGGCGGTGTATGATACACCATGACGCGATTTTAAAAAATATATCTCTGCATTTTCCCGCGTGTGTGGAATGTTTGTGGAAAATTAAAGATTTCAAATAAACCTATTTAAAGTGTATGCGCACATAACTAATAAAAAAAACGAAGAAATATCTCTCGGTAATTTCCTGAAACATATTTTACTTCCGGCTAATATGTTGAATGAAATAAAAACGAAGAAATATATGTCGGCATCATTGTTGACGTTTTTGTGACGATTGTCATCAAACGAAATAGTAATATATCATAACGGAAAAGCAAAAGCGAATTTTTAATATATATCGACACATTGCCGGCGGTGTCATGTTGGGCGGTGTATGATACACCATGACGCGATTTAAAAAAATATATCTCTGCATTTTCCCGCGTGTGTGGATTGTTCTCAATTATTGCTGACACCGAGTCTAAAAGTAAAACCATCGATAAAAATGAAATCATATGGTGAGTTAGATTGGAGATAAAGGCGTGAGAGAGACTCAATGGCCTTGAAGTTACAGGCCTTTGAGAATTCATTTCGTTCTATAAACGGCAACTTTCATCGGATTTTCTTCCCGTTTTTTTTCAACCGAGTCTAAAACTATGTTAGCGACTGTGAAAAATGAAATGATTTATCGAATTTGATTTGAAATAAAACTGGGGGAGAGCAAGACACCACGGGCCTACAAAACAGGACTCAAAGCTATGCGAGTTAATAAAATGGTGGATATTTGTTTATAGCCACTCCCAGAATGGGTGGAGCTATGGGTGGAGCTACTCTGCAAACCGAGTAAGCCACACCCCGGACAGACACCCAACAGATAGACAGACAGACAGACAGAATCATCTACGGCTATTATAATATAGATAAATTTGTTTTATGTTCCCAGGGATCAGACATTACGTGTTTTTTTTTTGTTGTTGTTGCAAAATGCAATTCTCATCGAGTCATGAATTATACACCACCGTACAGGCCTATCGCTAGACATAATGCTGTAATGACATCCCCAGATGTAACGCAATCTCACGACACCGCCATCTTACGACAGCGCCATCTTACGACACCGCCGTCTTACGACACCGCCGTCTTACGACACCGCCGTCTTACGACACCGCCGTCTTACGACACCGCCATCTTACGACACCGCCATCTTACGCCACCGCCATCTTAGGCCACCGCCATCGTACGACACCGCCATCGTACGACACCGCCATCGTACGACACCGCCATCGTACGACACCGCCATCGTACGACACCGCCATCGTACGACACCGCCATCGTACGACACCGCCATCGTACGACACCGCCATCGTACGACACCGCCATCGTACGACACCGCCATCGTACGACACCGCCATCGTACGACACCGCCATCGTACGACACCGCCATCGTACGACGCCGCCATCTTACGACGCCGCCATCTTACGACGCCGCCATCTTACGACGCCGCCATCTTACGCCACCGCCATCTTACGACACCGCCATCTTACGACACCGCCATCTTACGGAACCGCCATCTTACGACACCGCCATCTTACGGAACCGCCATCTTACGGAACCGCCATCTTACGGAACCGCCATCTTATGACACCGCCATCTTACAAAACCACCATCTTACTAAACCACCATCTTACTAAACCGCCATCTTACTAGTACCCGACTGCAAAGCCGCAATGAGCCGGCGAAGCCAAAGCCTCTTGCCACTAGTTTACCCATCACTATGGCATCAATAGGTTAGGTAGTTGGTAGTAGGTAGGTGTAGTAGGTACCATACCTGGTAAGACTTGGTAAAAGAGAGGAGCAGACAGTCCTCCCCAATACCTACATACAATAAATGTCACAAGAAGCTTAAGGAAGTAACTATACAATGTGCTAGCTTAAGGCCTATTTTAAGAAATTTTAACTGGGCTTAACATACGTTTTCACAGTATGTGTGTAGTCTTCTAACTTCAGTCGCTGTCAGGACTGGTTCTCTCTGGGCACTGCGGCTTCCCCCACCAGAAGAAGTTAGCTTGCAGTAAGATCAGTGCCGACAGGTCAGACGATAGCGCCCGTTTCAATGGCAATGTGTGACTGTCGTTAATCAAACCGTGTCGATGGCGCTGATTGGCTGACCTAAGCTGATCGCTGATTGGTCAGCTCACAAAATTTCGCTAATTCAGACCTAAAATGACACCATTTGCATTCTGGATGAGATTAAAATTGATAAAATTTACTTCTTGATTAATTCGGTGAATTCCGTCTCAACTTCGGATATTTCCGGCCGTGAAAAACGATCCCCTACGGCCGCGAGATTTCTAAAAAATAATTCTTCGTCAATTTTAGAATATTTGATGCCGTTTTCACCCTCCGAAATGCGTAATAAGCTTTAAAAATATATTTTTTCAAATGCTCGAATCTCATTGGTTCTGGTGTTTGGTGACGATTTTCGTTGAAGATAACGAGGTTGGTCTTAAATTATTTTAATTACAAATTAGAGGTGCATAAGATTGTGAATCAAACAAAGACGGGTGAAACAAACTCCGATTGAACTTTTTCGCAATTGTTTTATGCATACTTCCGCATCCGGAAGATGGCGGCCTTCATTGAGTGATTTGGTTTCTGAAATATTTTTTCAAATGCTCGCATCTCATTGGTTCCGGTGTTTGGTGACGATTTTCGTTGAAGATAACCAGGCCCGTGCGGGCGGAGGTTGGTCTTAAAGTATTTTAATTACCGTACAAATTAGAGATGCATTAGATTGTGAATCAAACAAAGACGGGTGAAACAAACTCCTATTGAACTTTTTTCAATTTGTTAGGCATACTTCCGCATCCGCAAGATGGCGGCCTCCATTGAGCGATTTGGTGCGTCAAAGCTTCGAAATTCTCAAGCCAAGGGATCCAGCATGATCTGGTTTTCAACATAATACGTACGCGTTTATTCACAACACCGGCTTCGCCGGCTACTAAACACGTCATCCCGATGCCCAGTGTCTTGCATTCAGCCTGTCGCCTACGGACGTCAGACAGTCAGATAGAATCAAATATATGGGTTATTGTGTTCAACTGCCATTGGAGAAGCTTGAGTAAGTTGAGTGCTGAATGCCGGAATAATGTTCACTTCCATTGAGGCCTAGCCTAACGCTGGCGTAACGTCATAATGACGTACCTGTGAAAAGTGTGTGATAGACGGAGACATCCGGCTACTTTAATACTGTATATAGATTATTTCCTTAGCACAAGAATATGGCCTCCAAGCACCTAAAACGTTCAGGTGTACTCACCATTAGTCTGCAGTACAACAGCAATGTAGGAGCCGACACTAGTTGTGACGTAGATCAACACAGAAGGCGCTCTCTTCGTGCTGAAGCTGAAACTTATGCTCTCCGCCAAGCTCCCTCCAGTACGCCACACCTTAATGTTTGACCCGTCTTCATCTGTGAGACCCCAAGATTCATCCCCGAGCCCCGTCATCTGTCCTGGCTGACCGTGCAGTTCCTCCTGGCCCTCGATCAAGACACGGGGCTGAGGTGGAGATGTTGTCGCGTGAAGTGCAGGCAGGGAAAAACGCACCCACGTACCAGCTTCGAAGAATGCACCCACCTCTGAGAGACACACAATTGGGCAAGGAAGGTTATACAGGTGGGAAAAGGTCCATTCCTCATCATCTATCGGGTCAAATTCTAAATACAGTAACCAGGATATGTCAATGATAAATTTCAATTGCAATGGATTCCAAAATGGATTTTACCGGTACAATTCTAATACAACGAGAACGGCACCCGGCACAACTGGAGCGCATAGTCTCGTCTCGCGCACTCATTCTGAACAAAAATACTGAAGGAGCTGCGCTCCAGGCGAGTCGAAGGAATTGACGCGACCAAAGACGGAATTCGTCCGAGTTGCTTTATTGAAACAAAACAGCTCAGGTATTCTGACAAGCCCGTTTATCGGGCAGCAATATATATACACATTTATGCCGGGGCGTTTGCCCGGGAAAACCGAGACCGGGCATGCCCGGGTGTCAAGGGCGAGTCCTGGAAAGGCGAGTCTGGACATGCCCGGGCGTCCTGGACGCGGCCTGGCAAGTCGAGGCTGGGCGTGCCCGAGCGCTCTGGGCGAGCCCTGGAAAGGCGAGAGCGGGCATGCCCGGACGCTCTGGGCGAGCCCTGGAAAGGCGAGTCTGGACATGCCCGGGCGTCCTGGACGCGGCCTGGCAAGTCGAGGCTGGGCGTGCCCGGGCGCTCTGGGCGAGCCCTGGAAAGGCGAGAGAGGGCATGCCCGGGAAAGACGAGACCGGGCGTGCCCGGGAGGTTCGGGCGTGCCCGGGAACAGCGAGTCCGGGCATGCCCAGGAGAGGCGCGTCTGGGCCCGTCCGGACGAGCCCGGCATGGCGATCGCGCCCTGGCCGCGTCCTGGCAGGTGCAAGGCGATTGTGTACATTCAGCGGGAACCGCTACACACGCCCCTCCAGAATCGACCTGCACCGGCAGGGTCAATTTAAGGGGGGTCCGGATGACCCGGCCGAAGCGACCCCTGGAGGGTCGGGGGGGGGGGGGGGTCCGATCCGGTGGTGGGTGGTCGAGCGGGGGGAACTGTAGATGGGGGGCGGCCTCGCCGCGGAGGAAGGGCCAACCGTGGTGGTCGGTCGACGTCCACGTGCGCCGGTTTGAGGCGGTCCACAGAGATCCGGTCCGACCGGCCGCCGACGTCGACGACGAAGGACTTGTCGCCCCGTCGCAGGACCCGGAAGGGCCTGTCGTACGGCGGCCGGAGTGGCCCCCGGTGCGCGTCATGACGCACAAAGACGTACTCCGCTGTGCGAAGCGCCGGGGGGACGTAGGACTGGGGGCCACCGTGGCGGGACGTTGGCACGGGGGCAAATCGTCGGGCGGCCTCCTGGAGGTCCGAGCGCTGGTGTGCGGCGGACCAGGGACTGGTAGCGTCGGGCACGAACTCGCCTGGGACGCGGAGCGGCTGGCCGTAGACGAGCTCGGCGGCGGACGCCCGGAGGTCCTCCTTGGGGGCCGTGCGGAGGCCCAAAAGGACCCACGGCAGCCGGTCGGTCCAACCGTCGTCCTGAAGGCCGGCCATGAGTGCGGCCTTCATGGAGCGGTGAAACCGCTCACACAACCCGTTGGCTTGGGGGTGGTAGGCCGTGGTGCGGTGCAGCATGACCCCCAACGAGCGGGCGACCGCGCCCCAAAGTTTGGACCTGAACTGTGGGTCGCGGTCGGACGAGATGTCCGCCGGTGCGCCGAAGCGCGCGACCCAGGTGGGCGATGAACGCCTGCGCCACGTCGGCGGTGGTGGTGGAGGTGAGGGGCACGGCCTCCGGCCACCTGGTGGTCCTGTCCACCATGGTGAGCAGGTGGGTGAACCCCCGCGATGGGGGCAGGGGACCCACCAGGTCCACGTGGACGTGGTCAAAACGCCGTGCAGGCACGGTGAAAGGTGCTAGCGGGGCCTGGGTGTGGCGGTGGACCTTCGCCCGTTGGCAGGCCGTGCAGGCGTTGGCCCAGTCGCGGACGTTCCGTCGAAGGCCGTGCCAGACGAAACGCACCGACACCAGCTTCTGAGAAGCTTTCCGGCCCGGGTGAGAAAGGCCGTGGATGGAGGCGAAGATGCGGCGCTGCCAGGAAACGGGCACGATGGGGCGAGGCTGGCCCTGGGAGACGTCGCAGAGCAGGCCGGTGCCCGCGAAGGGGATGTCGGCCAGGCGGAGGCCCGTGTCCGCCGCCCGGAGGGCCTGCACCGAGGTGTCGGTGGTCTGGTCGGCCGCCATGAGCGCGAAGTCCACGCCGAGGTGGACCGCGTTCGCGCTGGCCCGAGAAAGACAGTCGGCCACGGCGTTGTCTTTGCCGGCGATGTGCCGGATGTCCGTGGTGAATTCCAACACGGCGGAGAGGTGGCGCTGCTGGCGGGCCGACCACGGCTCCGTGACTTTGGCCATTGCGTAGACCAACGGCTTGTGGTCGACGAAAGCCGTGAACGGGCGGCCCTCCAGGAGGTGTCGGAAATGGCGAACGGCCAGGAATAGACCGAGCAGCTCGCGGTCGAACGTGCTGTATTTTAACTCGTTCGGCCGGAGCTGCCGGCTGAAAAAAGCGAGTGGCTGCCAAACCCCGTCCATCCATTGTTCATGGACGGCGCCCACCGCGTAGTTGGAGGCGTCCGTAGTGAGGGCGATGGGCGCGTTGAGCACCGGGTGAGCCAGCAGCGTTGCGTCGGCGAGGGCCCGTTTTGCGCTCGCAAAGGCCGCGTCCATGGCCGCGGACCAAACGATGTCATGCTTGGCCGGCTTGCCCCGGAGGGCCTCGTAAAGGGGCCGCATGAGCTGAGCAGCGCAGGGCACGAATCGGTGATAAAAATTCACCATGCCGAGGAACTCTTGTAGGGCCTTGATGGAACGGGGACGCGGGAACGTGGTGATGGCCTCGACCTTGGTCGGCAGCGGCACGGCCCCGGTCTTGGTGATGCGGTGGCCCAAAAAGTCAAAGGTCGTCGTGCCGAAGTGGCATTTGGCTGGGTTGACAATTAAGCCGTGCTCGCTGAGGCGACCGAACAGTGTTCGGAGGTGGAGGAGGTGCTCGGCGTGGGACGTGCTGGCGACGAGGATGTCGTCCAGATAGACGAAAAGAAATGGCAGGTCGCGCAGCACGCCGTCCATTAAGCGCTGGAACGCCTGGGCCGCGTTCTTGAGGCCAAACGGCATCCTCAAAAATTCGAACTAGCCGAACGGCGTGATGACGGCCGTCTTCGGGACGTCGGCCGCCCGGACAGGTACCTGGTGGTATCCCTGTATCAGGTCAATTTTGGCAAATATGACCCATCCCGCCAAACGGGCGGAAAAGTCCTGGATGTGCGGGATCGGGTACCTGTCGGGGGTGGTAGCGTAGTTGAGGCGGCGGTCGTCGCCACACGGGTGCCATCCGCCCCCCGGCTTTGGCACGATGTGCAGTGGTGAGGCCCACGCGCTATTGGAGCGCCGCACGATGCCGAGGTGCTCCAACGCGTCGAACTCGGCCTTTGCCACGGCGAGCTTGGCCGGGTCGAGGTGGCGGGCCCTGGCGTAGACCGGCGGGCCCGTAGTGGGTATGTGGTGCTCGATCCCATGCCGCACTGCGACGGCCGAAAACGTCGGCTGCGTGAGGACCGGGAATTCCGCGAGCAGGCGAGCGAACTCGTTCGCCGTCGGGAGGGCGCACGCCAGTTCAGTCGGCGCAGAGCTGCTCATCGTGCACGCCAGGGAGCTGAAGGTCTCGGCGTTGACAAGGCGACGACGTTTGACGTCGACCAGCAGCCCGTGCGCGCAGAGGAAGTCGGCGCCCAGCAAAGCCATGGGGACGCAGGCGGTCACAAAGGTCCACTGAAAGTGCTGGCTGCCGAAGCAGAGGGTGACGTAGCGCGGGCCGAAAGTGCGTATGGCCGAGCCATTAGCAGCGACCAAAGAGGGGCCGCAAACGGCGTCCCGCCTGTCCTGCTCGGAGGCGGGTATGACGCTCAGTTGGGCGCCGGTGTCACAAAGGAAACGCCGCCCGGACGCTTTGTCCCGAATAAAAAGCAAGTTGCCCGAGTGGCCGGCGCTCATGGCTGGGAATGAACGCCGGCCCGGCCGTTTCCCGACTTGCCGAAAGTGCACGGGGGTCGGCACGTCCGAGCCTTGTGTCCGAACCTGGCGTGGTAATAACACCACGCCTGGTCAGGTGGAGGCCCCGGCCGTCGTGTCGGAAGCGGTCGGCGCCGCGTGGCGGCCGCCAGTTGCACCGGCAGTTCGGCCTCCAACCGCGCAGGGCGCTTGGGCGTCGCCTCAGACGGCGGCAGGCTCCAGGTAGCCGCGCCGATGTGTTGGCCCGCCGAGGAGATCTTATCGGCTTCCCTGGCGAGGGCGCGGGGATCGGTGATCGACGTGCCAGCCAGGGCGAGGCGTACCGGGTGAGGCAGCTGGCGAAGGAACAGGTCGCGGAACAGAAAATCCGGAGAGTGCTCACCGAGCAACGAGAGCATATAGTCCATGCGCTCGGACGGGCGCGTGTCGCCGAGCTCGGGCAGGTCGAGGAGGAGCGTCGAGGAGGAGCGTCTTCAGCGCGTCATACTTGTTGGCAGCCGGTGGGTGCTCGAGGAGGCTCAGGGCGCGGGCCGCGGTGGCGGAACCGAGCGCTGCCACGACGTGGTGGAAGCGGGTGTCGTCCGCGGTGATGCCTCGCAGGGCGAACTGGGAGTCCGCCTGGGCGAACCAAACAGCCACGTGAGCCTCCCAGAAGGTAGGCAGTTTAAGAGTCACTGCCGTGTCCATGTCGGTAGGTCACCAGTGAAGGAGCTGCGCTCCAACGCGAGTCGAAAGAATTGACGCGACCAAAGACGGAATTCGTCCGAGTTGCTTTATTGAAACAAAACAGCTCAGGTATTCTGACAAGCCCGTTTATCGGGCAGCAATATATATACACATTTATGCCGGGGCGTTTGCCCGGGAAAACCGAGACCGGGCATGCCCGGGTGTCAAGGGCGAGTCCTGGAAAGGCGAGTCTGGACATGCCCGGGCGTCCTGGACGCGGCCTGGCAAGTCGAGGCTGGGCGTGCCCGAGCGCTCTGGGCGAGCCCTGGAAAGGCGAGAGCGGGCATGCCCGGACGCTCTGGGCGAGCCCTGGAAAGGCGAGTCTGGACATGCCCGGGCGTCTTGGACGCGGCCTGGCAAGTCGAGGCTGGGCGTGCCCGAGCGCTCTGGGCGAGCCCTGGAAAGGCGAGAGCGGGCATGCCCGGACGCTCTGGGCGAGCCCTGGAAAGGCGAGTCTGGACATGCCCGGGCGTCCTGGACGCGGCCTGGCAAGTCGAGGCTGGGCGTGCCCGGGCGCTCTGGGCGAGCCCTGGAAAGGCGAGAGCGGGCATGCCCGGGAAAGACGAGACCGGGCGTGCCCGGGAGGTTCGGGCGTGCCCGGGAGGTTCGGGCGTGCCCGGGAACAGCGAGTCCGGGCATGCCCAGGAGAGGCGCGTCTGGGCCCGTCCGGACGAGCCCGGCATGGCGATCGCGCCCTGGTCGCGTCCTGGCAGGTGCAAGGCGATTGTGTACATTCAGCGGGAACCGCTACAATACCATCATTAACTAAACACGCTACCATTATGACACTGCTATTTTGACCCGTATACCCATATCATCCATGCACCGAATTGTGTCACATAGTTTCTTGGCATGGGTTATGAATGTCATAAATTTAATTCTCCACTCACATTGGGTGATAGATCACATACATGAACTTTCAGATTTTTTGGATAAGGATTTCAATTCAACCAATTATGGCTGGAATACCACTTCACCAATAACGTCATCCTTATCACCCAAAACATATATCCCATGGGGAGTTGATGACATGTTTACATTTTTTTCGTTGAGTGGTTTCAGAGAAAATGATGTCCAAATTTCTTTCTTTAAGCTTATATGGCTGCCATACCATGTGACGTATGACGCCAGAATTAGCAATATAATATTCTCCATGGGGAGTCCATCCAATGTTTAATGTTTCGCATCGATCGGACAAACGGTTACAGAGGAAAACATTTTAAAGGTGAAAATATATGGATGCTCACACACACACAGATAGACAAACACTCAGACAGGGACATTGTATTGCAATAGTCTCGCATCCCCTTCGGGCGAGATAAATTAATGCTAATAATGATTTATAACATATTTACATAATACTTCAAAAATCATTGCAAACACCATACTGCATTACTACCAGATTTATATTAACTAGGGCATGCCCGTACTATATATATATATCTAAAATTATATCCCCCCCCTCTATTTACATGAAATGGTTTGGTCCAAAGCGAACGGCTTGCGAGTGGTGACAATCCCCCCCCTCTATTTACATGAAATGGTTCGGTCCAAAGCGAACGGCTTCCGGAGTTTGGTAAAGAAATCGCCATCGCGTACACAAACGCGCAGGAAAGCGAATGAATCGCAAATTCGTTTTTATTAGTTTTAAAACATCGTTTAACGCCAACATAGCGCCAACATAGTTTGCAAACGTGAAATAAATGAATACGCTCTCAAATGTGCCATCCGAGGCAGAGTGTGTCCGCCATCGCCACGTTCGGCACACGCGATCGTTCGCTGCTCTCTGATTGGTTGAATCGTTTTTTGGACATAGCTCGGTAAGTAATTGTCCGATTAATATGAAACCTTGAAAAGGCACATCCTCGGGTCCCCAGCAATATACCTGGCAAGTTAAAAGTATATCGGACCGGTAGTTGTCGAGAAACAGCGGTCACAGACAAACAAACAAACGTACAGACGTACAGACAGACAGACAGAGATTACTGGAATTATAGATAGATTACCAACAAAATACATTACTATATACAGGGTCCGTCAGGGAGGTGTGACGATTTTCAGAAAACTCATACACAGTTATTTTTAGTCGAATTTCCAATTTTTTTTTATTTAAAGACTACATATATAATGCCATTTAATACACTGTAACAAAGACATTTTAAAAATGTAATTCATGTTTGAAAAATGACATCATCTAAATGGCGGCCGTTCTTGTCCAAGCATTCTTGCAGACGCGCGGAAAAGTTCCAGCATTTCTCAGCACAGCAGCATCCCTCAGCAGTTCCAGCATTCTTTCTGCGAACGTAAACCACCATACGAAATCATTCTGCTGCAGTTCTTGAACCACCATGATTTTGTACGCATGATAATGAAGGTCCAAGTGCAAAATTCGACGAACTGATCTGTCTGACATCCGTAGAGCACGAGCGTGCCGTACCGCTGACCGACGAGGGCTGGCCTCCACAGCTTGTCGAACCCTTTCGATGTTTTCCGGGGTCCTAACGGTTCGATCACCTCCCCGAGCTGCTCCCGGCCTCACAGATCCAGTTGTCCTGAAGTTTTTTACCCACTTCAATATTGTGTTTCGAGACGGAACGGCGCCACGTCGACCAACATTGAAGTGAGTATGAAATCTGCGCTGTGTAAGCACCACCGAACTACCCGTTTGAATAAACGTCTCAACAACAAAGATGCGATGTTCAATCGTCCACAGCTCCATGGCTACTGAAATGGCGCCTAACAACGAGTAACCAACAGCCATCACGCATGCGCGAGACCCCCCACTTGCATTTTTATACCCAATTAAAACATGAATTACATTTTTAAAATGTCTTTGTTACAGTATATTAAATGGCATTATATATGTAGTCTTTAAAAAAAATAAAAATTGAAATTCGACTAAAAATAACTGTGTACGAGTTTTCTGAAAATCGTCACACCTCCCAGCCGGACCCTGTACAATATGCATTCATAGACTTACTAGACAGTAAATAGTTGAAAAGCTTCATGACGTCAGTGGGAAACATAGATGCAAGTATTGATGGTTATGATTGGAATATTTATTCTCACAAGTTCTTCATAATTTATGAAATTATTGCAAAAAGACAATTGACTTGCATCATATTTGGAATGCTTTTCCCAGAAGAAAAGTGTCTTCAGCCACTTCTTAAACTATAGAGTTCACAGAGCACGTTACCCCTGCAGTGTTCAATATACACTTCAATTTAAATAAAATGATGATTTTAAAGATCGTTAAAAAATTCCGGAGGTTTCGCGCAATTGAAGCAGTCTTATACAGCACCATTATACACTGCCCTATTTAACGGAAGGGTTTTGAAAGTGAAAATAAGGCGATTTGTGTATTTGTGTACCATAGTGTTCAAGTATATAATTCAATTTAAATAAAATAAAGATTGTAAAAGTGGTATAAATAAAATAATTCGGGAATTTACCGCCATTGACGCAGTGTCTATTACACCACCCTATCTAACACGTTACATTCATTATTCGTGCCTGTTGTTTGTGTCCTTCATAACGTCCTCTAAAACAGCGAGATTCTTGTTTGGAATGATTTTCAATTTTGTTTTACTGCCAGACAGACAGACAGAATTTTTTTTTTATCTCTCTCCTCTCTGAGCATGTGCAATCGGGACGAATTCAGAGACAACGTACTGTTAAACTGAAGGTTCATTTTCTAATTAATGTTCAAAATAAAACATTCAATTTAAATAAGTTGTTCCTCGATCATAAACTGACATTTTTAAACAGATGGACGGACAGACAGACCTGAACCAATTGCTTAAACCCACTTTTCATGTGTGTGGTGTAATGAATTTATGAAAAGTAATTGACTATTATGATCATTCAGAACAAAAACAAAATGTAATCCAAACGTTTTATTGGCACACACAATCCTCTTCTTTCGTATGCAGCACAAGGCTGCAGGGAAGCATCAGTGGCTGAGGGCGAGGCTGTCCCACTGATGCAAGGCCCCCTGTAGGTTAGGACAGGAATTTGGAATTTGTTCATGGTGCCGGAGATAGCTCGCCTATTCTTTGCAAAGGACACCGAGATATATTTAACGTCCACCAACTAATTCCGGCAGACGGGACGCCAGTTTAACCTCCATCCGAGGGACGGAACACACGATGATGAATCACGCTCCTTGTGAAATACCAGAAAAAATGAATGAATGATCGTTTTGAGGCCATTTTCCCCCGCTATAGCGGGGGTTGGCCTTGCGGGCCCCAAGACAATCATGGTTCCCTGTTTGAGGCAATGTATTTATGGCCGGATGCCCTTCCTGACGCCAACCCTTGGTCGCCTCTTACGATGCGCAGGGATACAGTGTACCTATTCTAAACCGGGGTACACACCGGGATCATTCATCCCAGCAAGCTGGTACTCAATTTGCCGACCTCGGAAGGATGACAGCCTGAGTCAACCCCGCTGGCGTTAATTCAACGATCGATCGGGATTCGAACCCAGGATCCTAGGATCTCAAGCCGGCACCCTAACCGCTAAGCCAACACCATGTGAAATACCAGGAAGACAGTTTATAGCTGTGATGGGATTTTAACCCAGGCTAGACAGCTTATAGAGTTGAGTGTGTGTATCTTTAGGCCAGTGATTCTTAACCTTTTAAAGTGCCCGTACCCCTTGAGTTTTCATAATATTTTACCGTACTCGTTGTCAAAAATGACTTAAAACTACAATAATAGATTAATTCTATATAAAAAGACATAAAAAAGACATAAAATTAAAATTAGCCACACTTATGGTTATTACTTCAGAAAATAATACGTTGTCATTTTTTTTATTGTAAGTGCTCATTCATATCTTTTTATAACATAATATTTGCCTGTAATTGAATAAAAATATATTTAAAAGATAAAATAATTATGAACACCGAAAGTCCTAAATTATTATTTTTTTTAAACCTCAAACCCTTGTAATTTTTGAACAAAAATATTTTAACCCTTGTAATTTTTAAACAAAAACATTTTAACCCTTGTAATTTTAAAATAAAAACATTTTAACCCTTGTATTTTTTAAATAAAAACATTTTAACCCTTGTATTTTAAAATAAAAACATTATAACCCATGTATTTTTTTAAATAAAAACATTTTAACCCTTGTATTTTTTTAAAATAAAAACATTTTAACCCTTGTAATTTTTAAATAAAAATATTTTAACCCTTGTATTTTTTTAACAAACATTTTAACCCTTGTATTTTTAAAATAAAAACATTTTAACCCTTGTAATTTTTAAATAAAAACATTTTAACCCTTGTATTTTTTTAACAAAAACATTTTAACCATTGTATTTTAAAAATAAAAACATTTTATCCCTTGTAATTTTCAAAAATAAAAACATTTTAACCCTTGTAATTTTTAAATAAAAGCATGTTAACCCTTGTATTTTTTTTTAACAAAAACATTTTAACCATTGTGATTTTTAAATAAAAACATTTTAACCCATGTAATTTTTAAATAAAAACATTTTAACCCATGTGATTTTAAAATAAAAACATTTTAACCCTTGTATTTTTTTAACAAAAACATTTTAACCCTTGTATTTTAAAAATAAAAACATTTTAACCCTTGTAATTTTAAAATAAAAACATTTTTATCCCTTGTAATTTTAAAATAAAAACATGTTAACCCTTGTATTTTTTTAACAAAAACATTTTAACCCTTGTGATTTTTAAATAAAAACATTTTAACCCTTGTAATTTTTAAATAAAAACATTTTAACCCTTGCGATTTTTAAATAAAAACATTTTAACCCTTGTAATTTTTAAATAAAAACATTTTAACCCTTGTATTTTTTTAACAAAAAACATTTTAACCCTTGTAATTTTTTAATGAAAACATTTTAACCCTTGTATTTTTTAATAAAAACATTTTGACCCTTGTATTTTTTAAATAAAAACATTTTTCCCCTTGTATTTTTTAAATAAAAACATTTTAACCCTTGTATTTTTTAAACAAAAACATTTTAACCCTTGTATTTTTTAAAATAAAAACATTTTAACCTTTGTAATTTATAAATAAAAACATTTTAACCCTTGTAATATTTAAATAAAAACATTTTAACCCTTATATATTTTTAACAAAAACATTTTAGCCCTTGTGATATTTAAATAAAAACATTTTAACCCTTGTAATTTTTAAATAAAAACATTTTAACCCTTGTAATTTTTAAATAAAAACATTTTAACCCTTGTAATTTTTAAATAAAAACATTTTAACCCTTGTATTTTTTTAACAAAAACATTTTAACCCTTGTATTTTTTTAACAAAAACATTTTAACCCTTGTAATTTTTAAATAAAAACATTTTAACCCTTGTATTTTTTTAACAAAAACATTTTAACCCTTGTGATTTTTAAATAAAAACATTTTAACCCTTGTAATTTTTAAATAAAAACATTTTAACCCTTGTAATTTTTAAATAAAAACATTTTAACCCTTGTAATTTTTAAATAAAAACATTTTAACCCTTGTATTTCTAAAATAAAAACATTTTAACCCTTGTGATTTTTAAATAAAAACATTTTAACCCTTGTAATTTATTAAATAAAAACATTTTGACCCTTGTGATTTCTTAAATAAAAACATTTTAACCCTTGTGATTTTTAAAGAAAAACATTTTAACCCTTGTAATTTTTAAATAAAAACATTTTAACCCTTGTGATTTTTAAATAAAAACATTTTAACCCTTGTAATTTCTTAAATAAAAACATTTTGACCCTTGTGATTTCTTAAATAAAAACATTTTAACCCTTGTGATTTTTAAAGAAAAACATTTTAAACCTTGTAATTTTTAAATAAAAACATTTTAACCCTTGTGATTTTTAAATAAAAACATTTTAACCCTTGTAATTTGTTAAATAAAAACATTTTAACCCTTGTGATTTTAAAATAAAAACATTTTAACCCTTGTAATTTTAAAATAAAAACATTTTAACCCTTGTAATTTTAAAATAAAAACATTTTAACCCTTGTATTTTTTAACAAAAACATTTTAACCCTTGTAATTTTTAAATAAAAATATTTTAACCCTTGTATTTTTTTAACAAACATTTTAACCCTTGTATTTTTAAAATAAAAACATTTTAACCCTTGTAATTTTTAAATAAAAACATTTTAACCCTTGTAGGTTTTAACAAAAACATTTTAACCCTTGTAATTTTTAACAAAAACATTTTAACCCTTGTAATTTTTTAATGAAAACATTTTAACCCTTGTATTTTTTAAATAAAAACATTTTAACCCTTGTATTTTTTAAATAAAAACATTTTAACGCTTGTATTTTTAAAATAAAAACATTTTAACCCTTGTATTTTTTAAAATAAAAACATTTTAACCCTTGTATTTTTTAAATAAAAACATTTTAACCCTTGTAATTTTTAAATAAAAACATTTTAACCCTTGTAATTTTTAAATAAAAACATTTTAACCCTTGTAGGTTTTAACAAAAACATTTTAACCCTTGTGATTTTTTAATAAAAACATTTTAACCCTTGTAATTTTAAAATAAAAACATTTTAACCCTTGTAATTTTAAAATAAAAACATTTTAACCCTTGTATTTTTTAACAAAAACATTTTAACCCTTGTAATTTTAAAATAAAAACATTTTAACCCTTGTAATTTTAAAATAAAAACATTTTAACCCTTGTAATTTTAAAATAAAAACATTTTAACCCTTGTAATTTTTAAATAAAAACATTTTAACCCTTGTAGGTTTTAATAAAAACATTTTAACCCTTGTGATTTTTAAACAAAAACATTTTAACCCTTGTAATTTTAAAATAAAAACATTTTAACCCTTGTATTTTTTAACAAAAACATTTTAACCCTTGTAATTTTTAAATAAAAACATTTTAACCCTTGTAATTTTAAAATAAAAACATTTTAACCCTTGTAATTTTTAAATAAAAACATTTTAACCCTTGTAATTTTTAAATAAAAACATTTTAACCCTTGTATTTTTAAACAAAAACATTTTAACCCTTGTATTTTTTTAAATAAAAACATTTTAACCCTTGTATTTTTTAAATAAAAACATTTAAACCCTTTTTTCTTTAAATACTGTAATACCCTTATTTTTTAATTGAAATTTATTTTGGGCGGCGTGTCTCGTACCCCCAGCTTGGAGGTTTCGTACCCCCATGGGGTGGGTCCAGGTACCCCTGGTTAAGAACCTCTGCTTTAGGCCATCCTGTCAGTCTGACAAACACAACTAACATGTTAGTTCATTAAGATTTATTTAGAAAGCCCAGGAGAGAGGCAGCTCAATGGGAAGGTACACTGCACCTCTTGTACAGAATGGTCCATCATAAGGTGTGTGCTTGCAGTCACAGGCATATCCATCATAACGCTCCATGCAGAGGCCACCGTTCCGACACAAAGAGCCGTAGCTAGAGCAATGACCGGTGCACCCTGGGTGCACCCCAGCCGTGACCTTGGCCTGCCCCTCAAGATCAAGCGCAGCACCATTAAGAGTCAGTGATCGAAGACAGCCCAGGAAACCATCCTGTCCAGATGCCGAGGCACCTGAAAGACACAGGGAGATCTCTACAGTCCACCTCCACAGACCATGAAAGAAGGGTGCTATGAAATAGTTACAACGACTTGTAAAGGTTTACAAACTAATATTAATAATAATAATAATAATAATAATAATAATAATAATCCTTCATTTCAGACACAAAGTTCATACATCAATCCTCACTGTACAGTATTAATATCACACGAAACGGAGGTCGTTCCACCTCTGCACAAGTGATGAGGCACGAAGGCCAACACCAATGATTGAATGATTTCATGACCATGTTGTCAATAGGAATGACACAATTTCTAAAGCTATACACTGACTTCCTGAGAAATTCTTGAAAAGACATCACCTTATGATTCACAAAAGTTTGGGAACACCATGCGGCTAGTAAGGCCCAGCAACCATCGAAAGGCATTATTATAGCAGACAGTGATTTTACGCATGGATGACTGAACAAAATTGCTCCAGAAAGTTGAAAAATACAGGTTGCAACAGTAGGATTTGAACAAATAACACTTAATTTCATCAGAGCAGATGAAAAACATAAAATTCAGCATATTTCCTCGCACACAGAGGGAGCGATATTGTCGCTTAATGTTGGTTGTGATCATCACTCATGTCATTACTGATGATGTGACCAATGTATGTGTATCTGTCAACATACTTCAATAGCTCACCACACAAGTAAAAATCAGGTTAAATGGTCAAACCTAACCTGTGGAGTCTGAAACACCGTACCTTTATTGCCACTGGTAACAAGTAACCCAGTGCTACCCGCCGCAGGGTCGGGTTGTCGGCGACTAAACCAACACCCCTCACTGGCTTTGCTTGTGGGGAGGATGACTGTGACACCTTGTCAGGACGAAAAACAACACCTGGCAAAAGGCGGATGAGCTCCCGTTAGGAGCCAACGGCCATCAAGTAAAGAGGTGGTGCCTCCTAAAAAACACCAATCTGGTTTGCACTGGTTCTAGTCATACCAAACACTTAAAAATGGTACGTGCTGCTTCCTTGCCTAAAAAGGATAGAGCACAGACAATCCTCATCGGTTGGCATCCATGGGGGGGAAGGGAGGAGGGGGAGGAAAATCCTCCTGATGAAATGTCCCGCTGAGTATGAGAAAAGCGGCGCCATTTTTATGACGTTGTCGCTGGTACCCAGAGTATCCCAGGAAGTGAGTGACGGCACTTCCCCCCAAGCTCAGTGGCTGTTACGTGTTTGTCTTGTCAGTATTTCCTTGTTTGTGTGTGTGTGTGTGTGTGTGTGTGTGTGTGTTACCTCTGCCATGAAAGGTGGATGGAGGTTATGTTTTCACCCCTGTCTGTTTGTCTGTCTGTCTGTTTGTCTGTCCGTTTGTGAACAAAATATCTCAAAACGTTGTGGACGGATTCGGACGAAATTTGGCAGGGAGGTAGCTTATGTCACAAGGACGAAATGATTCGATTTTGGTGAAGATCTGGATTCGGATCCGGCTACTAGAATTTTTAAAGTGATTCTTCACCATTGGGAGATAGGGCCAAAAACGATACGTAGCAGGATATCTCAAAAGGTTATGGATGGATTTGGACGAAACTTGTTGGACCGGTTGTGTGTTTGACAAGGAAGAATCGATTCATTTTTGGTGAAGATCCGGATCCGTGAAGATCTTTGCATCTCACCAAAGTCTAATCAATTTGTCCTTGTTACACACCTCACCTGTCCACCAAGTTTCGAACGAATCCGTCCACAACATTTTGAGATATCGTGCTATAGATTGGTTTTAGCCCGATCTCTCAATGGTAACGAATCACTTTGAAAAAATTCCAGAATCCGTATCCGTAATAGGATCTTCACCAAAATTGAATCAATTTGTCGTCGTCACACCCCCAACACCTACATCAAATTTCAGCCAAATCCATCCACAACGTTTTGAGATATCCTGTTCACAGGCAAACAGACAGGGGTGAAAACATAGCTTCCACCCAACTTCAGTGGCGGAAGTTACGAAAGAGTTCATAGAACATGATACCCCGTGCAGTGTTCAGGTCTATACAGGAGGGCTTGCTATTTGTGGGGGTTACATTCTTTAAAAGTCCCGTGAACCAGCGGAAAATAGGGTAAGGGACTTCAAATTAAAAATTTGTCCAAACTATGCCCTTAATTCAAATGTTTTGCATTGTTTTTGTGCTATTTATTTTCATGAATAAGAGAGTTATTAACAACATGAATAAAGTATATTTCTGTGTAATTATTATAATTTAATATGCAGCCTACAGCTGCTGGTTGCATCATTGCTGAGCTGGGAGCATGGGCTGTGCTGCTGATGCAGTGCCCCCGTTTCCAGTAAGCTGGTACCCATTTGCCAACCTCATAAGAATGACAGGCTGAGTCAAACCACCTGATGTTATGTAACAGAATGACAGGGGCTCAAACTCAAGACCCTACCTGAGATCTTAAGCCAGCCCCAAACCATCAAGTCAACACGAAGCTTATACTTTCCTGCACGAAGAGCATAAAAGAAAGTTTCTTTTCTTGAGTTATTAAGGTCATGAAACTTACCTTTAACAAAAATGGTGATAAACCTGATCCCGTAATACGATCGCGATTTTGATGATGGCTAGGATGAAGACGAGTTGATGAAGATGATTGGTACATACTATTATGTCTGTGGGTAGGGCATATATAGATTTAGGTAGATCTGTATAGGTATCATGCTCCGGTTGTCATGGGTAGCTTGAACCATCTCGATGTAAATAAGTAGAGGACCTGTCTAGACCGGATGTCTGATAAGTTGGGTATGTGTAGCTGCCTCTAGGGGGCGGGGCTTGTTAAGTAGCTTAGGGATTATGCTAATTCCATTGTGTGTCGTTCCCTCTGTGAACATCCCGGTGTCCCTTATGGCAATATATCCTGAAGACATTAACTTGGCCCAATAGCGCACCACATTAATTAATTCCCCCGCCGCCATAAGGACTGACCAGAAAGACAAGCAGGAAGCTGCCGAGTACAATGGCGCCATGGCAAGCATACATCGTGCAAGGCAGGCAATAGCCACGCCCAGCAGGACTCTTGATTGACAAGGGGGAGGGGCGAGCAACACCAAGAGCACCGATTGGAGAGTAAAGAAGGACTTGTGATTAGCCACCGACCAATGGCATGGGAGCAGGGCGCCAAGCGCTCGGCCAATGAGAGGTGACCAACGCGATCGGAAGATCCGAGAAGAGAGCTGACGTCAGAAGACGACCAGCAAAACGACTCGCTGACGGACATTTTCTCGCTTCTCCCCTGCCTGTCTTCGCATCCGCTTAGCTCTTCCCTTTGCCCTTCTCGCTTTGGCTTCGTTCCTGCCCGGACCTCCCTTCTGCCCTTGCCTTTCGCCCCGTTTGGATCTTTTTCCTGTGTGAACCGCAAATTACCTGCTGGACGACGGACGTTGGAGCAACGTTGGAGTGCCATCGATTCTCCTCCCTGGCGTTCACGTGCGAGCAAGGCTTGCCACTGGAGCAGGCGAGACCGGGGCGAGCGAGTGGCTCGGTGGCCTAGCAGTGTGCGAACGGGGGCGCATCGAGGCCTTTCTTCCCACCGACCGGAGCTGCGTCGGACGATGTGCTCGAGCCGGACGATTCCTGACAGACGCTACATCCAGACAGATAAGACGCACCACACAACGTTTTCTTTTATTCTCCATTCCCTAGTCTTGTATTTGAAGTGAAGTGTGGGAGCGCTCCATTAGAGGGGGTTAGGTTTTATCATCGCGTCCCATTGTTCTCGGGTTCCGTAATAAATATTTCCATTTTACCTCCGCCTCGGGTCGAGTTAATTTCCACAGGGAGAAGACATCTTCGGACCGACAGGTAAGCCGCGGCACCCTCCCCCTAACCCCCGGCTAGTGTATCGATCCGCCATTGAATTGATTGTCGCCTCGTTAAGCTCGATTCCATCCGTGGACGATCTGTCTTAATAGAGTCGTCCACACGACAATACCTATAACGGCAGAATCTTCACGTCAAAATCCTCGATCGGTACATTCTCAAAAAACATGCCACGTCTTCTAATACTATAGTGTACACCGAAAGTTTGCATCGTACTTGGAAGTACTATGAAGGACATTTGTTGAATAGAGTCTTCAAGTGGATTTTTTTTTTTTTAAATACAAGATCGAGGCTCGTGTAAGGGCTAACATTAATTACAAAAATGACAAAAAACAAACGGACACATGAGACGAAATAAAGGGAGCGGGAGACAAAGACAAGAAGGGGAGAGAGGGGAAGCACACAAGTACAACATTTGAGAGCAGGGACATCAGGAGAACTGTGGGAGGGAGAGGGCTTGGGGGCAGGAGGCATGGGAAAGGGGTGTGGGAGAGGTATAAAATACATGGACACTGCTAGGACTTCCAGGAAAGAAGTCGGTATTTGAAAAAAGTGGATCTGGGGTGAATTAACGGGAGTAGAAAAGATCAAGGTTTTGAATGGGGAAGATAAGAGATGGTGGTGAACAGCTGTTTTAAAGACCTGGAGGGAGGAGTGGAATTGAAGAGAGTGTGGGAGTTGTTCCAGAGGTGGGAGAAAAGAGGAATGAAAGAGTGAAGGTGAGCAGAGAGTCTTGATTTTGGCAGTTTCACCAGAAGAGGGTTGTAGGCAGATCTTGTGTGACCTGTAGGAGTATTTGGGGGACAGAGCACAGACAGGGCTGTGGGGGCTAGGCCAGAGTGGAGTCGGTAGAAGACATAAAGACCACCAACCTGCCTGCGGTGAGTGAGTGAAATAGTGTAGCTGCATAGCAAACCTGTTGTGCATTTTGTGATACAAGCACCAAATTTGGCACAAATGTACATTAATATGTTACGAACATTTTCAGATATTGGGCCACTTGAAATTCCGTAATTTTTTTTTTCAAATTTTTTCAAATTTCGTAATTTCAAATTTTTCGGGTGACACCGTCACAATTTCGGTCTTCGAGGCCGGCCGATATAGTGGGGCGGCTTAGCCCAAATATTCAAAAGAATTGTGCATTTTGTGATACAAGCACCAAATTTGGCACAAATGTACATTAATATGTTGCGAACATTGTGTGGTCAGCAATGAAGACGAGAGTCTGAATTACATGTATGCAAAAGACCTTGTGAACCAGTGAAGCAAATACACGGGTAAGCATGAATTAAATCTAGGGCATGATATAATTTCCATGATGTTTACCTCTACACTCAATGGTGGAAGGAGGTAATGTTTTGATCCCAGCTTGTCTGTATGTCTGTTTGTCTGTTAGTCCACAAAATTCCAGACAAAGCTTGTAGTAGTGGTAGTTGTAGTGGTAGTGGTGATAACAGAAATTGTTATATAGAACTGAACTTATATTATTATTATATGCAGAAAATAACTTCATTTCTATATGCCCTGCAGTGGACAGGTTAATTGGTTTATGCACTGAAGGGGTCACCCTGGTGTGCACTGCTGTGTTCTGCCTCACTGAGTTGTTCAGGTATGATGTACTCAGCACAAGCTTCCGGTCGGCCCGGAGGTGGGGGTGCGGGGCCTGTCACGGAACGTCAAAACAAACGGCCTGCCGGGGCCGCCCAAAAGTCGGGCGTGAGGGGCGCGTCCACTAATGGAACGCCTCTCGCTTCCCAGATCGAGGGCCACGTGGTCAGGAGAACCTCGTCCCTTCCGGTCACACTTTGCCTATCGGCCGGCCTCGAAGACCGAAATTGTGACGGTGTCACCCGAAAAATTTGAAATTACGAAATTTGAAAAAATTTGAAAAAAAAAATTACGGAATTTCAAGTGGCCCAATATCTGAAAATGTTCGCAACATATTAATGTACATTTGTGCCAAATTTGGTGCTTGTTTCACAAAATGCACAATTCTTTTGAATATTTGGGCTAAGCCGCCCCACTAAAAGGCCTTCACAATCAGCTTCATCGCGGGAGATTCCAATGATTCTGAAAGCTTTGGTTTCAACAGCGTGAAGCCGAGCTAGGTCTGAGGCAGGAGCACCAGCCCAGAGGGGAGAACAGTATACTATTGAGTTGCGGATGAAAGCCTTATATGTGGTGAGGAGCTCAGGTGTGCCAAGGAATGACTTCACACGACGGAGAATGCCCAGTCGGCGACTGGCTTTGGAGGCCAGCTTGGAAATGTGTTTTTCCCAGGAAAGATTATGACAGATTGTGAAACCCAAGACATTGAGTGACAGAACTTCTTGGAGAGGATTGTTGAGAAAGTAGATGGGAGGGTTGTCCAGATGGTCTTTTCAACGAGACATAGTGAGAGTGTGAGATTTGTCAGGATTGAAAGACATGTTCCACTTGTTTTACCAGTCTGTGATTTTGTCGAGGTCTGCATAGAGTGAGGAGGCTGCAGACTGCCGATCACAGGAAGGGGAGATTAGAGAAACCCATTCAGGGCCACACGTTGACTACGACCAGAGAGGAAGTCCACAAGCCATGCGTGGAGATTTCCATGGATACCATAGGGCATAGGAGGAGAGTTTGGTGAGCAGAGCTGGGTGCCAGACTGTATCGAAGGCACGTGATATGTCAAGGGAGACAGCCCTAATTTCCTGTTTGACATTGAGGACCTCCATCCATTGTTGAGACAGCAGAAACAGCATGTCCAGAGTCGAGTGACCTGGTTTGAATCCAAATTGATGATCAGAGATCAAGCCATAAGAGTTCATATGCAAAAGCTGATAAACGACATTCCTGTCAAAACTGAACTAAGCATGTCATGAAGAGCACCATCTTTGTGAGACCCAAATCGCTGTTTTGAAAAATTTGATATAACCCTACAGGCTCTCTAGTTTCCAGAAATTATGTTGTACTTTGCAAAATAGCTGCACAACATGTTCCTTTAATCATTTTTCCACCCTAAACTCACCCGAAAATAGTATAGTATCTCCATGAACCTTCAAATTGTTTGATTCTAGTGAGGAGAAATCACAATTGAGCCACATATACAGCTGTTTTCCTGTCGAAAATACCATGTAGAAGTATTCTGTGGCTGTTTTGGGGTTGCATTTATTATCAGGGGGACGGCCATCCCCAAAAAATTACATTTTGGCCCTTTTTCAGATTTTTTTTTGTCAAGAGTTTCCTTCCTGATTAGCTGTAAAAGGGTATAACAACGTGGATGTTGACTTCAAACGGTGTCACTGTTGTCTACTTTCTAGAAAAAAATCAGGCTTGGAATAAAGTTGTAACAATTACCATGACTTTCACCTTTAATTTCCAAAATAACAAAACACCGCGATTGTACACATTTCATCATTTTGTGACTTATTAAATTCGATGGTCGATGGAAAAATCGCACCCGTGTACGAAGGAAGCACACAGACTAGAACAAGTACAAATTTTTTTAATTAAAACAAAAGCCGCGTCGATGTTACACAATGCCTAGATGCAGCTGTGCCTATAACGTCGATGTTATAGGCACAGGACATTCCTATTGATTCGATTACTTGATGTTATTTTTGTGCAAAGTGAAAATATATCTCGGCAATTTCCCGTGTGTAGCGACGAATTTTTAATATATCTCGGCATTTTCCCGTCTGTTATTTCAGGCGGTGTATGACTGACCATGCCGCGATTTAAAAAATATATATCTCGGCAATTTCCCGTGTGTGGCGACACGTGAACGAAGCTATGCTCCTCTCTCCACATTATTGTGACGACGTATAAATTAAATATTTCATCGTGACGATTGTCATCAAATGGACGAATTTTTAATATATCTCGGCATTTTCCTGTCTGTTATTTCGGGCGGTGTATGACTGACCATGCCGTGATTAAAAAAAATAAATCTCAATGGACTTGAAGTTACAGGCCTTTGAGAATTCATTTCGTTCTATAAAGGGCAACTTTCATCCGATTTTCTTCCCGTTTTTTTTCAACCGAGTCTAAAACTATGTTAGCGACTGTGAAAAATGAAATGATATATCGAATTTGATTTGAAATAAAACTGTGAGAGAGGAAGACACCACGGGCCTACAAAACAGGCCTCAAAGCTATGCGAGTTAATAAAATGGTGGATATTTGTTTATATGAAGCCTCTCCCAGAATGGGTGGAGCTATGGTTCCCAGAATGGGTGGAGCTTTGAGGTTTTGTCTTCTCTGCAAGAACAAGAAGAAGAAGAAGAAGAAGAACAACAACAACAACAGCAGAGCGCACTCTATGACCAGCGTCCGCGACACGGCTAAAAATCGCACCCGTGTACGAAGGAAGCACACACAAGAAAAGGGCGGCGGGCTTGGGATCCAAAGGTCGTGAGTTTGAATCCCGTTGAATTAACGCCATGTGGGGTTGATTCAGCCTGTCATCCTTCCGAAGTCGCCAAAAAGAATACCAGACAATAATTGGTTATAGAGAGGCATTGCATCAGCAGCAGACACACCCACTGAAAATGATGCAACCAGCTGCAGGGTGGCTGCACACGAACCACAACCACCACCTCATTTCCGGTCTTGCACCCTCTGTTCTTTCCGTGGTTTACCAAACCCCACCACACTCCCTCTCCTCCCCCCCAACCCCACCACACACCCCCTCCTCCCCCCCCAACCCCACCACACTCCCCCTCCTCCCCCCCCCAAGTTTCTGCAGGGCACACACGGTCCACCAGATGCCTTTTCACCTACACTCATTTCTTCCTCTTTCCCCCACCTGTAGAGCCGGCTTCCACATCTGCTATTGGGGATGCCTCTTCGTAGTGGTTGCACACCCCAATGCAAGTCGGGGGCCAAATCTTCCACAATATTCCCTGCTGCCCGGATGGCGGATTTGTCTGGGCAGCGCGGTCATGGTCAGAGTGCTGATCAGTCCCCATGGACCTTCCAATGCCTCTCTATTTCCCTCTTGTCTCTGTCTCCTTTCTCTCTCCTTCTCTAACTCTGTCGTGCCCTTGACATTGTAAAGATGGGGGTACACCATCCTGGAAGAGGGGGATCTCTGGGTCGCTCCTGGGAGATCAATCGGCGGTCTCCGTGCTGCGGGCTTATTCAAGAGGACTTTCCGCGTCGATACAACAAAACAATGACAACAACAACGTCCACATTTTCAATCTCATTCTTCCCTCCAAGTCATCAAGACAGCTGCTCACCACCATCTCAGATTGTCCCTAATCAAAAACCATGATCTTTTCTACACCAAGCGTCCTCCCCTACCCTTCTTCATTCCTCCGCACACCGCTTATTAGTCCCCTACCGGTGTACACCGGAGGGGACTATAGGTTTGCACTCCGTCCCTCCGTCTGTCAGTCTGTCAGTCTGTCCGTCTGTCCGTCTGTCAGTCCGTCACGCAAAGAACAGTTTTCCGGACTTTTTTCCTAAACTCTTAATGTTAATGATTTCAAACTTGGTACATGGTTTCCTCATGATAAGTTACAGATCAAGTTCGAACTTCACGACGTTTCGATCATTTTTGACAAAGTTATGGCACTTTGAACTTTGGTAATTTACCCAACAGTTTTCCGGACGACAGACTGCCGGTAGGGGACATGTATTGCAGCGCAATACTCAGAATGCTTGTTTGTCCAAGTCTCCAAATATTTTGTCCTTCAACCCTGCTGTTGGTGTTTGCCTCCTTTCTTTCTGTTCTTTTTGTGCTGTTGCATCCTGATCTGTTCTGTATTCTCGCTCTTCCACGAGCCTTAAATTTGTATACAAAACCCCCTAAATTGTAGTGAAATACAAAACGTTTTTGACAAATAAAATACAAAGGGCGTTTATACATATAAATGGCGTCTTTACAATAAGAAACAGCAAGGTAAGTTTTAAATTAAGGTGAAGGTTGATCAAGAAAAGAAATTTTAAAAAACAATCAAAAGTTCTTGTTCTGACCACCCCTTTTCCTTTTTTTTTTGTATACAAGATCGAGGCTCGTGAAAGAGCTAACATTAATCAATAATCACACAAAAAGTCAAACCGACACATAAAACACAAAATAAGGGGAGCGGTAGACAAGATGGGCAGAGAGGGGGAAGGACACAAACACAACATTTGAGAGCAGGGACATCGGGAGATCTGTGGGAGGGAGAGAGCTTGGGGGGAGGTGGGAGGAGTATAAAACATATGGACACTGCAAGGACTTCCAGGAAAGAAGTTGGAATTTCAAAAAAGTGTATCTGGGGTAGAAAAGATCAAGGTTTTGGATGGGGGAAGGTAAGAGATGGTGGTGAACAGCTGTTTTAAAGACCTGGGGGGAGGAGTGGGATTGAAGGGAGTGGGGGAGTTTGTTCCAGAGGCGGGAGAAAAGGGGAATGAAAGAGTGAAGGTTAGCAGAGTCTTGATTTTGGCAGCTTCACCATAAGAGGGTTGCTGGCAGATCTTGTGCGACCTGTAGGAATATTTGGGGGACAGAGCACAGAGAGAGCTGGGGGTGCAAGGCCGGAGAGGTTCCTCGTGGATTGCCTGGTCATGTGTTCCCATGAATGAAAAAGAATAACCTTCCATAAAAGGAATCTTCAATCCAAGGAGACAATACCCCATTCCTTGACAAAAAAAAATCACCCAAAACTGCATAGTGTGAAATGAAGTTGAAAAATAGATGGAATATTCTAATGAGATATGGTATGAAGGTGGCTAACCCATTTATACGAAACTGTTGATGTCTGATAGCAGTTTTTCATAAACAAGTAAATATTAGGCTCAGAATATATGAAATATATCGTGAAATTTATATGCTGAAATTTTTCTTTTTGGCTAGAACTAGGGGCGATAGCATGGAGCAGGAGAAACAGCAGGCAGCGTGGCGATAAGATAGGGTTACTTGAGGCAGTTTCCCATTAATACGCATTTCAAAAAGGTGCCAGGCATGATGGGAAAGATAGAGTGGCGGACTTAAAATGAGAAGCGACTCGACACATTGACGGAGATGGAGTACACAGATGCAATCGAGAAAAGGTATGGTTACAAAGTCACTGCATTAATACACCCTTAATATTTTTTTATAGAGAGGTTGAGATTCCTTAAAGAGTTGACAAACAGAGAGAGGAAGGCCAACAAAATGATAGCAAGTTGGAGATGGACAAGTGATTTGTAAACTACAAAAAACCCAGTGAGTCGGTGAAGCTGATGGTCAATAGACGGGGGCAGGGAAGAATACAATCGAATAGCTCAAGAGTCCCAGCCAACATGAGAGAGCTGATAATATGCTGTCTTGAAAGACTACAGGAAGACTGTGATATATATATATATATATATATATATATTTGGAGAGGGAAACAAAGAACATGTGTGACCTAGTGGGGCTCGGGAGGGAACATAAGCAGAGTGGGTAAGAAAAGAAAGAATGAATGAATGAATGATCGTTTTAAGGCCATTTTCCCCACTAGAGCGGGGGTTAGCCTTGCGGGCCCCATGACAATCATGGTTCCCTTTTTGAGGCAATGTTTTTATGACCGGATGCCCTTCCTGACGCCAACCCTCAGTCACCTCTTACCACGCGCAGGGATACGGTGTACCTATTCTAAACCGGGGCACACACCGTGATCATTCATCCCAGCAAGTTGGTACTCAATTTGCCGACCTCGGAAGGATGACAGGCTGAGTCAACCCCCCTGGCGTTAATTCAGCGATCGACCGGGATTCAAACCCAGGATCCTAGGATCCCAAGCCGGCACCCTAACCGCTAAGCCAACACCAGAACAAAAGCACCAGAAAGCCACCTGTCTACGGAAGAAGTGGAGAAAGTCTTATGCCTCTACATTTAGCAGAGACACAACTATTAAGTGTGATGTTATTGAATTCACAGCCTTTCACAGATTAACATAATGCAGCAGCATATAGGTCCAGTTCGTAGAGGAGAGTGGTTCTCCATAATGTGCTGATAATGACAAAGAGAGGACTTATTTAGGCCGAGTAATGCAAGCAGTGACCAGTCCTGCAGTCCACATTGGTCATTCAATCAACTCATGAGCGGTTGCACCTAATGGTAGGGCCACAGGGAGCTCCAAAAATTGCACCTCTGATAGCATAACAAATTACAGAATCTGCCAATCCTAATGAAAAGGCGGAGTGCGAATATGCGACATGTCAGAGTTGAAAGTCAAGTTTAAAGGGTACACAAGGAATGAGTCTTAGTTCTTCTCCCATTTCCCCCCATTCTCAGAATTTCAAGCCGAGAAGCACCTGCAGCATGCTTGGCATTGAAGTGAGGAACTAATAAAGTAATAGCCAGATTGATTCAGTAGATTTTGGAGAGGAGTAGAGAGGAAATACCTGGATAATTAAATTAGATAGGTCTCACGATGGACGACATCAACCTCGAAGAGGTTGCTTAAGTGCACACAAAGGAGGTTTGCCAAGCAATGAAGGAAAGGAATGACACTGATGGATAGCACGTTAAGCGAGGCTGTGTGCAGACGGTGCTGTTCAAAGCTCAAGATGTCTAATGAGACTGAGAGTCAAATTAATGAGACTGAGAGACAAATGATTGGAATTTCTTTCTTAATGTTCAGAATATCCATCAGTTTCTGAGAGCGCAGATGGAGCAAGTCTAGAGTGGAGGTGCAAGGACAAAAGTAAAAATAGTAATAGAGTGAAAACTCTCAAATCCAAATTCCTTGGGACCAAACATCATTCGGATTACAGAATTTTTCCGATTTGAAAATATGGAACTTTTTTTGTTTACAAAGTCAAGACTGGTGGAAGAGCTATAGTACTGAATTGATCAGGATGCAACAGAACAAAAGGAACAATAGAAAGAGGGGGAAAACACCAATAGCAGGGTTGAAGGACAAAATAGAGGGAGAGTTGGATAAATGAGGAATTTTTGAGGAATGAGGGGTTGGAGAGGATGGCTTTGTGAAGAGGTTAAACTTCCACTTAAAGTTTGATTACAATGCTTTGTTGCCCTCTTACACATTTCCTGAAGAGTCATTTGTTTCATGAAGTTCAGTTTCTCCTTCATTCGTTTCTCTTGTGTAAGGTAAATATTCATTATTTCTTGTTTAGAGATAAAATTCATCCCCTGAAAGAAACATATACTTTTATCCAAGTTTTATTCCCTGATCAAAAGTCATCTTCTACTTTTTTTTTTCTTCACTCTCACTTTCACTGTCGTCATTATTATCTTCATTGGGGTTAATAACCATGTCAACAATCTCCATCTATCATCTGGCAGACCACAGGTGCTTCACTGTCACAATTCATCCACTCCACGATGTCATATTTCAACTTGCAGAATTTCAACTTTGTCTTTAATTGTAAGTTTAACATGCTTCCTTCTTGAACCACTAGAAGGAGCGGATGTGCGGAAGTTGATGCTTTTATCGAAGTTCAAACTTTTGTTCGGATTTTGTGATATTTCTGATTTTGGAATTTTGGATTTGAGCGTTTTCACTGTATATGAGGAAAGAGTTGAAGAAATTGCCTCTGACTTATATTCTTGGAATAAAACGCACTTATTCAAAGGTAAAGGTAGGTTGATCCCTGGTGTTGGGCTAGCGGTTAGGGTGCCGGCTTAGGATCCTAGGATCCTGGGTTCGAATCCCGGTCGATCGCTGAATTAACGCCAGGGGGGTTGACTCAGCCTGTCATCCTTCCGAGGTCGGCAAATTGAGTACCAGTTCACTGGTAATTCCCTGTTTGTCGTAAAAAGGCGACAAAAAGGGTTGGCGTCAGGAAGGGCATCCGGCCGTAAAACATTGCTTCAAAAAGGGGACCAAAAAAAAAACAACATACAGCCATGGTTCCCGAAAAAGGCCAACCCCTGCTTTGCGGGGAAAAATGGCCTCTAAAGGTGGTTTTTTAAATTTTATTTTATTCAAAAGAGCTCCGTCATGACTCCATACTTCATTGGAGACCGTTAAGAAGAGAAGGACTTTCCCATCACAGATTAAACCAGTTGCCAACATGTTTTGGAGGATGAAGATCTGACTTCAGGTGAGCTTGATTTTGAACTCTGGCCCACCTAAGGATGGACACATAATAGTTGTGCGACTTGTGGAGTGATTTTACGTTGGGAAACATTAATTCCCTCAAACTTCTTAACCTTCAGCCAATATGACAGCAATTTCTGAACTATCATCCAAAGTGAGCCATCGATCCTCCTTTTTGCCAAGTTCTTCATTGTTCAATGTAAAACTGTGGTAGGAGTGATGGAAGTCCATAAGAAGGTCTTTGTTCATAGTTCGATGGAACACTGCTTCCCTTGTGGGGCTGGTGTCCCAGATCACACCTGTCAATCCTGTAGAAACCAAAGCGTTGAGCATCATTTGTATCACTCACCAAAAGGATGAAGTACAAGACAGCCTGATCTTGCTCCTTGTGATCTTTCATCCCTCTTCTCCTCCCTTGCCTCTCTCGGTCACATGACTTCGTCTGGTAACACCCTCCTTGTTAACCTTGCAAAGTGCAGGCTTATAACTCGTCTCCACCTCTTTGATCCCCTTTTCTCAAACCTGTGTAATCAGCAATCTGAGTAAGTTTATTCACCCTCTTCCCTCCAGGGATTCAAAAGGCAGCTCACCATCATATATACCATTTTTACATCCTAGCTCCTACATCTACTACTCTTACATGAAAAGTTCCCTCTGTCAGTTCCTGCTCATTCGTGCATCCTCTTATTCTGGGTCTGCTACCTTACCAATGCTGTACCGCATGTCAATGCTTTGTTTTCTGGCCTCTTGCTTTTCCGCAAACCTTCATCGTATTCAGTTTGTGGATGCCCATCATTTACTGGCAGCCTTCATTTAAAAAATATATTAGCAACTGACCCAAAATGACTTTTCACAACAAACAGAATATAAATTTGCCTTTTACCTGCCTTGCTATAAACTCTATGTAATACGTTGAGATGATCCTTGCACATACAGAGCTGCAATTATAAACGTGATCAGATATGACATCGTTCTTCATTGTGAAAAAAAAACATCTAATGAGGATGCCACAACACAAAGCAAATGCTTTAGGTAAGCTGCGTAAGCGACTCAATGGGGCTTTGATACAAAATAATTTGATGACATTAAATATAAAGCTCATGATAGAACTTTAAGGGCACGAAGGAATTGTGGACGAACGCACTTGCATTGCACCGCTTGCTCTTAGAAGCTACGGAGATCAAGGCTTTGAAAATTATTGACATCACCCATAAAGTCTGTCCAGCAGGGCCTACTCCTTTATCAGCGTAGACTGGTTGGTGACTTTTTGATCTTCTGTTTTCTTTCTTCTGGTTTCGCTGCCACTGCCCTTTAAGCTATCTGCTTACGCCTCCCGAGGGCATTACTGGGGCAAGCAAATATATTCATTCAGCAACCCCCTCATTGTCACTATTTCGAATTTCAGGCTTCTTGCTTTCACTTGTCCTTCCATTTTCCCACCTGTGGAATCACCTTCTCGCTGTTTCAAGGTTACAGCTCACCATAATCTCATGTGACCCCCTCACCTCTCCCTCTGCCACCAAGAGGACTAAATAAACAATAACCAAACACATAATTAATATACGGCTACAGAGTGTTAAAGATGCCATACACATGACACAATAATTAAAGGGAACAATCAAATGTACACACAGGTTACTGTGAAACTTCCTCAACCAGAGAGTTCATAGGACACCTTACTCCGTGTAGTGTTCAAGTATATAATTCAGTTGAAATAAAATAAAGATTTTAAAGGTCGTATAAAAAAATTGTATTCTTGAAGTTTACCGCCGTTGACACAGTGTCTATTACACCACCTTATTTAACACGTTACTTTAGTTCTTCATGCCAGTTATTTGTCTCCTTTATGAAGTCTTTAAAAACAGTAATTTTCCTGTTTAGAATGATTTTCAATTGTTTGATTGTCAGGCAGACAGACAAAGGAAAAAATTATCTCGCTCCTCTCTGCCGCAGGTGCAATGGTGACAAATTCAGAGCCAAATTACTCGGAAACTACAGGTTCGTTTTCCCATTAATGTTCAGATTCGTGTTCAAAATATAACATTCAATTGAAATTAAGTTGCGCCTCAATCGTGGACTGACGTTTGTGGATTGACAGACGGATGGACAGGCAGAAGTGAACCATTTGCTTAACCTCATATGCCGCTTCGCATGTGCGGGATTATAACTTCATAGCATGCTGGTATAATATCAATGGTTTATAATGTCAATACAGGAGATAACTAGATGGTATTCATAGAATACTTTACCCTGCGCAGTCAACTTGGTGCGAGCCAACTCTTCTGTATTTGAAGTTTTTTTATATTTGATCCAATATGGCTGCCAGACCACGTGAGCGATGACATCATAAATTTACATTCTCTAATTCTAATATAATTGTTGCGTAAATCACGTTCAATAAATTTCAAACTGATCAGACTAAGCATTGCCCCTGTCAAATTATGACGTCATAATTAAGGCACCAACGACGTTAACATTTATTCCCCATGCGGAGCAATGGGTCACGCTTCAATTTTTTCCATGGAACAGTTTTGGAGATAGAGGTGCAACGTTCTTCGTTTTTTTTCCAAGATGGCGCCTGTACCACATGACCTATGATGTCATAATTATCATTAAAATATTCTACAGAAGGAGGATTTCAATATGGTGAAAATTTTTGTGTCAATCGGACCAACAGTTGTAGAGAAAAAGATTCATACTGATCGAATAAAGCATTGTACTTATCGATTTATGACGTCATAACAAAGGCAGTGATGACATCATCATTAACATATCTTATTCCCCATGGGGAGTACTTCGCAATGGGCCATGGTTCCATTTTTTGTATTGAGCGGTTTCAGAGATATATAGGTGTAACGTTATTCCAAGATGGCGTCCGTATCACATAACCTATGATGTCATAATTATGAATAAAAAAATGTACAGACGGAGGCGCTCCTATGATAAAATTTTTTGTCAATCGGACCAACGATTGCAGAGAAAATGAATTTTAAAAATAAAGACACGCACGTACGCAGCCGATTGGCTAACCCTGCTTTTAGTTTCGCGAGCGCAGGGTAAAACACATGGTAGGTGGCAGTGACATCATGCATCAGTTCTCAAATTTAGAGATAAGCATGACCTTTACAGGCATGAAATCTCGAAATCTCACAGAGCAATACAAAGATTGAGGTAAAAGCCCACTGTATGTGGCAACAGGTTGGCACCGATGTTATGACAGGAAGGTGAGGATGGGCTAAGGGATCCGGGCCCACCCACTTACAGATCCTAAAGTGACATAAAAAAGAAATGACAAATCGTTCAGTCGAAGTTAAGGACAATAATAATGGGAATAATAATAATAACAAGGTTGCATATCCTCATCGAGGATATAACAAGGATGCAAGTCCTCATGGGGCCAATGAATGTCTCATTACTTCTGTAAAATTTCTTGGGTTCTATAATATGAATTAGTACCAGTGGTACTCGTTTAGAACTCCCTTTATAGGGTCTCCTGGGTCCCGGTTTTGCGATGCTGGCCGTGCATTTATAGGGTGGATAGATATTGCCCGCACGTGTTTGGTGAAGATAGGAGACTTTATTTACGTCATTTTAAACCAAGTTTAGTATGAAAAATGGATGTAAGAAAAATGGTTTAAAACGAACGAAAAAATATAGCTGGCACTACTATTTATACTCCAACAGTGGTCACTGAAGAGGCCTAGATATTAATCGCTGAAAGAGTTTTTTTTTAATGAGCAATACCCACACCTAAATAAGTGGATGCCCTCCTTTTCCCCAACCATAGTGTGCATGCTGCCTCCCGGCCTGCAACAAGTTGACACACCATTCCTCAAGCTCTGATACAGGCAGGATTTCTCCAGGTACGAGATCTCACGAAGCAATACGCAGCCCCAAATACAGGCACGGGTTCACGCAAGAAAAACAAACATACAGCCGCTTTACAATGAGATTTGTCCACTGTCCATCATAAGAGTGCCCATGTGTTTTATACCTCTCCCCCCCCCCCCCCCCCCTTCCCATGCCTCCTCCCCCCAAGCCCCCAAGCCCTCTCCCTCCCACAGATCTCCCGATGTCCCTGTTCTCTGCTGTTGTACTTGTGTGCTTCCCTCTCTCTCTCCATCTTGTCTACCGCTCCCTTTATCTTATGTTTCATGTGTCCGTTTTTTTTTTGTGAATAATGCTTTAGCTCTTACACGAGCCTCGATCTTGTATACAAAAAAAAGAAAAAAAAAAAAAAAAAGAGGATAAATCAATCGTGCAATAAAGTGCATGGAACATTGGAACGGGTCACTTTGAAGTGCAGTATAAATGCAGTGCTGGGTAAACCACACCGTTTAATAAGTTGAATATGGCTCCAGATAAAAGTCACACTGCACTGGTACCGGAGTAACATGATAGCAGCACTGCAGCACCACCATGGCGCACAAAAACAAGATCGCTTTCAAGTCTAAAGAGTAATATGATGGCAGCACTTTATAACCACGATGGCGCATCTGCAATGGCATTCCTGTGATCTCTAGACCAGTAACATGACAAACAATGAGCCACTGAATTAATGGAGCCGGCGGGCTTCCATTTAGAGTTGCCATACATGTTCCTATTTGCTGTATGAAGCTTTTACGTAGCCAACATTGCTGTTCTCTTTGTTGTTGCTGTTTGTTGTGTCGAATTGCTTTGGGAGGTGCTGCACATTGTTCATTCTGGGAATACGGTTTGGCACCTTCAATCATGCTGCCTTGCTTTGGCAGTCTATTCAGATTAATTAAAACTAATTCATTTGGGGATTTTGACATCTGCTTCGATGAAGACGATTCCTTAAATAGTGCAGCAGCTCCTAAGTTCTATACCGTATACTGGGTGAGTATGGACAAAAAACTGAAAAGTGCATTTAAAACATCATTTCCTGACATTAACAAATACTTTACAATAACAACTATTCGAGGAAATGATCTGGAATCACATCATGACCTATTAGGTTAAACCTATAGTGTCAAACGGATGCGGTTTGAGTTGAGATTTAATTATTTAGGTTAACATAATTTTTTTTTAATTTCCTCTTTTTATGCCTCCGCCTCCGAGGAGAGGCATTATGTTTTTGGGTTGTCCGTCCGTCCGTATGTCCGTATGGGCTAAACCTCGTTTTTCTCAGCAACCATATGTCCGATTGAGACAAAACTTTCAGGGTAGAAGTGACACCTATGCAGAATGTTTTTGTGATAATTATGACATCATAGGTCATGTGGTATGGCAGCCATCTTGGATTAAAATCAAATAGGAAGTCCTTGGTGTCCTTGTGTTTTATACTTCTCCCTCCCCCCCCCCCCCCCTTCCCACGCCTCCTCCCCCCAAGCCCTCTCCCTTCCACACATCTCCCTGCTCTCAAATGTTGTGTTTGTGTGCTTCCCCTTCTCTCCCCATCTTGTTTTCCACTCCCTCTTTTTATATATTTTGTTTGTCTGGTTGATTTTTGTGAAGTAAATGTTAGCTCTTTCACGAGCCTCGATTCAGTATACAAAAAACAAAAACAAACAAAAATAATAATAATAAAAAAAATATTTTTCGGAAACCGCTGAATGGAAAATTTTTAAACTTGGCACATTGTCAAGTACTCCCAATGGGGAACACAAGCATGATAACGATGACATCATAGGTGAAGTGGTATACCAGCCAAAAATATTTTCATCGAATTCCTTATCCTAAAAATCTGAAATTGCATGCACATGATTTATGACCCATTTGTATTGAAATATTAAATTTATGACATCATAGGTCACATGGTTTGGCAGCCATATTGGATTTAACCTAAACCTTAAAAAAAATCTTCCCCCAAACCACCGAAGTGATCGACTCAACAATTTACATGTGTCATCGACGAGGCATTGGCAATTAAAAGTTGATCATGAAAACGTTATTGGTCACATGGTGTGGCAGCCATATTGGATTCAAGGACATATTAAATAATCATATCTCAGAAACCACTTACCCTATCGAAGCAAACTTTACAAATATCATCTAACACCATTGCTGCAAATAGTTTGAAAATGATGATGTTGTAGGTCACGTGGTTTGGCAGCCATCTTGGATAGAAAAACGAACCTTATCCGATCAACACGAAACTTCACAAACGTGATCCCCTGCCCATACATATGCAGAGTGTACATTTCTGATGTCATATGTCACATGGTTTGGCAGCCATATTAGCTTGAAAGGCGATATTAAAAAAAAAACCTTTTCCAAAACCACTTCACTGATCGATGTGAAACCAGCCCTGTGGTAAAAATGTGATACTTGAGAACAGCTGAAGGGATTTAAATCAAACTTGTTTATTTTTAGAACAGTCAATGAGGGCATCTCCCCATTGTCATGGACAGGGACTACGCGGAGGCATATTGGCGACGCAATCGCATTGCTCTAGTTTTCAGAAAAGCATGTGTCTGAGCCAGGGTCAATTGGGACAAGAAGCTGCAAACTCACAAACCAAATCCAAGTAAAAAAAAAAACAGACAAAAAGTCCAGCAAATATATAATATGAAAAAGGCCGTATCAGCAGTAAAGGAATGAGCTCCAGGAAAACAGAAGAGGATTATGGCATTCCACAAAACGTTATTTACAGACACCACAAGAATCTGGATACCAGACCTCAAGGGTTACAGATGGTTTTGAGTGCAGCGGTGGAGCAGCATGTCAGTAAGAGGATCCAGGCCTGTGCAAGTTGTGGTTTCCCATTCACACAATTGAGCTAAGGTATATTGTGAATAATTACCCAGATAAATGTAGCGTTGAAGAGGGAAAATTTCAAGGAGAACCATGTTATACAAGGATTTACAAGGAACTTTAGTGCAGGAGGACACTATTGGGCCCATCATACCTGCGCTATACATCATACCTGTGCTTGGCATAACTCCCTGTACCAGTGGCGCATCCAGACCTTGGCATCAAGGGGGGCAAAATCCTGCCAAATTGTATATGTCAGCAGGGAAGCATATATCGCATGTTCATTTGGGCAGGTGTTACCCTTATTGTTCTCAAGCATGAACCACCTCGGCTGCGGCAAAATAAAACCGTTAAGGAATCAGTACATTAATGTTGCTGTCTATCTAAATCTTCTATGTCTGAACAATCTAAAGATGTACTATATGGCATTATTTATATGGTAAATACAAATTCAACTTTGAACTGAGCATGACATGAAATCTTTGCACCTTTTGTGTATATTCCAGCAAAGCTGTCGATCACGATGAGTAATCTGCTCTTGATGCAAGATCCTCTTACAGAATAAACAATGTCAGCCCAGAAAGCCATTCTTCAGTCATTGTGGAGCGAAGATGATTCTCGATCAGTTTGACCCTGCTGAATGATCGCTCAGCTGTAGCTGTAGCTGAAGAAATTGGAAATGTCCTTATGATATGATCCAGTCTTGTAAGAGTCCCTATGATATGATCCAGTCTTGTAAGAATCCCTACAATATGATCTAGTCTTGTAAGAGTCCCTACGATATGATCCAGTCTTGTAAGAGTCCCTACAATATGATCCAGTCTTGTAAGAGTCCCTACGATATGATCTAGTCTTGTAAGAGTCCCTACAATATGATCTAGTCTTATAAGAGTCCCTACAATATGATCTAGTCTTGCAAGAGTCCCTACGATATGATCCAGTCTTGTAAGAGTCCCTACGATATTCTCCAGTCTTGTAAGAGTCCTTACGATATGATCCAGTGTTGTAAGAGTCCCTACAATATGATCCAGTCTTGTAAGAGTCCCTACGATATGATCCAGTCTTGTAAGAGTCCCTACGATATGATCCAGTCTTGTAAGAGTCCCTACAATATGATCTAGTCTTGTAAGAGTCCCTACAATATGATCTAGTCTTGTAAGAGTCCCTACGATATGATCCAGTCTTGTAAGAGTCCCTACAATATGATCCAGTCTTGTAAGAGTCCCTACGATATGATCCAGTCTTGTAAGAGTCCCTACAATATGATCCAGTCTTGTAAGAGTCCCTACGATATGATCCAGTCTTGTAAGAGTCCCTACGATATGATCCAGTCTTGTAAGAGTCCCTAGAATATGATCTAGTCTTGTAAGAGTCCCTACGATATGATGCAGTCTTGTAAGAGTCCCTACGATATGATACAGTATTGTAAGAGTCCCTACAATATGATCCAGTCTTGTAAGAGTCCCTACGATATGATCCAGTCTTGTAAGAGTCCCTACAATATGATCCAGTCTTGTAAGAGTCCCTACGATATGATCCAGTCTTGTAAGAGTCCCTACAATATGATCCAGTCTTGTAAGTGTCCCTATGATATGATCCAGTCTTGTAAGAGTCCCTACGATATGATCCAGTCTTGTAAGAGTCCCTACAATATGATCCAGTCTTGTAAGAGTCCCTACGATATGATCCAGTCTTGTAAGAGTCCCTATGATATGATCCAGTCTTGTAAGAGTCCCTACGATATGATCCAGTCTTGTAAGAGTCCGTATGATATGATCCAGTCTTGTAAGAGTCCCTACAATATGATCTAGTCTTGTAAGAGTCCCTACAATATGATCTAGTCTTGTAAGAGTCCCTACGATATGATCCAGTCTTGTAAGAGTCCCTACGATATGATGCAGTCTTGTAAGAGTCCCTACGATATGATCCAGGCTTGTAAGAGTCCCTACGATATGATCCAGTCTTGTAAGAGTCCCTACGATATGATCCAGTCCTGTAAGAGTCCCTACAATATGATCCAGTCTTGTAAGAGTCCCTACGATATGATCCAGTCTTGTAAGAGTCCCTACGATATGATCCAGTCTTGTAAGAGTCCCTACGATATGATCCAGTCTTGTAAGAGTCCCTACGATATGATCCAGTCTTGCAAGTCTCCCTACAATATGATCCAGTCTTGTAAGAGTCCCTACAATATGATCCAGTCTTGTAAGTCTCCCTACAATATGATCCAATCTTGTAAGAGTCCCTACAATATGATCCAGTCTTGTAAGAGTCCCTACGATATGATCCAGTCTTGTAAGAGTCCCTACGATATGATCCAGTCTTGTAAGAGTCCCTACAATATGGTCCAGTCTTGTAAGAGTCCCTACGATATGATCCAGTCTTGTAAGATTGGCATAAGCGCATCTCATGTGTTCTTGATCATGAATGTGAAGAATCCTTGTGGGTTTGTTATTTCAATACTATCGACATCATTCCCTTGTCGGTAAAGGGTTCAAAAGTTTTTGTATTCAGCCAGGAGTTGGCCCACTTCTGCTTCACTAATAATGAAGAAGTGCAAGGCCCGAAACAGCTTCACTTTTATTCATGACGGAGAAATTACCATTTAATGTATTTTCTTTATCAGGAGCAGGCCATGAATTCCAGCAGACAGGACGCCAGTTTAACGTTCATGGGGCACACACATTGATGAATCTCCCTGCCTGTGAAACATCAGGATGACAGTTTATAGCTGGGTCGGGATTCAAACCCAGAGACAAATTAGAGGAGAGGGTGCATACCTTTAGGCCATCCTGTCAGCAGTGAGAATGATCAAGAGCAGTGAGAATGATCAAGAGTAGCGAGAATGACCATGCGTAATGAGATTGAGCAAGTGCAGCGAGAACTAGATGTATATGATCACAAAGAGATAGCTAAAGGTACTTGCCTCTCCCGGCTTACCCTTGGCGATCGCTCGTGACTTATCCTTGGCCCACGATCCAATGATGGCCTATTTTGTTCGGACCGCCATATGACCTTGACCTTCACCATTTATGGATATAGTGTAAATTAAGAAAATTTGTCCTCATCTACAATCTATCCATAAAACTCAAAAGACCATGAAAACTGGGAGGAAAATTATTCAAGTTAAGATCAAAAAGGTATTTTTGAAAAAAAAAATTTTTGGGGATAAAAAGGTAATTGTTACAATCTGTGACAATTCCTCTTGACTTGGTCGAGTGCCTTGGTCGAGGCTATCTAGTGAGGGCAATTTCATTCTGACCAGACACACCTTAGGCAAGTTATGGCGGAAAATGTAAAAATGTCTGTAATTGGGTAATGACCTTAAAAATTAGGTCAAGGTAAAAAAAAAAAAACGATGTCATGCCTCCTTGCTTTTTATTCCCATTATTGATGCAAAATTTCATTGTGAAAGTCCCAGCCGGCTCCGAGCTTAGAAATCGATACAGTTTGGGAATTGGGAGTGTTGGGAGTGCAGGAAGAATTTTTTTCTAAATGGTGGTTTAGCGCTCTTATGGGTCTAAAAAACTGAGGAACCATTAAAATTGGGGGCAAACTCGAAATAAACCCTACAACAGCTATAAGCCTCCCCCTAACCTAAAAGGGAAGGCTTAACTATAACAGCACTCCATAGACCCTGCTATGTTTGCCTACTATGCCCAGTACATAGGCCAGGCTGACAAGTTTACCTTTTGTATCCACTGAAAGGCCAGATCTGAATCCGGACCTGAACCTAATCTAATTGGTTTGTTCTTGTCCCCGAACCAACTCGTCCAATTTGTTTCGTCCGAACCCGTCCACAACGTTTTGAAATATCATGCCAAATATCGTTTTTGGCCTCATCTCTCAATGGTGAAGAATCGTTCAGAAATTAAAAATTCTCAGATCCGGATTCTGATCTTCACCAAAATCGAATCGATTCCACCATGTCACACATCAACCTCTCCACCAAATTTCGCCCTAATCCGTCCACAACTTTTTGTGATATCCTGTTCACAGATGGACAAACAAACAAACAGACGAAAACATAACCCCCGCCCACCTTTGCTGGTGGAGGGAATAACAACAACAGCAACAATAACACAGAAGCTTTCTGCACAGTTTTGACAGAGGAGAATAATATAATTTTGTGCCGACCGAGTAACCTGGGGGCATTTTTCATGTCCTCCATAATGATTTCACCGATTTAAAAAATATATTGTTTTGCTATTTGTTGTATTGAAATGATAATTTGTCATTACGATTTGACAGGTTATTATAATTGCTGTATGTTGTAGTCATCTGGATCTTATATATTAAAAACGTAATAAAAATGTATGTGTATGAAAGCCTTCAAACCCATTGGCTTGACAGCTGGCCTGACTCCACCCACAAATGTCAGCAGGAAAATCATACGCCCACCATTTTAGTGTTCTGATATGTCGAAGACTTTTTTTTTTTTAGGATACAAGATCGAGGCTCGTGTAAGAGCTAAACATTGATCACAAAAAAACAAACGGACACATAAAACATATAATAAAGGGAGCGTGAGACAAGATGTGGAGAGAGTGGGAAGCACACAAGTATGTACAATATTTGAGAGCAGGGACATCGGGAGATCTGTGTGAGGGAGAGGGCTTGCGGGGAGGAGGCGTGGGAAAGGGTGTGGGGGGTGGGAGGGTGGGAGAGGTATAAAAAAAACACATGGACACTGCGAGGACTTCAAGGAAAAAAGTCGGTATTTCAACAAAGTGTATCTGGGGTGAATTAACGGGGGTAGAAAAGATAAAGGTTTTGGAAGGGGGAAGATAAGAGATGGTGGTGAACAGCTGTTTTAAAGACCTGGAGGGATGAGTGGGATTGAAGAGAGTGAGGGAGTTTGTTCCAGAGGCGGGAGAAAAGAGAAATGAAAGAGTGAAGGTGAGCAGAGAATCTTGATTTTGGCAGTTTCACTAGAAGAGGGTTGCTGGCAGATCTTGTGCAGATCTGTAGGAGTATTTGGGGGACAGAGCACAGACAGCGCTGGGGAGCTAGGCCAGAGAGGAGTCGGTAGAAGACAGAAAGACCACCAACCTGCCTGCGGTGAGTGAGTGAAAGGCCTTCAGAATCAGCTTCATCACGGGAGATTCCAATGATTCTGAAAGCTTTGGTTTCAACAGCTTGAAGCCGAGCTAGGTGTGAGGCAGGAGCACCGGCCCAGAGGGGAGAGCAGTATTCCATTGAGCTGCGGATGAAAGCCTTGCATATGGTGAGGAGCTAGGGTGTGCCAAGGAAGGACTTCGCACGATGGAGGATGCCCAGTCGGCGATTGGCTTTGCAGGCCAGCTTGGAAATGTGGTTTTCCCAGGAAAGATCATGGCAGTTAGTGAGACCCAAGAGCTTGAGTGACAGAACTTCTTGGAGAGGATTGTTGAGAAAGTAGATGGGAGGGTTGTCCAGACGGTCTTTTCGGAGAGACATAGTGAGAGTGTGAGATTTGTCAGGATTGAAAGACATGTTCCACTTGTTTGACCAGTCTGTGATTTTGTCCAGGTCTGCAGAGAGTGAGGAGGCTGCAGACTGCCGATCCGAGGGATGAGGTATGGAGCGGCAGAGAGTGGAGTCATCAGCAAAGAGATAGAGAGGATTTTCCAGAGAGTCAGATCATTGATGAAGACCAGAAAAAGCACAGGGCCCAGAACACTGCCTTGGGGAACTCCAGCCTGAACAGGAAGGGGAGATGAGAGAAATCGTTTCAGGGCCAAACGTTGACTATGACCAGAGAGGAAGTCCGCAAGCCATGGGTGGAGATTCCATGGTTACCATTGGAGGAGAGTTTGTTGAGCAGAGCGGGGTGCCAGACCGTATCGAAGGCACGTGATATGTCGAGGGAGACAGCTCTGATTCCTGTTTGGCATTGAGGACCTCCATCCATTGTTGAGACAGCAGAAGCAGCATGTTCAGAGTAGAGTGACCAGGTCTGAAAACAAATTGATGATCGGAGATCAAGCCATTGGAGAAGAGGAAAGATTTGATATCCGAAGCAATGATGGATTCCATGACTTTGCTGATAATTGGGAGCAGGCTGATTGGTCTGCAGTTGCAAGGATCTGTTTTTGAAGCTTTTTTGTGTAAAGCGGTGATGTTGGCTGATTTCCAAGCTGATGGCAGATGACCTTAAGCAAAAGAGAGGGTGAAGAGAACAGAGGGAGGGTGTGAAAGAGTGGCAGAGCAGGATTTTAGGACCCGTGGGCTGATGCCGTCTGGTCCAGTTGCAGAATCAGAGTCGAGGATTGACAGAAACTACTCTACCTTGTCAGGAGAGAAGGACACAGAGGCCAGGAGCAGTTGGGTTCGACTGGGTACAGTGGGTACAGAGAGAGACGGGTTTGGGACACAAGTTTAGGAAGTATCATATTCACAATCGCCATGCCCTATGACTTTTTTGTTCGGTGTAAAACGAAAACGACTGTTAAAAGGATCATCAAATATTGAAAGGTTGGAGCGGATTGGCATCACAGGCCTTGCAAAGTCGATGTAGTTCTCATACTTCAGGCCATAGGCTTCAGGCCTCTGGTGTCAGTTTATGGACCATTGCAATTACAATATATCTGAGCTATATAACCACAATGTATTTTAAATGCACATAAGCAGTAGGCATGTTTTGGTTTCATGTACTTAACCCGGGTTATTTTTATTTTCAGGAGTAATTGAGGCAGCGTTTTGTTGACAATACAACACCTAGATAATGGGATGAGCAATTTTAATAATAATTGAATCTTTTTGAACGTAATTTTGGTTTTTAGCACGAGTTGTCAAGGCTGAATAGTGAAATTGTTGCCTGCAGTAGTCGTTCGTTGATGATGCCGAGCGACCCTTCTGTATCGCACAGAAGGGTCGCTCGGCATCATCAACGAACGACTACATTTCAGGATCACACAAGACAGTGCTAATTCCCAGCATTGCAATGCAGCCAACTGACCAAGTCCTTCCCATTTCCTTGGCACTGACATCAGTTCTCAGTACAGCTTGCATATGGCATGACAATAAATAAGTCTCAAGGTCAAACTTTTTCAAACAGTTGGAGTGCACCTGCATCATCCAATTTTCACACTTCGCCAACTAAATGGTGTTGCTTCCCGCATTTGCCATCTACAAAATAGTTGGTTACTTAGTAACAGCAGAATTCATCCAACAAAACCAAAAACGTTGTATATAAGAGAAGTGCTTAGACTTTTTAGTGAAATCAAATTTTTGGTCGTAAAAATGTTTTAAAATATTTTGCATGCAACGCTGCAAGGAGCAGCCTAGTCTGCACTATAAAAGGAGCCATGCGTGCTTGCAAGTTCCAGACCCCTCTATACCTTGAGTCCTCTTCACACCCCCAAAGACCCTTTAATACCCCAAGACCGTTTAGAACATCACCTCCACTCATTTATTCCTCTCTTTCCCCACCTGTAGAACTGCCTTCCACACTCTCTTCAATCCAATTATCCCCTCCGGGCCTTCAACACAGCTGTTCAACACCATCTTAGGTGTGTGTTCAACACCCCCATCCAAAGCCATGATATTTTCCACACGCATTAAACCACCTCCTGCCCTCAAAATTTTGTTTGCGTACCATAAAGTGGGGTGACTTTGAACACAGCCGGGGTTTTTACGGTAAAAAAAATCATCCGAATGAACCTCGTAACAAGTGTTGAAAGTCACCCCGGCATTGAAAGTCACCCCACTTTACGGTATCTACCTTGTTCACCCCTTTTATTCTCCCCTAACCCTCATCGTTACCTGCATCCCTTGTTCGGCCGTCTCCGTATACCTTCTCCCTCTGCCCTGCTGTTGGCGTTTCCCCTTTCTCCTGCTGTTCCCTGTGTTATGTTGCGTCCTGATCTGTTCTGTGTCCTTGCTCTTCCATGAGCATAAAAAAAAAAAAAAAAACACCTTTAGAGGCCATTTTTCCCCGCAAGCGGCGGTTGGCCTTTTTCGGGGACTGTGGTTGTTGTTGTTTTTCGGTCCCCTTTTGAAGCAATGTTTTACGGCCGGATGCCCTTCCTGACGCCAACCCTTTTTGCCGCCTTTAACGACAAACAGGGAATTACCAGTGAACTGGTGCTCAATTAGCCGACCTCGGAAGGATGACAGGCTGAGTCAACCCCCCTGGTGTTAATTCAGCGATCGACCGAGATTCGAACCCAGGATCCGAGGAATCCTAAGCCGGCACCCGAGCCGCTAGCCCAACACCAGGGTTACTCTTCCATGAGCATAGACAATACATATTTAAAAAATCCTTAAGATCCCTTAAGCCGCACAAGACCCTTAAGACCCCCAAGACCCTTAAGACCCCCAAGACCATTTAAGACCCTTCATGCTCCAACACTCTTTCAAAACCCTTTTAAAACCTTGAGACCCTTTAGACCCGATTTATAACCCTAAGGCCCTGTAGACCCCTAAGATCCCCAATACCCCCAAGTACCCTTTAGACCCTTCAGACCCCTAAAGCCCACCTTTACTGTTAAGCCAACACCAGGCTCGTCTATAAGGTAATCACGTACCATGTGGCATGGCCCATATCATCACTTAACGTTGAATATTCCCGTTTCTACCAATACACACTAAAAAATTGCTCATTTGAGGTGAGACATATACGAACCTGTTGGAGACGGGTACCCTGCTAGTATATACTAATTATACCAGGGCTGTATGGTATTGTAAATGGGCATCTTGAGTAAACCCAGGAGTACCAAACTCGACTTGCAAGTAGAAATTTAGGACAATACGATTTTCTCTCACAAAATTATATTCCTTCAAAGATTAATTCTCAGCACACTATCACATTTGTGTAAAATTAAGGCATCCAAAGAAATTCTACAATTGCTGTGTAATTTGTGAAGAGAGTATTCTTCAATAAGCACACAGGGATAAAGTTAGGAGAGACGAACACGTGACAATTTGTCTTGAGTGCAGAGGTTAAACCCTCCTTTAGCAACTTTTCATCACTCTCCCTCACCTACAAACAGCTGACTACTGAGCAGCAGACGTGTGTGGCCATGGGTTGGAGCAGGTACCACACTGTGTGGCAGGGTGTCCACACGCAGCCAGGCCTCACGTAGGTTGCGCTCAGCACGCACACTGTGCCAGTGGTTGTCAGTGAGCGGATGCGGAGATCTTACCCGCACCTCCACTGGTCCGTTGCCCAAGTCGAACGAAAATGTGACTTCCCATGGAGCTGTTCATCATGTGAAACACCATCAGTCAGAATAACAAGATTCTCAAATAAATACAATTCAAAGACTTAAATCAGAATTCCATCAATATCCCACTCCACTTCTCATTTAAGTTACTAGGGCATGCCCGTACTATATATATATCTAAAATTATATCCCCCCCCCTATTTACATGAAATGGTTTGGTCCAAAGCGAACGGCTTGCGAGTGGTGACAATCCCCCCCCTCTATTTACATGCAATGGTTCGGTCCAAAGCGAACGGCTTCCGGAGTTTGGTAAAGAAATCGCCATCGCGTACACAAACGCGCAGGAAAGCGAATGAATCGCAAATTCGTTTTTATTAGTTGTAAAACATAATGCCCAATTATTCAATTAGCGCCAACGTATTTTGGCTGTTTGCAATTTAATCGCAAGGCAAAGTAGAAAGAGAAGAGGGAAAAAAAGAAAAGCCTTGCCTTGCTGCAAACAGCTGCTGCAAACAACAACAACAGGGAAGGCTGCACTGTCCGGAAGTTGGCATATCGCAGTTACGATTATTTTAGTGTTAATGGCCAATTATTCAATTAGCGCCAACGTATTTTGGCTGTTTGCAATTTAATCGCAAGGAAAAGTAGAAAGAGAAGAGGGAAAAAAAGAAAAGCCTTGCATTAACGCATTAACGCTTGCATTGCATTAACGGTTCGGCACACGTGATAGCTCGCTGCTCTCTGATTGGTTGAAGCGTTTTTTGGACATAGCTCGGTAGGTACTTGTCCGATTAATTTCAAACCTTGAAAAGGCACATCCTCGGGTCCCCAGCAATATACCTGGCAAGTTTCAAGTATATCGGACCCGTGGTTGTCGAGAAACAGCGGTCACAGACAAACACACAGACACACAGACACACAGACACACAGACACACAGACACACAGACACACAGACACACAGAGATTACTGGAATTATAGATAGATTCATCAAAACCCCCTTGATGTTTTACTTCGCAATACTCTACTTCCTTACATGTGAGTTGGAGACGCAGGAAGCTATGCAGACCCAGGCTCTCCAGGTATATCCCACCAGGAGCTGAGGTTTTAAAGTAAAAGGCCACATCGAAGCTGGTCTCCCCTCGGAGTGCCGGGTAGAGCAGATATGCCGAGCGGCTTGTGAACAGGGCCGCGTTCCAAAATACGCCTGCATGCATGATGGGCCAAACACAAGTCAACTGTTTATTTGAAATTGACAGGTTCAAATCCATTTGTCCTGAGTCTCTTTATAAATTAAATAAATACTTTGAGATCAATCAGCAAGTATGCAACATTCCAAAGTAAATGCAGTCCTCTGGTAGCATAATGTGGAAGCAGACTCAGGAAATTAGTCGTATGCCTGCCTATGAGGTGTGTGTTATAGGATTTGATGCCCTCCAGACACAAATTAAACTCCAATATCAGGTGCCTGATTGGATAATGCAGCAGTTATATGAACCCTTTAGGTGTGAGGGTACAAAAGCAGACATAATTGACCAACTGCCACCAGGCTTCGGAGGATGGTGAGAGACTTGAGGGGTTTGACTGTTGGTGAGCTTGATGTTAGACTATGCCTCCTCGAAGGACTAATACACATACGTAGGAACTTTAGGTTTTCTTAAGTTGGCTTGCCTTCGAAGTTGAGAATGCAAGCTGCTTTTTGTACGATTACCGAGCCTAATGCCTCAGTGTCCCAGGGTTGGGATGTTGAATCGCACAATCGAAGGCATGATGCCATGAACAACACTGGTGAAGGACAGAAAGCAGTCTTTTGAGGAAGGACTTTCAGATCTGTTGATATCAGGAACTGACGAGTCTGTGATGCACGAAACTGATTTCAGACCACAACAATCTGCCTTTCTGAACTGTCATAAATGTTGGCACCTTTGCGGCTCTCTGAAATGGCTGAGGAGACAAACACTTATGTAAGCATGTGATCAGAAGAGCTAAGAGAGTAGGAGGACTCTCATGCTATGTCCATATTTTTGTGTACTTTTAAAGGTCTACCAACGAGAACAATGCGAATTGTGTCACCAATATGCCTCCGCATAGTCCCACAACAGGTAGATGCCATCACTCTGCATATGTATGGGTAGGGAATCACGTTTGTGAAGTTTCGTGTTGATTGGATAAGGTTCGTTTTTCTATCCAATATGGCTCCCAAACCATGTGACCTATGACATCATCATTTTCAAACTATATGCAACAGTGCTGTTAGATGATATTTCTAAAATTTCGCATCGAAAGGGTGAGCGGTTTCAGAGATATAATTATTTAATATTTTTCTTCAATCCAATATGGCTGCCAAACCATGTGACCTATGACGTCATAAATTTAATATTTCAATACAAATGGGACATAGATCATGTGCATGCAATTTCAGATTTTTAGGATAAGGAATTCCATTAAAACATTTTTGGCTGGTATACCACTTCACCAATGAAGTCATCATTATCATGCTTTTGTTCCCCATTGGGAGTACTTGACAATGTGCCAAGTTTAAAAATTTTCCATTCAGCGGTTTCCAAGAATTTTTTTATTATTATCTGCTTTTAATCCAAGATGGCTGCCATACCACATGACCTATGATGTCACAATTATCATAAAAACATTCTGCATGGGTGTCACTCCTACCCTGAAAGTTTGGTCTCAATCGGACATGTGGTTCCTGAGAAAAACGAGGTTTAGCCCGTACAGACATACGGACATACGGACGGGCGGAGGCATAAAAACTATTCCAAGCATCATCTATTATTAAAGGTGATGTATCCATCAGTGTGTCCATCACGCTTTATTCGAAATGGTTCCTGCTGTCATATAATTATATATATGGGACCATTGTTAAGCTATTCGTCGATTTACTTTGAACAAAATTATGTGTCTGTTTAATCATAGCAATGCCTGATGTAAAAGCCTGTCTTTCCAGGAGGGAAGAATAAGCAGGAAGGAACTGGATGGAGCTTTACAGTCGTGGCCAAAAATATTGGCACCCTTGCACTTTTTTCAAATAATGCACCATTTCTTCCAGAAACTTGTTGAAATAAAAAAATATTTTGGTATCCACAAATGTATTTCTTTGGATTGCAGTGGAACAAAACAAAAAAGCTAAAAAATTACTAAATCTTAGGTTATTCCACACATAAATCCTACAATGGCCCGGACAATATTATTGGTATCTTTTAGGAGTTGTTAGAAATCATTAGATTTCAGGCAGGTGATTCTCCTTTCCTTTGGAATTGAACTCACCTGTGGTGGGTTGCAAGTGCCCGTAATATAAAAATCACTCATTCAACCAGTTTGAATAGGGAAAAGGAGTCATTCTGCTGTTTTGTGTCATTGTCTGTACCGCAATGAGCATGGAGAAAAGAAAGAAAACCAGAGAATTGTCTGAGGAGGTCAGACACAAGATTATAGCCAAGCATGTACAATCTCAAGGTTACAAGTCCATCTCCAGAGATCTTGATGTTCCTGTGTCCACCGTACGCAATGCTATCAGGAAGTCTAAGGCCATGGCACTGTAGCCAACCTCCCTGGACGTGGGGCAAGAGAAAACTTGATCGAAGATTGCAGCGAAGGATTGTTCGATTGGTGGAGAAAGTACCTCGATCAACTGCCAAATAGATTCAAGCTGACCTTCAGACATAAGGTACGACAGTCTCATCTCGCACCATCCATCGCCACCTCAATTAAGGGGGGTTCTATGGTAGGAGACCCAGGAGGACCCCAGTGCTGAGAGAGAGAGAGAGAGAGACATAAGAAAGCCCGACTGGAGTTTGCCAAAACACACCTGAACAAGCCAAAATGCTTCTGTGGACAGAGGAGACCAAATTAGAGCTTTTTGGTAAAGCACATCATCTCTGTTTACAGAAAACGAAATGAAGCCTTCAAAGAAAAGAACACCTTCCCTACAGTCAAACATGGAGGAGGTTCAGTGATGTTTTGGAGTTGCTGTGCTGCCTCTGGCAATGGGTGCCTTGAATGTGTGCATTAAATCATGAAATCAGGAGATTACCAAGGCATTTTGGAGCGCAATGTTCAACCCAGTGTTAGAAAGCTGGGTCTCTGTCGAAGGTCATGGGTCTTGCAGCAGGACAATGACCCCAAACACACTTCAAAAAGCACCCAGGAATGGTTCAAGACAAAACGCTGGACTGTTCTGAAGTGGCCAGCAAGGAGTCCAGATCTAAATCCCATTGAACACCTGTGGGGAGATCTGAAAACAGCAGTTGGGAGAAGGCACCCTTCAAATCCGGGACAACTGGATCAGTTTGCATAAGAAGAGTGGATCAAACTGCCAGTAGAGAGATGTAGGAAGCTCATTCATGGCTAAAGGAAGCGCTTCACAGTTATTTTGTCCAACGGCCGTGCTACCAAATATTAAGTCTCAGGTGTCAATAATTTTGTCAATGCCATTTCTGTTTATTTTCTGATTTAAAAGGACATATTAAGTTCTGAATCAAAAACAAAGGTTCTGTAACATTAACAGTGAAATAAAGAATTGTGGAGACCAAATGCTTACGTCAATTTAAACTTGTTTTTAGAGAAAATTGTGAGTAATTTGAGAAAATTGCAAGGGTGCCATTATTTTTGGCCACAACTCTAATGTTGCGATTCCAACAGTATCACAGCAGGCACTGTTTAGAAAAAAGTGTGACGGACGGACATGGAGGAGCACGCAGAATTATAGATTGTAATGTTTTTTAAGACATACAACCCCCCCACCCCAATGCAAGTCAGGAGCCAAATCTTTCCCATTCTTACCTGCTGCCCGAACTCGTCAGGGCAGCACAGTCATGGCTAAAGTGCCGATTGGTCCCCATAAACTGGCCCTTTCCCTCGTGTCTCCGGGTCTCTGTCTCTCTCTCCCTCTCCCTCTCCAACTCTAACTCTATCATGGCCTTGACTTCATGAAGGCAGGGGTACACCATCCTGGATGTGGGAGATATCTGGGTCGGTCTTGGGAGATCGATCGGCTCTCTCCTTGCCGCGGGTTTGTTCGAGAGAACGGTCTGGGGCTATACAACAACAACTACGTGTACAACTATTGGGGATGCCTCTTTGTGGTGGTTGTACCCCCCAACGCAAGTTAGGGGCCAAATCTTCCCCATTTTTCCCTGCTGCCCGGATTCGTCGGGACAGCGCAGTCACGGTTAGATTGCTGATCGGTCCCCATGGACTGGCCCTTTCCATCTTGTCACTCTCTCTCGACTCTCTTTCTGTCTGTCTTTGTCTCTCTCTTTCTGTCTCTCTCTGTCTAACTCTGTCATGGCCCTGAATTCATGAAGGCAGGGATACACCATCCTGGATGTGGGGGATCTCTGGGTTCTCCTCTGAGATTGATCGGCTGCCTACGTGCGGCGGGCTTGTTTGAGAGAACTGTCCGGGGCTATACAACAACAACCACAACAACTACAACTACAACAACTATGTGTTGTAAAACATTCTTTTTTCAGGTATTTATCTTCATTTTACATCATCATTGCGACTCACAGATAGACATGCAATAAGTTTGTGAAGTGCAACGTGCTGACTTTTGATTAAACCCAACCACAAAGCAATGGGCAGGTACAGCTAGTAATATAAAAGAGAAAATGTATATTAAATATAATAGGTGAGGTATGTCGTGCTTGTAATCTGGTTATAATTTAATATAATGGAAGACCTTTTACAAAAAGCACGTTTCATCAACCACATTTTATTTGAGGCAGTGGAGTTATTGAGATTCCCTGCCTCGGTTTTAGGCTCTGCTGACACTGCTCTAAAGTGCACCAGTAGGGCCATTACAGAGTGACTGCGAGGCTCAAATATGCCTGTTGAAGCACAATATTTGCCTAACTAATTTATTTCTGGTCCTGCAGTCCAAATCCACGAGTGGTCTCTCATTGCTGAAATAGTCCCAAGATTCCTTTCAAAAGGAAAATAATAATATAAGAGTGTGATTATTGTTTTAGCTTTGCAAAATTGGTGCTGTGGGATATACAAATTGCTATCAGGACATTTTATAACATGAAGGATGGTCATATAAGGAAAGGAAAAGTGCACAAAAATGCATGACATTTCAGATCACACATGAAAATGTTTGCTGAAAAAGTTGAAAAGCAGATATGATGATAACGGATGTCAATCAAGTTCCTAACTTGGAGCATGGAATGAAGGTATTGGAAAGGGTGTTGGAGAGGAGGATAATAATAATAATAATAATAATAATGTATTTATTTTATATAGCGCTTTTCAGGAAGCCCAAAGACGCTTTGACAGAGTGCAAAACATAATGCATAGCAAAACATAAAAACAATTCCTTATCCTTTCAAAGGATAAGGAAGAAAGTGAAGATTGACGAAATGCAGTTTGGATTTATGCCAGGAAGAGGAACGACAGATGCGCTTTTCATTATGAGGCAGTTGCAGAAGTACATGGAGAAGAGGAAGAAGTTTTTTCTTGGGTTTGTTGATCTGGAGAAAGCATTCGATAGGGTTCCCCGTGAAATAGTGACATGGGCATTGAGGAAGTTAGGAGTGGAGGAATGGTTGATCAGAGTAGTGACGGCAATGTACAAAAGAGCGCGCACAGCTGTAAGGACGAAGGACGGGAACAGTGGTGAGTTTGAGGTGAAGGTGGGAGTGCATCAGGGGTCGGTACTAAGTCCACTACTATTTGTAGCTGTGATGGAGGTGCTGGCTCAGAACGGGAAGGAGGGTTTACTGTGGGAGTTGTTGTGTGCAGATGATCTGGTGTTGATTGCAGAAAGTATGGATGGACTAAAGGAGAAGATGAACAAGTGCAAGGAATGTATGGAGACAAAAGGTCTGAAGGTGAATATCGGAAAAACGAAGGTGATGGCAAGTGGTAAAGCATGTGGTGAGGTGGAAAGAACTGGGAAGTGGCCGTGTGCTGTGTGCAGGAAGGGTGTCGGAGTGAATTACATTCAATGTACAATGTGTGCTGAGTGGGTTCATCAAAAATGTAGTGGTTTGAGAGGGTCATTAACCAGTGTGGCAGCTACATTCAAGCGTAAGGTGTGCACAGAGGGAGCTGCAGATGGAGGAAATGTTGAGTTGGATCTTGGAGACGGCGTGAAGCTGGAAGGTGTGAAAACATTTTGTTACCTTGGAGACATGCTGAATGGAGAAGGTGGATCAGACTCGGCAACGGTTGCTAGAGTGAGATGTGCATGGAAGAATTTCGGGAACTGAGTGGCGTGCTGACGAGGAGGGGAGTGTCGTTTAAGCTGAAGGGAAAGGTGTATGCTGCATGTGTGAGAAGTGTTATGATTTATGGGAGCGAGACATGGGTAATGAACGTAGAGCAGCAATGAAGGTTGGAAAGGGTGGAAATGCGAATGGTTCGGTGGATGTGCGGAGTATCGTTGAGAGAGAGGAAGACAAATGATGCATTGTGAAAGATGATGGGAATAGAGCCTGTGATTGATGTTGTGAAGAGGAACAGGTTGAGATGGTTTGGTCATGTGTTGAGGAAGAATGAAAGTGACTGGTTGAGAAGAGTGATGGAAATGAATGTAGAAGGAAGTAGAGGACGGGGAAGACCGAGAAAGACTTGGCTAAAGATGGTGGAAGAAGAAATGCGGGCAAGGGGGTTAACAAGGGGAGATGCAGAAAATAGGGCAAAATGGAGAAAATTGTCATGGGGACCGCAAGGCTAACCCCCGCTCTAGCAGGGAAAATGGCCTTAAAATGCATGTTGTTGTTGTTGTTGTAGTCAAGTTCCTAACCAAACCCAGCTGTAAAATAAAACATCTTGACATTCACTTGCTATTTTTGACATTACAGTATTCTTCAAAAGGATGGTGGATTACAGCATGTTGGATTTCAACTACATATTTGTCAGTTGTGCACCCTCAGACACTGCAATGGTTGTGTTTTGTGAACAACGTAAAAAGCACTCACGGTCGCCATGGCAACGTAGCGGCCCAAGGTTGATGCGCGCCATGGATCTGGGCCTGTTCGTATCCATGGCAACAAGCTGCATCACAGGCAAGTGCTCTTTGTAACTCAACAGGCCATCGTCTTGTTGCCTGGAAACAATCGTTTGCTGGTTAGCAAGACAGCAATACTACAATCATTGTTGGGTTGGGTGGGGAGTGGTTGGGAGGCAAATTGTGGGGGGTTGTTGTGGATGAGACAACAACCTGTCTCACAGCACAGGTGGAAACCGAGAAATAAATTCAATATATTTTCCTATCCATTTCCTCTGCTCTGAATTCCCAATTGCCTTCCTTTGTGTCTGAATTGCTAAATGCCTCTTATCTCACTTTTAGTCACTCCGATTTTCTGTGCCTTCCTCAGTCTCATCATTTAAAACCAACAAAATTCAAATTCTAAATCCCACTGTCCAGATTCTCAACACCCCGCCCACAATCTCTACCATCTCTTTATCCAGAACCTTCCATTCAAAGCTTTCATGACTACAGTTTGTACTTGACCAATTTCCCATCATCCTAAATCTCTGCTACCTCCCAATCCCTCTATCTGTTCGAGTTCACACACCAATCCTGAGAATCCGAATCACAGTTGCATTGGTGGTGCGGCGATGTGCAGTTCCTACGTAGACCACACGCACACCGTTGGACCCCAGGAGGGGAACCTCCCCAATAGAATTGCCGCTCTCCTCCTCGTCCAACCCACCATGCAAATGGCAGACCATCTAGAAGGAAAGAAAGAGGATAAAGACACCAGAGTTATCTATGCAGTGATGAAAAAAATCGCACCTGTATCCAAAGGAAGCGGTGCAGTTTGGAAGCATGTGTGCAATCCATGCAAGTTACAGGACTTCCAGATGCTGAAAACTTTAGAACCCTTTAGAATGCTTTCGAATTACTCTTTAGAACCCTTGAGAGAATTACCCTTTAGAAGCCTTTGGAATGACCCTTTAAAACCAAACCCTTTAGAATTACCCTTTAGAACCCTCTAGAATTACCCTTTAGAACCCTCTAGAATTACCCTTTAGAACCCTCTAGAATTACCCTTTGGAACCCCCTAGAATTATCCTCTAGAATTACCCTTTAGAACCCCCTTGAATTACATTTTAGAACCCTCTAGAATCACCCTTTAGAACCCTCGAGAATTACCCTTCAGAAGCCTTTGGAATGGCCCTTTGAAACCAAACCCGTTAGAATTACCCTTTAGAACCCTCTAGAATTACCCTTTAGAACCCTCTAGAATTACCCTTTAGAACCCCCTCGAATTATCCTTTAGAACCCCCTCGAATTATCCTTTAGAACCCCCTCGAATTATCCTCTAGAATTACCCTTTAGAACCCCCTAGAATTACATTTTAGAACCCTCTAGAATTACCCTTTATAACCCTCTAGAATGACCCTTTAGAACCTCTAGAATTACCCTTTAGAACCCCCTCGAATTATCCTCTAGAATTACCCTTTAGAACCCTCTAGAATTACCCTTTAAAACCCTCTAGAATTACCCTTTAGAAGCTCTAGAATTATCCTCTAGAATTACCCTTTAGAACCCTCTAGAATTACCCATTAGAACCCTCTAGAATTACCCTTTAGAACCCTCTAGAATTACCCTTTAGAATCCCCTAGAATTATCCTCTAGAATTACCCTTTAGAACCCTCTAGAATTACCCTTAAGAACCCTCTAGAATTACCCTTTAGAATCCCCTCGAATTATCCTCTAGAATTACCCTTTAGAATACTTTAGAATTAGACATGGTGGGTTACAAAGGTTCTTCTTCATTTTCGATGGATCTATGGACGTATGGAAGGAAGGACATAGCCAAATATTGAAGCAGCTTCCACGCTTAAAAAACATTGAAATTAAATTTGTGCAAATACTCCAGTCATCCTCATGAATTGCTGAAAAAGGTATTTGAATTTCTAAGTTATTGTGTGGTGAAGACAGGGAGGCATACGAGAGGCAATGGAGTGCAAGATACTTAACTAGAACCGCACGGCAGTATGGCACGGTCAAGGCCTAAGAGGGAAAAGGGCAGGTAGAGGTCGCACTGGCAGGGCAACAAGAGCGTTAATGAGGCTTTTATGGCAGCATTGACAGCCCGAAAAGAGAGAGAACTCGGAAACGATGACAGGTGAAGCAACAAAGGTTCAAAACTAGAACGGGCACTCGGTAGAGCGCATACCTTCGCCGCAGCTACTGTTCTGTACTTGGTAAAAATACGATTTTGACCTTTTCGTGACCTTGACCTTGACCTTTGACCCGATTGCTCCCAAAATCTAATCAAATGTGTCCCGTATAATAACCAATCATCCCACCAAATTTCATGCAATTCGGTTGAATACTTTTTGAGTTATGCGAATAACATACACACACACACACAGACATACAAATAAATACACAGCGATCAAAACATAACCTTCCGCTTTTGCGAAGGTAACCAAACAATTTGGAAGAATTTGAGCTATATTTGACGAGAAAAATAGAGCCTTGCCAACAAGAGCTAATACATCGCAGCATACACCGGCACTCCCTCCGCCAGTAGCATGGTAAAGTCAAAGACCAGCGATTATGAAAAATTCTGGCAAGGTTCAGGCTGGGCAGGTATGGGATTATCTGACAGCTTGGCATCTATGTCTGATCGTGCCACATGGCTCTTTTCTGCCTGGCAGAGATGATTGATCAAACTGGAAAGGCTACGAGAGCCGCTGAAGGGCATTTTAAAGGGCATTCTAGTTATTTTTGCCTTAATGGCTCTTTATCACGATGCTCACATTTCCCTCCTAGAATGCCAGACCTCGAAAATACATGAGGAAATTATTTTCAGCCATTTCAATTGATTTAACGGGATATGTTGCAGAAAGAAAACCTTGACATCCAAAGCAAGCAGTCTATATGTGACCTGATATTTTATCTTACACCTTGTATTTTTCATGTACCTTGTTTAAAGTTGAAGGTAAATTCTGGAATACAAAGGTACGACTCACATCAGACACAGGTACTTCCCATCTAACCTCTACAACCTACCCCCACACCACAAACCATCCTTGTGAAACCCCATCCTTTAAGCTATCCACCAAATCGATTCTCTTTCTGCCTCAAAGACAGCTCAGCAGACTCGAAAGATTAGTTGTTTGATGCGGTCGATTTTCACATCATTTTAGTTTCTGGTCGCTGAAGTGTCTTACAATGGACTTTCGCAAAACGCATTCTGTTGTTATTATTCTTCAATACGTATCAGCATCTTGTAATGCAGTTGCAGAATCTATTTCTTAAAAGCGTAATCATGTAAGAATGGTATCTTGCACAAGGCTTCACATCGACGAAGGTTGGAACGAATTTGGATTTTGGCAACGGCGTCGATGATATAGAAAGTCAGGAAAGGAAATGGCAAATTTGGTAGAATGTATAAGTTCTATATCTTATGAACACTTCAAAAACACTTTTCACTGCAAGGCGTCATGGGGACACACTTCGGAGCTCATGAAACCGACATATAGTATCTGGCTTTCAGTATACAGAGTGTGCTTTCGCTTTTCATTTTGATAGTACATCACAAACAGGTTATAGCAAGTGAAAATCAGAAGCATTACCATCAATGGATCAATGCGTAAACATCAAAGTGAAGCATTTTGGGTATAATCACATTTACACTGATGTCACTGATACCTGACAAGTCAAACTCTTGCTTGATGTTACCAATGACGAACAAAAGTACAATTGAACACTTAGGCTCATTCGACTTCAGAAAAGGTTCTAAAGAATTGGCAGAGAATGATAAAAACTATTATGTGAAGTAACAATAATGTGAAACGTGTAATTGATACAATAAATTAAGATATTTGGACAAATTTTCAAGATTCTGGACTGCTCGAAGAAGTTCACAAAATATAAGAGTTGTTTTAAAAGTTTGATAAGTTTAGAAAGTGTAGGACTTGTTGAAAAGGGTTTATAAATTGCAGCACTTTCTCAACAGTTTAATGAGTTTATAGAGTGTAAGACTTCCTTGAAAAATGCAATGCTATTTCCAAAGGAAGCAGCATCGTTTGGTTAATGAAAGGAGAAACAAGTAGAGATACATTCAAATTACACCGCCCCATGCCAAATATATAAACAACATATCCTCCAGCTCACGGCATTGCCGGGGCACCTTCGGCACCGAGCAATTTATTCAAATTACACCGCCCCATGCCAAATAAATAAACAACATATCCTCCAGCTCACGGCATTGCCGGGGCACCTTCGGCACCGAGCGATTTATTCAAATTACACCGCCCCATGCCAAATAAATAAACAACGTATCCTCAAGCTCACGGCATTGCCGGGGCACCTACGGCACCGAGCGATGCCGCAGTGCAGCACATGAAGACGGAATTGGGAGGGAGCGGTGTACAATAATCGTTTGATTAATTGCGTAATGAATAAAAATAAATAATAATCATAAAATAATTAATTTCTTAATCAATTGGCTAAAAGCATACCCCAACCACCACCGTTTCTTCCAAATCTGCAGCTTTTTGAAACTTAATTAATAAATCTAAAAATTAAATAATTAATCGATTAATTGATTAATCAATAAATCCAAAATACACTTTACAGCCAAATCACTTGGTCATCGTCATGTCCAAATATCAGCTGCCTAGATCAAAACGTGCCTGAGATATTGCCCAGATGAGAGAGAAAATAAATAAATACTCAATAAATTGATAATAATTAAGTAATTAAACAATTAGCTGATTAATTAACTATTGCTCACTATTGCGCCCAAATTTCAGCTTCGTAGCTCAAAGGATGGCTGAGATATCATCCGGAAAAACAAACAAAAAAGAAAACAAACAAACGGAGTGAAAACGGAGTACTCCCTTTAAGTGCGTGTCATCGCCGGGCCCCCACTAGGCGCCTGGCGATGACGTCATGCAGCGCCGGGAGATGGAATAGGAAAGGAGCATCAGAGCAGTCAGTGTACAATATAAATTTGGTACATATGGAGTTTCAGAGAGTTTTTAAAAGCCAGCACATTGAAAGTTATGGAGCACGTTGAAGGTGAAGGCCCAGGCATACTATGACGAGAACAGCTGATGACGATAGTTTCAATCACATCGCAGTGGTATTACGAGAGACGACGCTGACCAAACTAGGTGTGCCTTGACAATGGGGAAGAGGAAAATCAACATTTTAAATGACAGGGGAGAGGCTGATACCCAGAACTTAAGAACTTAAGGTAGGCCAAAGAAACCACGGATTGCTGTTTTGGAGATGCAGCAGAGCAGGACAGAAGCTACATAGCCGGCAGTAACATGTTGCTTCACTCAATGCTCCCAAGAACATAACAGATGGAAAATAAAAACAAGATTCTGAATGAGAGGGATAATACCTCACTGTGCAATTACTCCACGCAAAACAGATATGTTGTAAATTTGGAACAGCATTGTGGATCGCTGCTTTATGATAATTTGATAGGTTAAAAAGTGCTTCTCATCTCTGCCATTCCTAAGATTGATTCTTCACTGTCTCACTGCTTAATTATCTCTGAATACAATAGATAAAATATAGACCTCAATAAATACGCTTTGAATATCCACGTTAATATCGTTGTAAATGATTTGCATATCAGCAGCTGTTATGTCAATAAATACATCACTACTGCCGCAATATCTTAATATGACGATGATACAGAGATAATGGTGTTCTCAACTCCTTGAAACTCACATGTCGAAAATAATTTCGCATTTAACAGAAGCCACAAAATGAGCAAATGAGTAAATCAACTTATAGCTTGGAGGATTCATACTAAAGTGTGAAAGCACATGAAGGAATTGTTTAAGTCAGCGGTGTTCTCACTTTTAAGAATAAGTCAAGATTTATGGAATTGATTAATTGTTCCGTATCCATAATGACGACAATTAATCTATTTATTATGAACACAAAATCGTAAAAGTTCTGCAAATTAAGCACACACTGTATTATGGATGAAATGTATGAGTGCGATGCAAATTCACACACAGACCTCAGTGTGCATTCACCCAATTGGCAAACAGCAATGAAGCACTGCCTTCTCCAATGGGCAGCTCTCTGTAGCATCAAATACAGGCCATAAAAGCCTAATTATGTGCCACTAGCAAAGCCAGAAAAGAGAGAAGACAATCGTTGTATACATTCTTGTGTATATATATATATATATATATATATATATATAGGCTTCATCAGAGGGAATGGTTTTGTGGATGGTTCTGTGCAGAAGGCAGGTATACCAGGAACACCACGATGCATTGAACACTCGGCAATGGTCTGGCAAGTGTTACAGGAGGCAAAGAGGCAAAGGAAGGATGTGGCGGTGGTATGGCTGGATTTGGAGAATGCATATGGGTCAGTGCCGCATGCCTTGATCAGGTATGCCATGGATTTCTTTTGGGTGCCACGGAGATTTAGGGATTTTTTGATGGCATATTATGATCAGTTTTGGATGCGGTTTGCGACACAGTCCTATGTAACAGAGCGGCAGAAGTTGGAAGTGGGGATCCCGATGGGATGTACCATCTCCCCTATTTTGTTTGTGCTGGTTATGGAGTTGTTGATACGTGCGGTGAGTGGGCATGGGAAAGAAATGGAGCTTGCCCCTGGTCAGAGGTTGCCAGCAATGTTTGCTTTCATGGATGACCTGACAATTGTCCAACAGTCCGCTGATGCAGCAGTAGAGGTACTGGGACGACTGGAAAGGTTGATGCGGTGGGCAAGAATGGGATTTAAAGCAAGCAAGTCGAGGAGTGTGGTAGTGAGACGAGGAGTGGTGGATAACATGCACAGGTTTGAGCTCGGAGGGGAGGTGGTTCCATCATTGGTGGAGGCCCCTGTGAAGAGTTTGGGAAGATGGTATACAGTGGAGTTGAATGATGTGGGAAGAGTGGAGGAGGTCAGAAACAAGCTTTTGAGAGGTTTGAAGAGGATTGATGGATGTGGTTTGCCAGGTAAGTTGAAGGTATGGTGTTTGAAGTTTGGATTGATGCCACGAGTATTGTGGCCATTGATGATGTATGATATTGCGATTTGGCATGTAGAGAGGATGGAGGTTGTGGTGAGCGGGTTTGTGAGGAGGTGGTTGGGAGTGCCACGCTGTTTGACGAACATTGCCTTTTATGGTCAGGGTGGAAAACTCCAGTTTCCCTTGACATCATTAACCGAGGAGTTTAAGGTGGTGAGGGTGCGGGAGTTCATGATGTTGCGGGATTCAAGTGATGCAGTGGTAAAGAATGCTCTCCCAGAGAAGAAGGGAAGTCGGAAGTGGAATACAAGAGCAGAGGTGGACGAGATGGAGAAGCGATTGCAACAGGAGGAGGTCATGGGGATGGTACAGCACGGGAAGCATGGCTTGGGGTGGATGAAGCATGAGTGATGGTGAAAGGCATGTGTGAAAGAGAGGAGGAAGATGGTTGAGAGGGAGGTGAGAAGAAAGGAAGAGGAGGGGAGATATGTGAAAGCAGTCAGTCAGGCACAGCAAGGTGCTTGGACTAGGTGGGAAGGTGTGCGGGTGAGGGTGTTGAAGTGGCAAGAGATTTTGAGGATGGAGCCAATATTGTTGAATTTCCTGTTGCGGGCAATGTATGATGTGCTTCCATCACCAGTAAACTTGAGATTGTGGGGGTTGTTGCAGGAGGAGAGATGTTATTTGTGTGGAGGTGTGGGAACGGTGCAGCATGCACTGAGTGCATGTTCAGTAGCATTGGCAGCAGGACGATACAGGTGGCGACATGATCAGGTGCTGGCGGGGGTGGTGCAGATGGTGCAACAAGAGGTGCTGAGGTCGAGAGAGAGAAGAGTGGAGAAGGAGACTGATGGGGGAGAGGTGTGGTTTGTCAAGGAGGGCCAAGTGTTAAGAGGTGGAAAGAGGAGGAGGTGGAAAGCAAGAGGGCTGTCAGATGCTTGTGATTGGCAGGTGGTGGCAGACCTAAAGCCACAATTGGTATTCGCCGAGGAGATCTGTGTGACAAGGTTGCGGCTTGACATTGTCATTTGGACAGGTGCAACAAGACAGGTCATCTTAGGGGAATTGTCTGTACCTTGGGAAGAGAATATGGAGGAGGTGCACGAGAGGAAGAGAGGAAAGTACAGTGAGCTGGAGGCAGAGTGCCGGGAGAAGGGTTGGCGAGTTTCATGTCAGCCATTTGAGGTGGGGTGTAGAGGGTATATTGGAAATTCCTTTTCTGCATTTCTTGCTCGGCTTGGAGTGTGTGGGACAGAAAGAAGGAGGATGTGTGACAAGGTGGCCCAGGTTTCCTTGAAAGGCTCATTTTGGATTTGGAGGAGGTTTATGGAGGCATGTCGAATGGTGTAGGTTGAGATTACGGAATAGAAATGGAGGTGTGTGTGTGTGTGTGTGTGTGTGTGTGTGTGTGTGTGTGTGTGTGTGTGTGTGTGTGTGTGTTGCAGGAGTGGGTCATGAGTGGGTGTGGTTTTGCATGAATGGTTTTGCATGTTTGCATGAGTGGTGCATGTTGGTGTTGGTGTAATGATTTTCAGAATCATTGGAATCTCACGCGATGAAGCTAACTCCAAGGGCCTCTCACTCACCCACCACAGGCAGGTTGGTGGTCTTTCCGTCTTCTACCGACTCCTCTCTGGCCTTGCCCCCCCAGCTCTCTCTGGGCTCTGTCCCGCAAATATTCCTACAGGTCGCACAAGATCTGCCTGCATCCCTCTTATGGTTAAACTGCCAAAATCAAGACTCTCTGCTCACCTTCACTCCTCTTTTCTCCCGCCTCTGGAACAAACTCCCTCACTCTCTTCAATCCCACTCCACCCTCCAGGTCTTTAAAACAGCTGTTCACCAGCATCTCTTATCTTCCCCCATCCAAAACCTTGATCTTTTCTATCCCCGCTAATTTCACCCCAATTGCACTTTTTTGAAATACCAACTTCTGTCCTGGAAGTCCTTGGTGTCCTTGTGTTTTATACTTCTCCCACCCCCCCCCCCCCCCCTTCCCACGCCTCCTCCTCCCAAGCCCTCTCCCTCCCACACATCTCCCTGCTCTTAAATGTTGTGTGCTCTCAAGTGTTTGTGTGCTTCTCCTTCTCTTGTCTTCCGCTCCCTCTTTTTATATATTTTGTTTGTCTGGTTGATTTGTTTGTGAAGTAAATGTCAGCTCTTTCACGAGCCTCGATTCAGTATACAAAAAAAAAGAGAGAAAAAAAAAAAAAAGGGTAGGTGGTTGGTTGTGTGTGTTTTTTTTTTGTTTTTTTGTTTGTTTTTGTTACTATTATTATTTCTTATTTTGTGTATGTGAGTGAGTGAGTGGGTGAGGGTGTGTGTTTTTGCATGAATTAATTTTTGCATGAGTGTGTGTGTTTTTATATGTTGAGTGATGTAGGTTGGCAGGGTAGGTGGTTGGTTGGTGTTGTGTGTGTGTGTATGTGTGTGGATGTGTGTATGAATGATCTGGTGTGTTTTGTTGGTGAGTGGTGAAGGGTATAAAGGTGGGTGTTTGAGTGTTCCACCATGTTTGTTTGGTGCTGTGGATTCTGGATGTGGAGGTGTTGCTGTTGTAGTCTCCGTTCGCACTGGCTGGGAAGGGCCGAAACGGGATAATGCTGAGGACCTCGACTGAGGACCCGGTCAGTGCGGCACACTTGTGACCACATGTGTTTTTAACTTCATTTCAACAATATTGATAGATAAAGGTGATATAATATAACAAATATCATGAAACATTTACATTTTGTAGTCCATTGTATAATTTAAATAAACATAAATGCAAATTTCGCATGTGGAAAAAGTAAGTACAACCTTGGCTCTAATAGGTGGTATTGCCCCCTTTGGCAGAAACAACCTCAAGTAGGCGTTTCTTATAACTGTCTAGCAGTCTCTGACATCGACTGGGAGAAATTTTTGCCTACTCCTCCATGCAGAATTCTTTCAGCTGTGCGATGTTTGAGGGGTTTCTTGCATGCACAGCTCGTTTAAAATCCCCCCACAACATCTCGATGGGATTTAGATCCAGGCTTTGACTTGGCCATTCCAGAACCCTCCATTTCTTTATTTTCAGCCATTCCTTGGTGGATTTACTGGTATGTTTAGGGTCATTTTCATGTTGCAAGGTCCACCCTCGTTTGAGCTTCAACTTTCCGACAGATGGCCTCACATTATCCTCAAGCACCCTCTGGTACAATGAAGAATTCATAGTGGATTCTATGTGAGCTGCCCAGGCCCTGATGCAGCAAAGCTGCCCCAAACCATAATATTTCCACCACCATGCTTTACAGTTGGTATCAGGTTCTTGTGGTCAAATGCCGTCTTTGGTTTTCGCCAAACATGTCTTCTGGTACTGTGGCCAAATAGCTCTACCTTTGACTCATCTGTCCAGAGCACATTGTTCCAGAAGTGCTGGTCTTTGCCTAGGTGTTCATTGGCAAACTTTAGTCTTGCCCTGATGTTCTTTCTGGACAGCAAATGTTTCCTCCTGGCACACCTCCCATGTAGATCAAATTTGTGCAGCCTCTTTCTAATGGTAGACTCGTGCACTTTGACATCAACAGTGGCAAGAGCTACCTGCAGGTCCCATGATGACATTCTGGGGTTCTTAGAGACTTCTTTCAGCATCTTGTGGTCTGCTCTCGGGCTGAACTTGCTGGGGCGGCCTGGCCTGAACAAGTTGGCCGTTGTTTGGAATCTTCTCCACATGTAGATGATCTTCTGGATAGTCGAATGATTGATTTCTAATTGTTTGGAGATCTTTTAAAATCCCTTCCCAGACTCGCAGGCATCTATAACCTTCTTTCTGAAGACCTCAGAGAGCTCTTTTGATCTAGGCATGGTGACGCCGCACACTTCAACAACAAAGAGCAAACCAAACGAAATGTCTGAGGTTTAAATAAGACAGGTTCCTCCAAGATCCTCTCGAACAATGTTCTAATCATATGCACCTGAGCTGGTGCACCTGATTCTAATTTTAGTTATTTGTAGTGATAAATGGAGGGGTGTACTTACTTTTTCCACATACGAAATTTGCATTTATGTTTATTTAAATTATACAATGGCCTACAAAATGTAAATGTTTCATGATATTTGTTATATTATATCACCTTTATCTATCAATATTGTTGAAATGAAGATCAAATAGCTGTATGTTGAAATATGTTTAAAAAGTCAAAACTTTACATGGGGTGTACTTACTTTTTCACGTGACTGTATATACTGTATATATATATATATATATATATATATACTGTATATATATATACATACATACACACACTACATGACCGAAAGTATGTGGACACCCGAACATCGAACATCTCATTCTAAAATCATGAGCATTAATATGGAGTTGGTCACCCCTTTGCTGCTATAACAGCCTCCACTCTTCTAGGAAGGCTTTCCACTAGATGTTGGAACATTGCTGCGGGGATTTGCTTCCATTCAGCCACAAGAGCATTAGTGACGTCGGCCACTGATGTTGGGCGATTAGGCCTGGCTCGTAGTCAGCGTTCCACTTAATCCCAAAGGTGTTCAATGAGGTTGAGGTTAGGGCTCTGTGCAGGCCAGTCAAGTTCTTCCACACCGATCTCTAACAAACCATTTTGTATGGACTTGTGCACGGGGGCTTTGTCATGCTGAAACAGGAAAGGGCTTTCCCCCAAACGGTTGCCACAAAGTTGGAAGCACAAAATCGTCTACAATGTCATAGTATGCTGTAGTGTTAAGATTTCCCTTCACTGGAATTAAGGGGCCAAGCCCGAACCATGAAAAACAGCCCCAGACCATTATTCCCCCTCCACCAAACTTTATAGTTGGCACTATGCATTCGGGCAGGAAGCGTTCTCCTGGCATCCGCCAAACCCAGATTCGTCCGTCGGACTGCCAGATTATGAAGCGCGATTCATCACTCCAGAGAACACGTTTCCACTGCACCAGAGTCCAATGGCGGCGAGCTTTCCACCATTCCAGCCGAGGCTTGGCATTGCTCATGGTTATCTTAGGCTTGTGTGCGGCTGCTCGGCCATGGAAACCCATTTCATGAAGCTCCCGATGAACAGTTGTTGTGCTGACGTTGCTTCCAGAGACAGTTTGGAACTCGATCGTGAGTGTTGCAACCAAGGGCAAACAATTTTTACGCGCTACGCACTTCAGCACTCGGCGGTCCCGTTCTGTGAGCTTGTGTGGCCTACCACTTCGCGGCTGAGCTGTTGTTGCTCCTAGACGTTTCCACTTCACAATAACAACACTTACAGTTGACCGGTGCAGCTCTAGCATGGCAGAAATTTGCCGAACTGACTTGTTGGAAAGGTGGCATCCTATGACGGTGCCACGTTGAAAGTCACTGAGCTCTTCAGTACGGCCCATTCTACTGCCAATGTTTTTCTATGGAGATTGCATGACTGTGTGCTTGATTATATATACCTGTCAGCAATAGGTGTGGTTGAAACAGCCGAATCCACTAATTAGAAGGGGTGTCCGCCTACTTTTGGTCATGTAGTGTATATATATTATCCACATATTACCTTTTAACTGTTATTGAGCCATAATATATGTGCTACACCAGCACTTATTGCAAAGATCTTGATCAAGAGAGGGTGCCTACCATATATCCACCCTGTTTCAGAAAGCTTTTCTGCCATTACTTTTTCGCCTTTATTCGCTTTAAAATTTGTTTCCTCTGAACCACTTGAGCAATTGACACGAAACTTTCAACATCAGAGCATCAACCCCTGGATTTTTTTTAAACAAAGTTAAATGATAATTGGATGGAAAATGTGGCCGGCGTTCAAAAAAAATCAGTTTTCTGCAGGCGTGGGTTGCAGGGTGTTTTACGTATCAGGAATATATGGTCTCGACCTCGCTTCACTCGGCCTTGGCTTAACTATAGATGGGAAAGAAGATATTAAAGTTAAAATGAAACTTCAGGTCAAGTATCAGTCACCCTACACTCTTTGGAAGCCTTTGTGGCAATATCAGTCAACCAACAGAATGAAATGCATCCGCAGATTAATTTCTGGCTCACTGGCCATCATCAGTGCGGAGTGTATTACGTCCAAACATTGAGTTACCAAGCCGTGTGGGATTTTATCTGAATGACACCTTTTGTGCTGAAAGTTGCATTTTCATTTTAATATCTAGTTTCCCATTTACAATTCAGAAACATCATTAACAATGTCGTGGAGGTATAGGTTTTGGGGAACCATTTGATGAATTTTGGGTGTGAAGTGATTTGTTTCAGGGATTCTGCCATTGGTGGGAGGCAGTGGAGATTGTTACCCTGCACTCGCGAAGCGAAAATCAGGATTAAGCATTCGGGTGCGTACATGTTGCGTAGGTGTCTGCATTTAAAAAAATCATTTTCTCGGCAACCGTTGGTCCGATTGACACGAAATGTTACCATAGGAGCGCCTCTGCCTGTATAATTTTTTTATTCATAATTATGACGTCATAGGTCACGTGGTACAGAAACCATCTTGGAAAAAATTTAGACCTCTATATCTCCTAAACCACTCAATGGAAAAAGTTGAAACAACACTCATTGTTAAGTACTCCCCATGGGGAATAAGATGTGTTGATGATGATGTCATTAGTGCCTTCATTATGACGTCATAATTCGACAGGTACAACGCTTGATCTTGTCAGTATGAAAAATATTTTTTCGTCTGCAACTAAGTCTGATGGACATGAAATTTTCACCGTAGCGCTTCATCTTGCGCTTCATCTTGTGGAATATTTTAATGATAATTATGATATAATAGGCCACATGGTACAGGCGCCATTTTGGAATAACTGAAAAAAGTTACACCTCTATACCTCCAAAACCACTCCATGGAAAAAGATGAAACATGGCTCGTTGTAAAGAACTCCGCATGGGGAATCGGTGTTATTAACGACGACATCATTGGTGTTGTAATTATGACGTCATAATTTGACAGGGACAACGCTTAGTCTGATCAGTTTGAAATTCATTGAACATGATCTACACAACAATTATTTATAGAATATAAATTTATGATGTCATCGCTCACGTGGTCTGGCAGCCATATTGGATCAAAGAAAAAAAACGTTCAAAAACAGAAGAGTTGTCTCGCACCAAGTTGACGGCGCAGGGTAAGTATTCTATGAATACCATCTAGTTGTAGTAGAGTGACAGGCTAACTAGTGGTTTGAGATGTGGTGTGGGAAGGAGTACTTTGGGTTTGTGAATACCCATGTGGGGATACCTTCGTGGTTATAGTGGTTGTATGTAGACAGGTGATATGGATGGTGCTCAATAGACGGGGGCGGTGAGATTCACAACGGTTCTAGAGAACCTGAGGATGTGGTTGAAGGGTCTGGGAAGCAGGGGAGTGGTTGAAGGAGGGGAAAGGTTTAAAGGTATTTTATACAAATGTTGGGAGCTTGAATGAAAAGATGGAAGAGCTGAAAGCTAGTAGCTAGCTAGGGTTGATGGTAAAAAGTATAATATAGTTGCTGTAAGTGAAATGTGGTTTTGTGAGAAATCTAACTGGAGGACATGCATTCAAGGCTACAGGGTTTATATGTGGGATAAGAAAGAGAAAAGGGGAGGAGGTACGGCAATGTGGGTGTAATACAGTATTGTATCGAGAGAAAGGCATGACATTAAGGAGATAATTGATGAAGACTAGCATGGACCCGTGGAGCTCCTCCCTTTTTTGGGTGGTGTATAGGCAACGAAGATTTTAACTTTTAACTTAGCAGGGACAGAATGAGTCTGAGAACAGGGGCAAAGCAGAGTGGAGGGGAAGAGGTTGGGGGGCGGTGGGGTGATGCAGGTGTTAAACCTCTTTTTAAGCAATTATCTCGATATGGTGGAGGAGGTGGAGGTAGGGTCTTTGTGATCTTTGCAGTCCTTAAGGGTCGTTTGGGTCTTTGGGGTATTTTGTGACTTGGGGTGTCTTTTGGGTTTTTGTGACTTTGGGGTCTTTAAAGGTCTTTTGGGTCTTTAAAGGTCTTTTGGGTCTTCACAATTTTTAAGGGTCTTTTGTGTCTTCGGGGTATTTTAGGTCTTCGGAGTCGATTGAGTCTTCGGATTATTTTGGGTCCTCTGGGTCTTTAAGGGTTTTCGATTATTTAAGGGTTTTTTTGATATTAAGGGTCTTGGGGGACTTAAAAGGTCTTCAAAGTCTAATGGATCTCAGCAGTCTAAAGTGTCAAAATGTATATCACAACAGCAAGTAATTAATAGACAAGATGCAACCGACGTTCAAACAGTACGTAATTCATAGATATAGTCACACACACCCACTCACAGCTTCAAGGCCCGTGTTTTTCGGTTTTATATGAGTTTGTAGGAGAAGAAGACGTTTTGGTCACAAATATACATACATACATATACATACACAAACGATATATGTTTGCTACATTATAATAAGATTTACATCAAAGATTTGGATAGTGGGGTGAAGAGTCAGCTTTCTCAATTTTCAAATGACAAAGCTTCGAGGTAAGGTAAATAACAGTGGGCCAGGTGGGGTCAGTTTAACATGAATATAATTGGTAATGGGGATGGGTAGGAATAATGAAAATAGGGATTACATAACGCATGTGGCAGCCTTCAGTCACGGATCCGTGACTTTAGGTTATGGAGTGCTGTAAAAATTTTACATTACATTGAAAAATATAATTTCGCCGAGCAGAGAGAGGAACATTTTTTGCAGATGGTTCTTTTTGTCATAAATTCTGAAGACTATTCCAAATACAGACAAAGAATGCTCTAATAAACTTGAAAAGAAGTACAGACTCTAATGAAAAAGATTTTGCCTAAAACTCGATATTTATTTGAATTATTGTCTCATCATAAAAATCCCATTGAATAAAAAGCAGACATTGAATATAATGAAACAAATGATCAAAACAAATGAGTCTCCGATGTGTTGAACAAGGTTTGACATGGAAGTGACCTTCAATCAGAATTACTGTTTTGCCATCAGCTGAACATTTTCCTTCTTAATCTCGACTATGGGTTGTTAGGGTTATTCCTCAGCTGTGGCATGAGGCATATCGGGTGTGTGTTGTTTCAGAGAATGGAGTAAATACCTATTTGGGGGGGTCAAAAAAACCCCCGCAGTTCTCCTTTATGAGCACAGACTTTGATGTGGTCAATACCCGTCATTAGGCATCAGACATAAAGCTTGTGGTCAAGTTTAATCAAAATCAGGTGTGTAGTTTCAGAGGAGAGAGCGCATCCTTTTTTTTGTGAGGGGGGTCAAACATCCCCCACACTCTCATAATCCCCCTTAATGTGTAGATTTTGATGTGGTCAATACACTCATCAGGCATCAGGTATGAAGCTTTTAGCCAAGTTTCATCAAAATTGTGTGTGTAGTTTCAGAGAAGAGAGCACATCCTTTGGGGGGGGGGGGGGGGGCGGGGTCAAACATCCCCCACGCTCTCGTAATCCCCCTTAATGTGTAGATTTTGATACGGTCAATACACTCATCAGGCATCAGGTATGAAGGTTCTAGCCAATTTTCATCAAAATTGTGCGTGTAGTTTCAGAGGAGAGAGGACATCCTTTTGGCGGGGGGGGGGGGGGGGGGGGTGGAGGAGGGGGTCAAACATCCCCCACGCTCTCGTAATCCCCCTTAATGTGTAGATTTTGATGCAGTCAATACACTGTCATTAGGCATCAGGTATGAAGCTTCTAGCCAAGCTTCTTCAAAATTGTGCGTGTAGTTTCGGAGAAGAGAGCAAATAACTATTTTGGGGGTCAGCACCAGTCGTTTTGCCCCCGTAGTTCCCCTCAATGAGCGCAGAGCCAATGCCGTACTCCATATGTATCAATGCCTTACTCCTCACTCAGGCGTTGCACCGAAACACCCACGTCATGCTTCCACAACAACTCCACTTACTGCTTAATACTGAGTGATAAATTCTTCCTTTTCCAAGCACCACTAGCATACAGTCGTGGCCAAAAATATTGGCACACTTGCACTTTTTTCAAATAATGGACCATTTCTTCCAGAAAATTGTTGAAATGAAAAAATATTTCAGTATCCACATATGTATTTCTTTGGTTTGCAGTGGAACAAAACAAAAAAGCTGAAAAAATTACAAAATCTTAGCTCATTCCACACAGAAATCCTAAAATAGCACGGACAATATTGTTACGGCCCGGGATTCGGGTCTACAACGAGAAGGTTAGCCTCCATTCCCTCCTGAACTTACCGGACCTGAGGCTACCACGCATGAATAACTTCATACTTCGGCAGGTTGCGAACCAGCAACGACGAACGCCAATTGGTCCATTGCGCAATAGAAGGGGCCAATCGTCTGACACCGCTTACCTGTCCCACGTGACGGTTCCAATCGGGGAACGTACCCTCTGGCGGTATACCACGTTTGTTCCTGGATGGAAATTTAGACGGCCGAGCAACCGTTGGTACACGCCGGGGTGATGCTAATTTTGTTACGGCCGATCGCTACTCTCGGTGTGCGCAATGGTGGACCAGTGAAAGAAAGGACATTCACGGACAGTTGGAAAGGAAACATTTAACGATTCGATTTATTTACAAATATTTACAGTGCAACTTATCAATAGCAAAGAAAAAGGGACAATAGGCAGAAACGTAGCTTAATCTATGCCTTATGACGATCACTGCGAAGAAACACAACAAGGGTGCCCAGCACGCATTCATGGGGTAGGGGAGGGGAAAACGAATGTCGGGATCCTGTCAGCAAAATGGTTACGATGTTACCAGGACCTTGTTGTCTTGATTCACCAACGAGCACCACGCCGGCAAAGGGCAGTCCCCAGCGCGAACACGAAGAGGCAAAAAGCGTCGGGAGCTCGGCAGAGTGAGTGCATCGGGAACCATGCAGGTAAGAGCCAGTAACACATGGAGAGAGAGAGCACGTCGTGATCTCGTGCAGAGTATGAGTATGCCGTGGCCTCGTGCAGAAAGTCCGATGACCACGTGCAGAGTGAAACCGGCAGGCAGAGAGAACAAAGTCCAAGGCCTTTCTAGCCAGCAGAGAGCGTCATGTGGGCACGTGCAGAGAAAACAAAGTCCAAGGCAGCAGATAGAGAATCAAGTCTCTCTCTCAAGAATCAAGCGAGATCAAGAGAGAGAATCAAGAGAGAATCAAGTCGTGGCCTCGTGCAGAAAGAGAGTCCGTCGTGCACAGTGCACACGTGCAGCAAGAGGGAGCAGGGAGAGACTGGTCAAGAGAGCGAATCAAGTGTGCAAGGCCTTTTTGTCAGGCCCTGGCAAGGATGGGGGGGGGGGGGGGGGCTGTTTGAGGGCATTTTCTGGGCTGCCGATTGGTGGAGTGTCGCTTTCTCTGCCCCCACAAGCACTCTCCAAAGTTCCTCTGGTGTTGATTAGTGGCTCATTGTGTCACTCTGCCCCCACAAGCCCTATCAAATGGGGTTTTTACCTGGTGCATTTGAAAAGCTCCCTTTTTACAAAATGATGATGCTGGCATCCACCCTTGAGGCCTTTGGCCTGTCTTCTGTCCTTCAAGACTTTGAATCAATATCTGTGGATGTAATCTTTGTGCATCTGCCTGCCTTCCCCTTATGAGTGGAGGGCCTGTCTTTCCCTCCCCAACGCATAACGACATACTTACCCATCCAAGGGGAAGGGACTAAGATAATATTCTGCGATGAAATAACTATTGTAAGGGCCCTTTATGGTGGTTGCCATTACTTCTTAGCGGTTTCCCAAATCCACAACAATATTATTGGTACCTTTTAGAGGTTGTTAGAAATAATTCGATTTCAAGCAGGTGATTCTCCTTTACTTTGAAATTGAACTCACCTGTGGTAAGTTGCAGGTGCCTGCAATATAAAAATCACTCATTCTACCAGTTTGAATAGAGAAAAGGAGTCATTCTGCTGTTTTGTGTCACTGTGTGTACCGCAAAGAGCATGGAGAAAAGAAAGAAAACCAGAGAATTGTCTGAGGAGGTCAGACACAAGATTGTAGCCTAGCATGTACAATCTCAAGGCTACAAGTCCATCTCCAGACACCTTGATGTTCCTGAGTCCACCGTACACAATGTTATCAGGAAGTTTAAGGCCCATGGCACTGTAGCCAACCTCCCTGGACGTGACCGCAAGAGAAAACTTGATCGAATATTGCAACGAAGGATTGTTTGAATCATGGAGAAAGCACTTCGATCAACTGCCAAACTGATTCAAACTGACCTCCAGACACAAGATACGACAGTTTCAACTCACACCATCTGTCACCAACTCAACAAAAGGGGGTTCTATGGTAGGAGACCCAGGAGGACCCCACTGCTGGGAGAGACACATACAGTAAGAAAGTCCGACTGGAGTTTCCCAAAACACTCCTGAACAAGCCAAACTCCTTCTGGGAGAATGTGCTGTGGACAGTTGAGACCAAATTAGAGCTTTTTGTAAAGCACATCATCTCTATGTTTACAGAAAACAAAATGAAGCCTTCAAAGAAAAAAACACCTTCCCTACAGTCAAACATGGAGGAGGTTCAGTGATGTTTTGGGGTTGCTGTGCTGCCTCTGGCACTGGGTACCTTGAATGTGTGCATGGCATCAAGAAATCAGGAGATTACCAAGGCATTTTGGAGTGCAATGTTCAACCCAGTTTTAGAAAGCTGGGTCTCCATCGAAGGTCATGGGTCTTGCAGCAGGACAATGACCCCAAACACACTTCAAAAAGCACCCAGGAATGATTCAAGACGAAACATTGCACTGTTCTGAAGTGGCCAGCAACGAGTCCAGATCTAAATCCCATTGAACACCTGTGGGGAGATCTGAAAACAGCAGTTGGCACCCTTTAAATCTGGGAGAACTGGAGCAGTTCACACAAGAAGAGTGGGCCAAACTGCCAGTAGAGAAGTGTAGGAAGCTCATTCATAGCTATAGGAAGCGCTTGGCTGCAGTTATTTTGTCCAAAGGCCGTGCTACCAAATATTAAGTTTAGGGTGTCAATAATTTTGTCTATGCCATTTCTTTTTATTTTCTGATTAAAAAAGACATATTAAGTTCTGAATCAAAAACAAAGGTTCTGTAATATTAACAGTGAAATAAAGAATTGTGGAGACCAAATACTTTGGTCAATTTCAACTTATTTTTCATGAAAATTGTGAGTTATTTGAAAAAAGTGGAAGGGTACCAATATTTTTGGCCACGACTGTATATGTCGAGATGATGAAGGCTTTTTAGAGATGATTGTGATACAGGGGGTATTGCATAAACACAAAACTATATCGCACAATGTGGTGATGCTGAATCGGATGTACATGCCACTTCCCAAGCTGGTATTTGGTGGTTGCACGTCACTTCCTGGGCGATACGTTTCTGCTGCTAAATGATTAACTCTTCAGAGAGCTTGTGCAATGAAAGCGTTAAAAATTGTAAGACAGCGTGATTCAAAGTTTGCCAGTTTTTGGGTCTTATGGGTTTTTGGGTTGTCAGATAAGGGTGTAATCTGATTTCTGATTCGTACAGAACAACAACAACAACATGCATTTTAAAGGCCATTTTCCCTGCTAGAGTGGGGGTTAGCCTTGCGGTCCCCATGACAATCTTCTCCATTTTGCCCTATTTTCTGCATCTCTCCTTGTTAACCCCCTTGGCCGCATTTCTTCTTCCACCATCTTTAGCCAAGTCTTTCTCGGTCTTCCCCGTCTTCTACTTCCTTCTACATTCATTTCCATCACTCTTCTCAAACAGTCACTTTCATCCTTCCTCAACACATGACCAAACCATCTCAACCTGTTCCTCTTCACAGCATCAATCACAGGCTCTATTCCCATCATCTTTCACAATTCATCATTTGTCTTCCTCTCTCTCACCGATACTCCGCACATCCGTCGAACCATTCGCATTTCCACCCTTTCCAACCTTCGTTGCTGCTCTACGTTCATTACCCATGTCTCGCTCCCATAAATCATAACACTTCTCACACATGCAGCATACACCTTTCCCTTCAGCTTCAACGACACTCCCCTCATCATCAGCACGCCACTCAATTCCCGAAACTTCTTCCATGCACGTCTCACTCGAGCAACCGTTGCCGAGTCTGATCCACCTTCTCCATTCAGCATGTCTCCGAGGTAGCAAAATGTTTTCACACCTTCCAGCTTCACGCCGTCTCCAAGATCCAACTCAACATTTCCTCCATCTGCAGCTCCCTCTGTGCACACCTTACATTTGAATGTAGCTGCCACACTTTGTTAATGACCCTCTCAGACCACTACATTTTTGATGAACCCACTCAGCGCACATTGTACACTGAATGGAGTTCACTCCGACACCCTTCCTACACACAGCACATGGCCACTTCCCAGTTCTTTCCACCTCACCACATGCTTTACCACTTGCCATCACCTTCGTCTTTCCGATATTCACCTTCAGACCTTTTGTCTCCATACATTCCTCCCACGTGTTCATCTTTTCCTTCAGTCCATCCATACTTTCCGCAATCAACACCAGATCATCTGCATACAACAACTCCCACGGTAAACCCTCCTTTACGTTCTGAGTCAGCACCTCCATCACAGCTACAAATAGTAGAGGACTTAGTACCCCTGATGCACTCCCACCTCACCTCAAACTCACCACTGTTCCCGTCCTTCGTCCTTATAGCTGTGCGCGCTCTTTTGTACATTGCCATCACTACTCTGATCAACCATTCCTCCACTCCTAACTTCCTCAATGCCCATGTCAATACTTTGCGTGGAACCCGATCGAATGCTTTCTCCAGATCAACAAACCCAAGAAACAACTTCTTCCTCTTCTCCATGTACTTCTCCTGCAACTGCCTCACAATGAAAAGCGCGTCTGTCGTTCCTCTTCCTGGCATGAATCCAAACTGCATTTCGTCGATCTTCACTTTCTTCCTTATCCTCCTCTCCAACACCCTTTCCAATACCTTCATTCCATGCTCCAATAACTTTATCGCTCGGTACGAGCCACACTCCAGAGGGTCACCTTTCCCCTTGTATAGAGGGGCGAGGGTACTCAGTTCCCACCCACTGGAATGCGGCCTTCTTTCACCACCAGATTACAGATCTCTGTCATTCTCTTCACACCCCAACTTCCTGCTGCCTTCAACATATCTCCCACAACTCCCGTCGGCCCTCCCGCTTTTCTACCCTTCATTGCTTTTATCGCTTCCTCAACTTCCTTCTCAGTTATCTTCTCTGCCGGTCCTAAAACTGGGTTACTCTCTATGTTGGCATCCCATTCATTCTCTGTATTCAACAGCATTTCCATATATCTTTTCCATCTTCCTTTAATTCCATCTGGGTCGACAACAATTAGTCCCACTTCATCCTTCAAGCAACTCACCCCCATCACATCACACCTCTCTTTCGCTATCTGCTTTGCAATCCTGAATACTGCTTTCTGACCCTCTTCCGAATCCAAGCGTTCTCCGAACATTTTCCTACATGCCTCCTGCGCCTTTGCTACCTCTTTCTTTGCAGCCTTCCTGGCTGCCTTATAACTTTCATGCTCTGCTGTTTCTGCTCCCGTACCCTTCGCCTTCTGCCACTCCTTGAACTTCTTCCTCTTCTCGTCAATCCTCTTTCCAACTTCATCATCCCACCACCATGTTTCCGAGTGCCTCAGTGGTCCTTTTGTCCATCCACATACCTCACCAACGGCTCCCAACAGACTAGCTTTCATTGACATCCAACCACTTTCAAGCTCAACCACACCATCCTCTACCATACTCAGCCTCTCTTTTAATGCCTCCCTCACTGTCACCTCTTTCAACCTCCACACCTTCATTCTCGGTTGGTACTTCACCCGCCGAGCTCTCCTCGCACCTTTCACCCTTACGTCGCAGACAACCAAGTGGTGCTGTGAAACAGCCTCCTCCCCCGGGATCACCTTTGTGTCCCAGAGGTGCCCACTATCTCGCCTACGCACCATCAGGAAGTCAACGGTTGTCGTCGACCCACCTGACATGCATGTAACAAGCTTATTATCCTCTTTCTGGAACTGAGTATGACAAATCAACAAATCAGCTCCATCAGCAAACTCCAAAATCCTTTCACCTTCTCCATTTCTCACACCATATCAGTAACCCCCATGAACTCCATCAAAACCATCCATACTCCTTCCCACATGTCCATTTAGGTCTCCTCCTACCACAACAACTTCCTCATCTTTCACGTTTTCCATCAGCTTCTCTATCGCACACCAGAACTTGTCCTTCTCTTCATCGCTTCGACAAACCTGCGGAGCACCCAGAAGGCATGAATGGTGTTGGTGTCCTGTTTTCTGAGGAGTTTGTAGACAGTGTGGTGAGTGTGACGAGAGTGAGTGAAAGGTTGATGATGGTGAAAATGATGATTGGAAAGCTCTTGGTGAACGTCATCTCGGGATATACTCCACAGGTTGGTCGGAGCGATGAAGAGAAGGACAAGTTCTGGTGTGCAATAGAGAAGCTGATGGAAAACGTGAAAGATAAGGAAGTTGTTGTGGTAGGAGGAGACCTAAATGGACATGTGGGAAGGAGTATGGATGGTTTTGAGGGAGTTCATGGGGGTTACCGATATGGTGTGAGAAATGGAGAAGGTGAAAGGATTTTGGAGTTTGCTGATGGAGCTGATTTGTTGATTTGTAATACTCAGTTCCAGAAAGAGGATAATAAGCTTGTTACATACACGTCAGGTGGATCGACGACAACCGTTGACTACCTGATGGTGCGTAGGCGAGATAGGGGGTACCTCCGGGACACAAAGGTGATCCCGGGGGAGGAGGCTGTTTCACAGCACCACTTGGTTGTCTGCGACATAAGGTTGAAAGGTGCGAGGAGAGCTCGGCGGGTGAAGTACCAACCGAGAATGAAGGTGTGGAGGTTGAAAGAGGTGACAGTGAGGGAGGCATTAAAAGAGAGGCTGAGTATGGTAGAGGATGGTGTGGTTGAGCTTGAAAGTGGTTGGATGTCAATGAAAGAAAGTCTGTTGGGAGCCGTTGGTGAGGTATGTGGATGGACAAAAGGACCACCGAGGTACTGGGAAACATGGTGGTGGGATGATGAAGTTGGAAAGAAGATTGACGAGAAGAGGAAGAAGTTCAAGGAGTGGCATAAGGCGAAGGGGACGGGGGCAGAAAAGGAAGAGCATGAAAGTTATAAGGCAGCCAAGAAGGCTGCAAAGAAAGAGGTAGCAAAGGCGCAGGAGGAATGTCGGAAAATGTTCGGAGAACGCTTGGATTTGGAAGAGGGCCAGAGAGCGGTATTCAGGATGGCAAAGCAGACAGCGAAAGAGAGGTGTGATGTGATGGGGGTGAGTTGCTTGAAGGATGAAGTGGGACAAATCGTTGTGGACCCAGATGGAATTAAAGGAAGATGGAAGAGATATATGGAAATACTGTTGAATGCAGAGAATGAATGGGATGACAACATAGAGAGTAACCCAGTTTTAGGACCGGCAGAGAAGATAACCGAGAAGGAAGTTGAGGAAGCGATTAAAGCAATGAAGAGTAGAAAAGCGGGAGGGCGGCGGGAGTTGTGGGAGATATGTTGAAGGCAGCGGAAAATTGGGGTGTGAAGAGAATGACAGAGATCTGCAATCTGGTGGTGAAAGAAGGCCGCATTCCAGTGATTTGGGAACTGAGTACCCTCGTCCCTCTATACAAGGGGAAAGGTGACCCTGTGGACTGTGGCTCGTATCGAGCGATAAAATTATTGGAGCATGGAATGAAGGTATTGGAAAGGGTGTTGGAGAGGAGGATAAGGAAGAAAGTGAAGATTGACGAAATGCAGTTTGGATTTATGCCAGGAAGAGGAACGACAGACACGCTTTTCATTGTGAGGCAGTTGCAGGAGAAGTACATGGAGAAGAGGAAGAAGTTGTTTCTTGGGTTTGTTGATCTGGAGAAAGCATTCGATAGGGTTCCATGTGAAGTAGTGTGGGCATTGAGGAAGTTAGGAATGGAGGAATGGTTGATCAGAGTAGTGAGGGCAATGTACAAAAGAGCGCGCACAGCTGTAAGGACGAAGGACGGGAACAGTGGTGAGTTTGAGGTGAAGGTGGGAGTGCATCAGGGGTCAGTACTAAGTCCACTACTGTTTGTAGCTGTGATGGAGGTGCTGGCTCGGAACGTAAAGGAGGGTTTACCGTGGGAGTTGTTGTATGCAGATGATCTGGTGTTGATTGCAGAAAGTATGGATGGACTGAAGGAGAAGATGAACAAGTGGAAGGAATGTATGCAGACGAAAGGTCTGAAGGCGAATATCGGAAAAACAAAGGTGATGGCAAGTGGTAAAGCATGTGGTGAGGTGGAAAGAACTGGGAAGTGGCCATGTGCTATGTGCAGGAAGGGTGTCGGAGTGAACTCAATTCAATGTGCAATGTGCGCTGAGTGGGTTCATCAAAAATGTAGTGGTTTGAGAGGGTCATTAACCAGTGTGGCAGCTACATTCAAGTGTAAGGTGTGCACAGAGGGAGCTGCAGATGGAGGAAATGTTGAGTTGGATCTTGGAGACGGCGTGAAGCTGGAAGGTGTGAAAACATTTTGTTACCTAGGAGACATGCTGAATGGAGAAGGTGGATCAGACTCGGCAACAGTTGCTAGAGTGAGATGTGCATGGAAGAAGTTTCGGGAACTGAGTAGCGTGCTGACGAGGGGAGTGTCGTTGAAGCTGAAGGGAAAGGTGTATGCTGCATGTGTGAGAAGTGTTATGATTTATGGGAGCGAGACATGGGTAATGAACGTAGAGCAGCAACGAAGGCTGGAAAGGGTGGAAATGCGAATAGTTCGGTGGATGTGTGGAGTATCGTTGAGAGAGAGGAAGACAAATGATGAATTGTGAAAGATGATGGGAATAGAGCCTGTGATGGATGCTGTGAAGAGAAACAGTTTGAGATGGTTTGGTCATGTGTTGAGGAAGGATGAAAGTGACTGGTTGAGAAGAGTGATGGAAATGAATGTGGAAGGAAGTAGAGGTCGGGGAAGACCGAGAAAGACTTGGCTAAAGATGGTCGAAGAAGAAATGCGGGCCAGGGGGTTAACAAGGGGAGATGTAGAAAATAGGGCAAAATGGAGAACATTGTCATGGGGACTGCAAGGCTGACCCCCGCTCTTGCAGGGAAAATGGCCTTTTAAAATGCCTGTTGTTGTATTCAAAAACTGTATAAACTTTATGGAACAGCCTGTGTAATAGTTGCAAGGGTAAATAAATTTTATTTATGCATCAAGTTTTGAAAATACATATCTTTGTATTTTGAAAACAAGACTTGAAAAGATGATGAATTCTCAGGAATTAATAAAGTAGACTCAAGTAGATATGTTGAACTAATAGATGATGATTATAATTGGAGGGCACAGGTTGAAGGAAAAGTCTGAGAGCAACAACAAGGATAATTCAGCCTGTTTAGTATTCCAATATGAGCAATTGGCTCACGATGTGGATTTCCCTCAACCTGTGCGCTTTTGTTACAATCAACCTCCATTAATTGAAAGTATCAACCCGAGTGTACTTTAGCAATTCCTCTTTATACCTTGAACACTTCCTTTCATCTTCTCAGGTACATTTTTGTATACAAGTCAAGGCTCATGAAAGAGCTAGAACACAGAATGGATTAGGATGCAACAGAACAAAAGAAACAGCAAAAAAGAGGGTGGAAATACTAACAGCTGGGTTGAAGGACAAAGTAGAGAGAGACTTGGACAAATAATGGATGTGAGGAGAAATGGGAGGTAGGTGAGGACTCAGGGTGAACAAGATGGATTAAGAAGCAATTTCTCAGGAAAGAAAGGCTGGAAGTTTGGAAAGAGATTGGTGTGGAGTGGGGGTTGGGGTACAAGTTCATGTACACATTCATGCATGAGTCTGAGATCACTGTTAAAATTTGGGGCAAAGATTTTTAATTCTTAAATTTGTAAATGGAACAACTTTCCACATAGGGGAAAGTAGTAAGAAATGACTAGGTTTAAAAGAGAAATGGATAGTATCCATCCATTTCACAAAAGACAGAAGAATATTGTTGCGGATCCCGGGTTCGTCGACATACTAAGGGGGGTTTATGCCCTGCTCCCCTTCAAACTCTGGGTCCACTGAGGCCGCCGTGCACGACTAAGTTCGTGGTTGACGGATTGCTAAGCAATTCCGATCGCCAATTTTCCAGCTACGCGTCGAAGAGTTTGCTGGTCAATATTCCCAAATACTTTCAAGACACATGACTGGAGAAACCGGGGATCGAACCCTCACTTTCACACACCTTATTCAATTGCGTGCCGAGCGGATTTGCACGGTGTGGAAAGCTGCATTACCTCACGAGATTTATGGACCTGAATCTAGCCAAATTCAGTCTCGGATGATGCTAGGCCAATGGAGAAATGACGTACCGAACAGGTTGGAATGTAACAACGAAATGTACAGCCTTTTATTTAGAAGGCACAGAGAATAGACAAAAGATACAGCTTAACAATTCTTACCTAATAATAAACCCAGACTTGGCGCCTTCACTCACTCTCATACAGGGGAAGAGACACTGGTTATTGGCGTGCCGATGTACGTGATGGGATTCCTCGCAATTGGCCACGTGGTCTGGTGTGCGCAGTTCGGGCCTCACATGCAGCCTGGACGAGGTCAAGTCCGAAGGATGAACCGCCGCCTCGAAGTTGGCATGGACGAACTTCAGCGCAGGTGATGAACTTCAGCGCAGGTTGGACAAGCTTGCAGGTCAGCCGGATGGTGCAAGAGATCGGCGCAGAAGCGATGGGTGTCGACCAAGAACACAAAGGCCAAACACGTGTCGTGGGAGCTACGAAAAAGCAAGCGAGGTCTTGTCGTGGGCGTTGTGAAAAGGTCAAGAGCTCAGGTGTGTCCTCTGTGAAGTCCCAAAAAGCAAGAGAGATGTCGTCCTGTGCGCTGCGAAATCCAAGAGCACTATCGTCGGCGAGGCAGAGTCCAAGAGGGGTGTCGTCCACGTGGCGAGGCAAAATGCAAGAGTTCAGAACAGGAGGTCGTAGCGCAGCAAAGTCCAAAAGCAAAGATAATGATAATGCGCTGGACGGGGGTTTTATCAGACCCGCCCACGCCCTTCAAAATGTTCCACAGCCTCCCATTGGCTGAGGCTTGTCGCATCATGGTGACGGGTTCCCGGCTCGCCATTGGTCACCTGGGCCGTGCTTTTGGCCACGCCTTCCTGCTCATAGTAATGGCTTCCCTTAACCACACGGAGGTTTGACATCCTGCTTAACTTCAACGCCTATTGGTCTTGTTTACTACACAATGGGAAAGGGCTAATCTTTACATTCAATAAGACATATCTAACTACTGTAGGCTACATGTTGTCGTGCAACAAACTATAGGGGGTTTGCCTTTATGGCACAACCGCAACAATATCAATGTCTAAGAGAAGTAGAATGAGGTGGGGCTCCCCTCCACCACTACTTAAGTAACATCCTCAGCTGTGATTATATGATCAGCATCCAGAACGTCTACAGCAGAAGGTTCTGGCTGATGGTATAGTGGGCAATCTAAAATGGAAAAATGCTTATTACATTGGCCAAAAACACTGAGGAGCAAGAGAATGTATAGATACTTGGAGGTGGGATGGGGGTCTTTCAAACGTTTCCTGCCAGGATCATTCTGCCATACCTTGCCCTCTATCCTTGTACGTATTTATCATACGAGCGAAGAACCCGTTCTTAAAAATGGGTAAATCCCCCAGAATTACGGACAGGATAATTCCCCAGAATAACCCCCTGATCATTTGCCATCGTCATTTGTAAGATTTTTACGGCGTAGCCAGTTGGGTAATGCTGTCTGGAACTGTGTTTGTCTGTCCGTCCAGTGTATGTATACATGTCCCTCACAAACATCCACCAATAAGAGCTGAGGATCTAGTCAAATGACAGGTGGATAGCAGATCCAAGCCCGGCTATGCCATTCTTAGATTATCGGTATTGTTTGTTTTTGGATTACCAGTTGAGATAAAATTTCGATGTTTTATAACATAGACAATTAGTTATCTTGAATTTTGAATTGGTGCATTTTACTATGACTTGTAATACCTCCTCCAACCGGAATGGTACTTCATGAAACACATTTACATAAAGAGAATTGGGGTCCACCCCCAACCTGAACCCCAGAGGCTATGTATTTCTTTACTGCTTAAAATATCCACGTGCACACCCCGAGTACAACCTGAGGTTTTCACATCATTCTGTCCAGACGTTCAGCAACGCATATAAGTCAAACAATCACACAAAAACAGACACGTCTCGAATTATAGTATGAAGAAGAAAAAAGAAGAACCACCTTTAGAGGCCATTTTTCCCCGCAGAGCAGGGGTTGGCTTTTTTGGGGCACCACGGTCCCCTTTTTGAAGCAATGTTTTGCAGCCGGTTGCCCTTCCTGCCACCAGCCCTGTTAGTCTCCTCTTGCGACAAGCAGGGAATTACCAGTGAACTGGTACTCAATTTGCCGACCTCGGAAGGGATGACAGGCTGAGTCAACCCCCCTGGCGTTAATTCAGTGATCGACTGGGATTCGAACCCAGCAGGATCCTAGGATCCCAAGCTGGCACCCTAACCACTAAGCCAACACCAGGCTACTCTCAAATGAGAATTATAGTATGAGAGCACCTTTCGAGGCCATTTTCCCCACAGAGCAGGGGTTGGCCTTTTTCGGGCACCTTGGTCCCCTTTTTGACTTTTTCGGGCACCGTGGTCCCCTTTTTGAAGCAATGTTTTATGGCCGGATGCCCTTCCTGCCACCAACCCTGTTGGTCGCCTCTTGCGACACACAGGGAATTACCAGTGAACAGGTACTCAATTTGCCGACCTCGGAAGGGATGACAGCCTGAGTCAACCCCCCTGGCGTTAATTCAGCGATCGACCGGGATTCTAACCCAGGATCCTAGGATCCCAAGCTGGCACCCTAACCGCTAAGCCAACACCAGGCGACTCTCAAATGAGAATTATAGTATGATGAGAGTAATCCAGGATTATACTTCCTCTTTAAAATAAAGGTAATCTGGATAGCATGGTTGTCGTGAAGGCATTGTTCCAGATCTCCAATGCATGTCAAAAGCTTGAAAGGTACCGGGAGTGTTGAGCAATCTTGAATGTCTGCATCGGTAGATGAGGATCTGCTGGCAGCTCTGTGCTGCCTTGAGCAGTGCAGCAAGTTGGGCCGCACTCGCTCCATATGAGAAGTATGCTGTGAAAGGTTGTTCACGGCTTGAGCCATGCACCTCAATATCCCTGTGTGAGCCGTTGTGGGCCAGCTCAGTCCAAACACCATCCTCTGGGATATGGTGGGTGATATAGCAAGTCGTGCAGATAAATTACCAAAACACATTCACCTTCAATTACGAATCAAATATAGTCGATTAAAAAATGTTTATCATTACATTTTGGAAGAAATAAGAGTAGAAAAAGTTTTTCTTGTTTAATCGAAACTGCAATACATCAACATTCTACTTGTAGCACTTTCCCCAAATAGTCGATATAATTTTAAAGTTTTTATTTCAATTTAATGTTGACTCCATCTTGTGTTAGGGTTAACTTAACCAATAAGAGCTGAGGATATGGTTGTCCTATTTTGCTCTTAAGCATTCTATTGATCTCACTTGTAAAGTTGACAAACTCTGTACCTGTATAAAAATAAGTATATAAATCTAACTGACACCGGACGATTTCACCACCACTTAGTGTTGAGGTGCAGAATACGCGCTTCCGGAAGCACCTTCACGTCGTCCAGTGGACGAACTACACCCCCAGGACCTACTAGCAGAAATTTATCACATTGTCACCTGCGCTATGCGACAAACCAGCGAGGAACATGTAAGACTGTAAGAGAGAGGCAGAACTGATAATGGGACAAACATCAATGGAATGCAGAACAAACAGGATAAGACACATGATCCGCAACACAAAGTGTGTATCTGTCCTTAGAAGAGCAAGAACTCAACACCAAATTCAACTGAGATCAGACCATTCGGTCTATTCTCAATCTTCAAATACCTGGTATTAAATGGTTAAATCTGCATCAGGAACCTGTTCTTTCCATGTCCCTTCATTCAACAAGGGAGGGGTTACGATGGACACAGGTCATAATAAGGGGGAACACTTGAATCGTGTCTTTCCTGAAAAGGCTTGGTTCCCAATCCTCCCTTCCCTGTTCCATATCTGCCTCATACTCCAAGCAACTTTCTGGAGCAACTGAGCTCACTTGCAAAGTAGGCTCTTTGTCAGAAACCTGTCCAAGTGGCATTAGTTAAGTCCACCATTTGTCAGAAAGTCTTTCACACCAATGCCAGGCAGGCTGCAGCTACATCCTCATCCGTTTATGTGGACAAAATATGAAGATGATCAATCATCTGGAATATTCTATTCTCAACATGTTCAATGCTTCCAAGTTCAACATACTTACCGTTTCTAAATGATGACTGTAGGGCAAACCCTCCAGCTTACTTTTGCAACCAATCGATGGCACAAATGCAATTTTTGTAGCTCCTTGGATCAACAATCTGCCAGGAACTTTCCTGATTTGATCACATATCAAAGCTGTCTCCAGTGCAGAAAGGTGCTTTGGAATCCTACGCAGAACTAAGTAATTCCTCGGAGTTTCCAACAAGTGTACAAAGCCTTCATCTGCAGTGTCATGGAGTATGGATGTCTTCTGTGAGCACTGCAGCCACAATTTACTTTGTGCCCCTATAAGTGATATAATCCCCCTTCCCCCCTTCCCATGCCTCCTCCCCCCAAGCCCTCTCCCTCCCACAGATCTTCCATTGTCCCTGTTCTCTGCTGTTGTACTTGTGTGCTTCCCTCTCTCTCCCCATCTTGTCTCCCGCTCCATTTATTGAATGTTTTGTGTCGGTTTTTTTTTGTTTTTTTTTGTGATTGATGTTAGTTCTTACACGAGCCTCGATCTTGTATACAAAGAAATAAAAATAAAAAATAAAAAAAATAATCCAAGGTCTTTAGGTTAATTGGAGTAACCCAACCAGATGCTCAGATGCAAGGTCTCGTCCTTTCCCACCTCAGACAGGTTAGTGGTCTAGCAATTTTATATTGCTTAATTTCTCGTCATTTTCCATGAAATTTCATGAAATATACCAACCAACTTGGTTTCTCTATGAGTGGGAAAAAAAAGTTTGGTGAAGCTTCAATATATGCAAGCAATGCTCTGGCATAAACCACGGGAAATAGTACGGGAGTGGGATGGAGGACTGAAAATGTAACTGCAGGATCTAGAATATCCATTGCCTAAATGCAGATGAGACAACCAGCTTTACTCAATGAAGGGCAGCATGCTCCAAGATGCAGCACCCTGTGCTGGTACTGTAATAGAATGGGAGTTATTAGTTTAGCCAGTTGAATATTGAACCGAGATCAATTATGTTTAACAAACAGACTCCTTCGACTAATCATAAAATGATACATTTCGACTCCCACGTACGCTCCTCCAAACTTCACTCAATGAAGGAGGCTTGACCTAAGATGATCCATCAAAATACAGCACAACTCAAAACAGTCCAACAAAATAGAGTCTATCCCAGATCTAGCTTTCTCAGCTTTTCCTCTCTCGGCACTATATGGGACAAACTGACACTTCTAACTTTCGAGCCACAGTGGCCGTGGAGGTCCAAGCAAGATACAGAACTTGAAACCATATTGGCAATGATCTGAGCCCAAGGAGCCTCGAGTGGGAGTCATTATTGTCGATTATATTGAAGTCTCCTACCTGTCATGTTGCAGTACACTGGTACAGGAGCTAGAGGTCCACTGCCATCTACATCTATGAGGTATGTTCGTGAGGTCCTCCCCGCATGCTTGTATGCCTCACACGATCGCTCATACACCGCTGGCAGGGAATTTTGGGTAAGCAAAGAGGAATGAAAAAGAGAATCAAAGAGTAATAATCCTTATCCATTTAGATTTTTACACCGCCTAAAATCAACATGCACTTTCAAAATGATAACTTAATCTCTGCAAACAAGTGGGCATAATCTTAAATAATAATAATAACCATAATGAACTAAATGGCACTCATAGAGGGCATAATCTTGCCTTGCTCATTCATTCTGAACAAAAATCGTTAACTGAACACGCTACTATTATGGCCCACGTACCAGCATCATCCATGCACCCTATTATGTCACATAGTTTCTTGACATGGGTTATGAAGGTCATAAATGTAATTATTCACTCACATCGGGTCATAGATCAGATATGTGAAGATTCAGGTTTTTCGGATAAGAATTTCAAGTCAACCAATTAATTATGGCTGGAATACCACTTCTCCAATGATGTCATCGTTATCACCCGATATACCCCATGGGGGGAGTTGATGACATAATGTCAAGTTTAAATATTTTTTGTTGAGTGGTTTCAGAGAAAATGATGCCCAATTTTTCTTCCTGTACTAAAATATGCCCGTCATACCATGTGACCTTTGATGTCAGAATTATCAATAAGATATTCTTTTTTAATATGAAAATATTCTTAATAAACAAGGATTTTATGCAATTTACAAGTTAGGCAAGCCAGAACTTTCTTTCAAATATCAAAGGTAAACTTCTCGTCTCTGTGCATCAGCGGACAGGTATATAGCTATATTTATTTTTCTTTGCTTCATAAACATGCGAAACAAGTCATTCCCAATTAATTCCTTCAAAGTCGTAAGCTCTTTTCATTATTGTACTGGAGTGTCAGCTATTTTTTCAGAGTTGTTGAGTACGTTAAACGAAGACGTTGTCTATCTGGTTTATCAGCCATTTACGGCGCCATTACAGTATTTTCTGGGGAGTCATGATCGATCTGGAAGGCTATGAAATTAGATGGAACTTGATTTTTTAAGCTTCTCCTTGTTTCCCATGGCGGGCAGCATACCTCAATAAACGTACTGCTGATTCCATCCATTGAATCGAATGAATAGGCATTCATTTGAATGAATCAATATATAGGCATTCAATGAATGGAACGAATGAATCCAGTGAATAGGCATTGGTATATTGCTTCAGTACAGGTTGGCCGAAAATATGCTGTCACTTACAAACATACCTACAACGGTGCTCGGTAGAGCGCATACCTCCGCCAGGCTGAACAGTTTAAGTTTTGTATGCCACAGATAGGCCGGATCTGGATTCGGACCTGAACCAAAATCGAATCGGCTTGATCTTGTCAACTACCCACCCAACTCATCCATCAAGTTCGGTCCCAATCCGTCCACAACTTTTTGAGATATCGTGCTACATATCGTTTTGGTGCCATCTCTCAATGATGAAGAATCACTTTAAAAAATAAATAATTATCATATCCGGATCTGGATCTTTGCCAAAATCGAAGCAATTTGTCCTTGTCACACACCCAACATGTGCACTAAGTTTCGTCCAAATCCGTCCATGACTTTTTGAGATATCATGCTATATATCGTTTTTGGCCCGATCCTACCACTGAACGGTGAATAATGACTTAAAAAAATTATTGGATCTGGATCTTTGCCAAAATCGAAACAATTTGTCCTTGTCACACACCCAACATGTGCACTAAGTTTCGTCCAAATCCGTCCATGACTTTTTGAGATATCGGGCTATATATCGTTTTTGGCCCGATCCGACCACTGAACGGTGAATAATGACTTAAAAAAATTATTGGATCTGGATCTTTGCCAAAATCGAAACAATTTGTCCTTGTCACACACCCAACATGTGCACTAAGTTTCGTCCAAATCCGTCCATGACTTTTTGAGATATCATGCTATATATCGTTTTTGGCCCGATCCGACCACTGAACGGTGAATAATGACTTAAAAAAATTATTGGATCTGGATCTTTGCCAAAATCGAATCAATTTGTCCTTGTCTCACACACAACATGTCCAAATTCGTCGGGAACTTTTTGAGATATCCTGCTCACAGACAGACAAACAGACATGGGTGCAAACGTAACTTGCGTACACCTTCATGAAGGAGGTACCTATTTATTGAAACTTTACTGTGCGCATCTCACAACACCTTTTCCGTTATATACTTGCGATTGAAACAATCGTGCTCCCTACATAGAATGTGAGTACGAGGACAGTTAAACCTCCTAGTCAGAATAAAATAAAATGGACCAATGACAGCATCCTTTCATTAAGGATGAAATCAGCCATGTTGGAAAGCTGCATCTTGAACAGTGGAAAAGTGACAAGGTATGTAATGAACTGATATCAATAGTGAGGGTCTGCTTGGTTAAGTGAGTGCAATTATGAAGGGTTTCGGTGATGAAATTAGTCCAACTGAAGGATTGGGTAATGGAGTAATGACTCATGAGAGACTGTGTAATGATGTGACGCCTAATATGAGTCTGCATAATGCACTAAGGCCAAGTGAGATGCTGGAAGATGAGGAGGCGGGCATGCCCAGATCAAACTGAGTGATGAGAAGGTGTGGCATGACCGTAGGATTGGTGATGTGCGGGCGGGGAGCATACGGTCATGGCAGGTCTGTCCGCCGTAGCCTGTTCCTTGGCAGTGACAGGAAAATGAATTCCAGGTTTGACTGCACTGGCCTCCATGTTCACAGTAGTTTGGAAAACACCTGTCATAGACCACAAAAACCATTTGTTCAGACATGTTACATTTCACTGGCATATTTACTATGGCATAGGTTCTTCAATCCTATATATGAAATCCATAATTTACCTCTCACTCTTCAAAGATTGTGCCGTCTATAACATAACTTTCAAGAGCAAAGGTCTTTACTTCAAGCAAGCAGTGCATCGCCATCTCTTGTCATCCCTAATTCTGATGCATGATCTTTATTACCCCCATTAACCTTTCCTAACTCAACCATAACCAGACTTGGCAGAGTAATGGCGAGCGCGTCCACTCTGGGGCTGGGAGGTCGGTGGTTCAATCACCGTCCGAGTCATACCCAAGACTCTAAAAATGGTATGTGTTGCTTCCTTGCTTGATATAGCATTTAAAAGGATAACGCATGGACAAAACGCTGGGAAGGCAATGGCAAACCATCCAGTAACCCTCGCAATGAAACTGCTTCGGTAGCACCAATACTCGGTGAAGAGGTAAGGTCGGCAAAGACCAATACTCGGTAAATCAAATCATATCAAATCATCTCTACCATGTTACTTGTTAGTTCCAGTTTCCTACCCTCCTCCCTCTCTTCTTTCCCTGTTTGCTCATTCCCTTGATGTTTGTCCAACTCCAAGTTCTACCTTGCTCTTCCATGAGCCTCGATCCTGTAAAGAAAAATAAATAAACAAAAACAGTTTTAACAACACTGATATTGGTGCTCACCTTTAAATTTTCAATCTCCAATCGTTGCCGAATCCAAGTATGAAAAGCATTCTACAACTAGAGCGCACATAGAACACGATACCCCACACAGTGCTCATGTATATACTGCACTTCAATTTTAATAAAATGATTATTTTAAAGATAGTTTAGCAAAAATTTGGAAGTTTAGCGCAATTGAAGCAGTCTTGTATACCAACCACCCTTATGCCGTTTAATAAGACAACGTTGAGTTGCAGTTCAGAGGCGCGTGCGATTTGGTCTCTTCCGAAGACAGAAGCCTCTTCCGGAAGATTGCTTTGCGCCGAACAGGCAGAAGAGAAGCAAGATGGCGCCCAAACATGTATTACTCGCGCTCATGATGGAAGAATTAGACAAAGATGACACTACATCACAAGTTGATGCAAATATCCAGATTGTGTTTTCACTTGCAAGTTTTGCTGCGTAAGTATAACCTCTTCTCTTCCGCCTCTTCTTCCTCTTCCTCTTCTAACCGCCTCTTCTGCTGGATAACGGAAGAGGCAGAAGAGCTTCCGAGAAGAGAAGAGTCCAAATCGAACGACCGGAAGAGTCTTCCGGAAGTCTCTTCCTCTTCCAGAAGTGCAAATCGCACGCGCCTCAGGAGATGGAGGCTTTATTGATCACCACAGAACGCAGCGTCAATCAGCATCGTACATAATCTTCTTGAACCCGATACTTTTTTTTTTCCAAGGCGTTTTTCCAAGCCCGCTTCGAATAACAAAACTAACGATAATAGCCGGCGCATACGTATTATGTTGAAAAGCCAGATTTTGCTGGATCCCTTGAGAATTTTGAAGCTTTGACGCACCAAATCGCTCAATGGAGGCCGCCATCTTGCGGATGCGGAAGTATGCACAACAAATTGATAAAAGTTCGATAGCAGTTTGTTTCACCCGTCCTTTTTTGATTCACAATCTTATGCACCTATAATTTGTAATTAAAATACTTTAAGACCAACCTCGGCCCGCACGGGCCTGGTTATCTTCAACGAAAATCGTCACCAAACACCGGAACCAATGAGATTCGAGCATTTGAAAAAATATTGCAAAAACCAAATCACTCAATGGAGGCCGCCATCTTCCGGATGCGGAAGTTTGCATAACAAAATTGCCAAAAAGTTCAATAGGAGTTTGATTCACCCGTCTTTGTTTGATTCACCATCCTATGCACCTCTAATTTGTAATTAAAATACTTTAAGACCAACCTCGTTTCCCGGGCCCACACGGGCCCTGGTTATCTTCAACGAAAATCGTCACTAAACACCGGAACCAATGAGATTCGAGTATTTGAAAAAATATTTCAAAAAAGCTTTTTACCACATTTCGGACGCTGAAAACGGCGTCAAATATTCTAAAATTGACGAAGAATTATTTTTTAGAAATCTCGCGGCCGTAGGGGATAGTTTTTCACGGCCGGAAATATCCGAAGTTGAGATGGAATTCACCGAATTAATCAAGGACATTTTATAAATTTTAATCTCATCCAGAATGCAAATGGTGTCATTTTGAACGAGGTACGGTACCTACTACACCTACCTACCACCAACTACCTAACCTACTGATGCCATAGTGATGGGTAAAATAGTGGCAAGAGGCTTTGGCTTCGCCGGCTCATTCCGGCTTTGCAGTCGGGTACTAATAGCGTAATATTAAGGTTATTATAAAACAATATTAATACCAATAATATCCCACCTCACCAAGGGGGTTTCCCAGCGAGTCAACGTCTATAAATAGCTTATCATGGCGTTTCGTGGGAGCAACGGGCTCTACCAGAAGTAATGAACAGTAATGAACAGTAATGAATATTATGAACCACAAAACACGTATGATTAGCTTTTTAAACAGTCGCTAATGCTGTTTATAACACGAAATAAAGAAATTTGGAGGAATTTACTTGCAGTTTTACTTACAGAACTGAGTGAAGATCTACTGTACTCTATCTAGGTACCCCATAAGTGTTGGGTTAATAACATGGCCCTTCCTGGCGCTAACGTGGCGTTTTTCGTAGTGAACTTTTGCAAATCGCTCCTTCTGTTTAACATGAAACTGAAAGGGAGGAAGCCCGGGGTGTGCTCATCTACCAAGCAGCTAGCTAGCGCTTGCCCAGCCAGCCGTTCCTTAACGCTTTTGAATGAAGTGCTTGCTCGAATGCTTAAACCACTTGCCGATCTCTCCACAAGAATCTTGGTAAATGAACACACACCCAATATTCTTGAGACCCGACCATAGATCGACTGTAATCTATGTACCCCAAAGAGGAATGACCCTTTCTGCCCCTCCGGTAGTTAGCAGGTGCACTAGTGTGTATGTCCCTTCCGTTGAACTTGGGGCCGACTCAGAAGAAGACCTTTGTTGGTCGAAAGCTTGTCGACAATTAAAGATCGACGTCCTGAAGCTACGTCCGCGTCTTATTTAATCTAACGATTATTTATTCAATGCAAATGAGACGCCCTGCTCGTACTGTGGAGTTTCTACTATTTCTTACAGTTATATATATATATATATATATATATATATAGGGGAAGCCCTTAATCGTTTTCCTGTTGGGTAGCAAGCTGTCAGGATAACCATTTGCCCTTAACACATTTTGAAGATGGTCCACCTCACTGCGGGAGCTTTAAGCCCGATGGACGTCTGTGACATGCTTTCTACCTACCTCTCTTCCACCTACATTGTATTTAATGAGGTATATTACAAGCAGGTTTATGGCACCGCTATGGGTTCCCCGGTATCGGCTGTGATTGCCAACATGGTGATGGAGGATTTGGAGGAACGCACCATTCCAGCCCTGTTAGTGCAACCACGTGTTTGGTTCCGGTACGTGGATGACACATTTGTCATCTGTCACTCTGATGAGGTGGGCATCATACATGAGACCATAAATAAAACTTTTTCCTCCATTAATTTCACCATTGAAGAGGAGAAAAATGGAGCCCTTCCCTTCCTGGATACACTCGTAGCAAGGGATCCCAAAGGAGCCTTAAAGGTAACGGTGTACAGAAAACCTACACACACTGATCGCTACCTTGATTTCAAGTCTTGCCATCCAATGGAACACAAAAGATCGGTGGTGCACACCCTCTCAAAAAGAGCACGTGATTTACCATCCACCTTTGAAGACAAGATGAGTGAGGTGGACCATCTTCAAAATGTGTTAAGGGCAAATGGCTATCCTGACAGCTTGCTACCCAACAGGAAAACAATAAGGGCTTCCCCACACAACAGGCTGAGACCGAGAGAACAACCAAAGGGTTTGTGTGTTCTCCCTTTTGTACCGGGGGTTTCACAGAGGGTCGGCAGAATTTTGAAATCGGCAGGAGTGAGGGTGAGTTTCACACCGGTTTTCACCCTTCGCCAAGCCCTTATGAGGGTCAAGGACAAGCTTCCGAGGAAGGATAGGTCAGGGGTGGTATACGTGGTGCCCTGTGGTTGTGGAGCTGAGTATGTGGGTGAAACCGGGAGGACCTTAGGTCAACGTATTGCTGAACACCAAAAAGCATTTGAATGTAATTATCCTAGCAGATCTGCTATTGCCAAACACGGCCTTAATGAAGGCCACACACCTTTATGGGATAGGGTTAATATTTTGGGTTCCACACCCAACAGAAACAGAAGACATGTTTTGGAGGCTTGGCACACAGAAGAAACTGTTACCTCGATCACACAAGAGGTAGTTGACTTACCGGTAGCGTTTGACCCACTCTTGTGTAAACAAAGCAGGCATTCCATACTTTGAACAACGAGTCCACATAATATGTCACACAAGGTTTTTATTCGGACAATTTGCCCCCTCCCCCACTCCCTCCAAACCACCCCTCTCCCAACCCCCCCTCCACTTCCACCCCCCATTCTATCCCGCCCTATAACCCCCCCCATCCCGCATTCCCGTTTACCGCATAGGGCCACATGTGATGATCTTGATATTATGGCAATTTAAAAATTTTTTTTTTGCTTTCATATATTTGCAGTTTTAATTTAATTTACAATTTAATTGTTTACAAGTTTAACTTTTAATTACATGTAATTATTGTTCCTGATTTTCTAAACACTTGAGTTATAATCCAGCATTGCTTACAGGATTATTTTAAGCCATTAATATGCAGTTGATTTTTGAATTTGGTCAATAACGTCTCCGTTCACGAGAGCGGTGTGATACGGTTTCATTGGCTGTCCAGCTTTGCCCACCCACTTTGCATATACCCCGCCCACTTTGCATATAAGGGGATGTTGAGATGATTTTATCACTCTTGAGGAAGATTAACGGAGGCGTGTGGCTTCACATGTTGTTAATCGAAACGTTGAGTCATTGTTTGTTCAATTAAAGGTTGGAGATCTTACCATGGCGTCATTTGGATTTACTCCCAACCGCAAATCATTGCTTATATATATATATATACAAATAAATAAATATATATATGTATATAAATAAATAAATAAATATATATACATAGATATATATATATATATACACACATATATAATAAATAAATAAATAAAAAATATATATATATATATACTGAAACGCAAAAGAAACTTACCACCTTTGAAACCTTTAAATATCAACAATAACACTGCGTGTAGTAAATGTGTGAACTTATTTGTGGACAATAGTGTCCTCACTGTCAGACAAAACGGTCACGGATGGTCACTTGAACCTTCAATGGTCACTTCATAGCACAGCTGTTGAACAGCCATTTTGACTGTCAGTGATTAGCCAAGGGGTACGGGATGATTTTAATGAGCTGCACGTGATGTCTTGATATTGGCTTTAAAAAGGCCAGTGCAAAAATGGGCATTTCAATCAACATGCCACGATTGTCAAGGGATCAACGGCAGCATGCCCATGGCATGCTGCAAGGCGGACTGAGCTACCGTGAGGTGGCACGTCGCCTTGGCTGTTCACACAAGACGATATCGGCCCTGGTGGACAGAGACACCCTCCACAACTCTGCAGATGACAGACCTCGATCAGGGAGGCCAAGAGTCACCACTGCAAGGCAGGACAGGCAGATGGTCCGAAGTCACCTGCGGGATCGATTCCGTCCAGCATCCCGCACTGCGGCAGAAACTCCGGGGCGTGCAAACCCACGGATCTCCAATGATACTGCACGAAGACGACTGCATGACTATGGTCTGACTGCCAGAAGACCATACAGAGGCCCCGTGATGACGGCTGCCCATCGCCGCAACCGACAGAGATGGTGCCAGCAGCATCAGCGGTGGACCTTGGCGCAGTGGAACGAGGTCGCTTTCAGCGATGAGTCAAGGCTCTGTGTGGACAGTCCTGATGGGTGTGAGCGTGTCTGGAGAAGAACTGGCGAGCGATATGCCGATTGTTGCGTGCGTCTAGGCAACAGGTGGGGTGGCCCAAGTGTGATGGTGTGGGCCGCCATATCAGGCCGGTACAGGACGCCACTGGTGGTTGTGGATGGGAATCTTAACGCCCAGCGGTATGTGGATAACATCCTGCGACCTCATCTGCTGCCATTCCTGCTAGACCACCCAGAATTGAGAACCTTTCAGCATGACAACGCTCGTCCCCATGCTGCTCGCTTTACCACTGCATTTCTCCAAGGCGAGAACATCAACACCATGCAGTGGCCTGCGCTCTCCCCTGACCTGAATCCCATAGAGCACCTGTGGGATGAGCTTGGGAGACGCGTAGTTGGCAGGGCCAGGACACGGGCAGAGCTGCTTCAGACATTGAGGACTGAGTGGGACAGAATCCAGCAGCAATCCATCCAAAGACTGGTAGGCAGTATACGCCGACGATGCACTGCCTGTATCCAAAACAATGGTGGCCACACACACTATTGAAAGGGGACTGACATTGCACCCTGTGCTGTTCTGTACTGTAGAACAAACTGATGAGATGGTGTATCTTGGTCAAAAACTTGACATGTCATCAATAAAATGCCAATGTTTCAATTAGCAATTGTTGGTTTGTTTTATTTTGAACTGTTACAATTTTATTACATTTCAAACAAGTGGTAAGTTAGTTGCATGACTGCAATAGTCATGCAGTCGTCTTCGTGCAGTATCATTGGAGATCCGTGGGTTTGCACGCCCCGGAGTTTCTGCCGCAGTGCGGGATGCTGGACGGAATCGATCCCGCAGGTGACTTCGGACCATCTGCCTGTCCTGCCTTGCAGTGGTGACTCTTGGCCTCCCTGATCGAGGTCTGTCATCTGCAGAGTTGTGGAGGGTGTCTCTGTCCACCAAGGCCGATATCGTCTGGTGTGAACAGCCAAGGCGACGTGCCACCTCACGGTAGCTCAGTCTGCCTTGCAGCATGCCCAGGGCACGCTGCCGTTGATCCCTTGACAATCGTGGCATGATGATTGAAATGCCCATTTTGCACTGGCCTTTTTAAAGCCAATATCAAGACATCACGTGCAGCTCATTAAAATCATCCCGTACCCCTTGGCTAATCACTGACAGTCAAAATGGCTGTTCAACAGCTGTGCTATGAAGTGACCATTGAAGGTTCAAGTGACCATCCATGACCGTTTTGTCTGACAGTGAGGACACTATTGTCCACAAATAAGTTCACACATTTACTACACGCAGTGTTATTGTTGATATTTAAAGGTTTCAAAGGTGGTAAGTTTCTTTTGCGTTTCAGTATATATATATATATATAACTGTAAGAAATAGTAGAAACTCCACAGTATGAGCAGGGCGTCTCATTTGCATTGAATAAATAATCGTTAGATTAAATAAGACGCGGACATAGCTTCAGGACGTCGATCTTTTATTGTCGACAAGCTTTCGACCAACAAAGGTCTTCTTCTGAGTCAGCCCCAAGTTCAACGGATATATATATATATATATATATACATATACATACATATATATCATAGTCCCTGGAAGTATTATGAAGGTGATTTGTATTCAACATTGTTCAAGTATATAATTCAATTTAAATAAAGGATTAAAGCGGTTTAAAGGTGTATAAATAAATAAATAAATAAATTTCAGCGTGGACTACACCATCCTATCGAACACATTACATTAGTTCTTCGTATCACCTGGTGTTGGCCTAATGGTTAGGGTGGTGGGCTTGGGATGCTAAGGTCCCGAGTTCGAATCCTGTTGAACCAACGCGAGGTGGGGTTGACTCAGCCTGTTATCCTTCCGAGGTCGGCAAAATGAGTATCAGATGTCTGGTTGTAGAGAGGCATTGCATCAGCAGCAGACGTGCCCACAGAAAAATGATGCAACCAGCAGCTGGTTGGCTGCACACGAACCACCCACCAGTTCTTCGTGTCTGTTGGTTGCATCCTTAAACAGTGAGTTTCCTGTTTGGAATGATTTTCAATTTTGGTCGACTGCCAGGTAGGCACACAGAGTAAAAAAACATTACGTCACTCCTCTATGTGCATGTGCTATCGGGACAAATTCAAAGCCACAGTACTGCTAAATGGCAAACTTGTATTCCCATTCATGTTCCAATTCGTGCTCAAAAAATAACACTCAATTTCAATAAGAGGTTTCTCCATCATAAACTGATGACCATAACCGGATAAGACGGACAAATGGACCTAAACCAATCGCTTAACCCCGCTTTTCGCTTGGCATGCGTGGTGTAATGACCAATACAGCTTCGCAGAACAACTACACTGATCATAAATGTTTTTTTTATCTTCAATATTGCCAACGCATGGTTGCCTTGTATGGCATTACAAGGAAGTAGTGTGGGAGTGGCATAAGCAAAAATCTATAATGTAGTTTTTATCAAACGCTATAGCCTTGTGGTTTATATACCATTAAACTGGAATGTCAGAGGCTATATATATATATATATGCCTAGAGGTACGCAAACTTGGCCCTGTGCCGTGTAGGCTGAGTTTGAATCTTGGCCTAGTTATAAACTGCTATCCTAGTGTTTTACAAGTCGGTTAATTCATCAATCTGTGTGCCGTCCCTGGGATGGACGTTAAACTGGGCATCTTGTCTGCCAGCATTATTTGGCGGACGTAAAAAATCCCACGGTATCCTTTGCGAAGAGTAGGCGAGCTATCTCCGGGACCCTGAACATTTTCCAAATACCTGCAAAAATATTCGAGGGGCAGCACAGCCATGCCCCCAGCAAATAATACTATCTCACAGCCATGTGCTGCATACGAAAAAAGAAGAAGTCAAAGACTGTGGGGACAAATCCTGAGCATGGTATATTACCCCTTCCTGGAAGGGCATTGGTCAGCATTCTGATGCCAGTACAAACACTGCCGTTTATTTTTATTGAGTTCAGGTCCATTTAGGATTGGTGCTCAAATGCTACTGTACCTATGCAAATGCAGTGTCACCCATAGTCCCCCTAGCTGAATTAAATAATAATAAAAAACTCGAGTAGGAATTTTTGATAACTTCTCAACCGATGCGGTGACAGGAAAAATTAATAGCACCGCAAAGCAGGCGTAACCCCTCAGCCCGTGCATGGTGGAAACCAATTTCAAGATGGCTGCCGTGGCGGCCATATTGAAAATCGCAGCGCACCCATGAACCCTCCTCTACTCAACCCCAACACACACTGCAAAAATGGATTTAATCGGACAAGCCGTTCTGCTTGAAATTAACGGAAACCAATTTCAAGATGGCTGCCGTGGCCGCCATATTGGAAATCGCAGCGCGCTCATGAACCTTCCTCTACTCAACCCCAACAAACACTGCAAAAATTGATTTAATCGGACAAGCCGTTCTGCTCGAAATTGACGGAAACCAATTTCAAGATGGCTGCCGTGGCGGCCATATTGAAAATCGCAGCGCGCCCATTTTCGAAAGGAACCTTCCTCTACTCAACCCCAACACACACTGCAAAAATTGATTTAATCGGACAAGCCGTTCTGCTCGAAATTGACGGAAACCAAAAGTTGACGGACGCCCGGGCGACAATACCCCTTAGCCCAATTTGGGCTGAGGGGTGAAAAGTGAGAAAACCGAGTGAAACAGAAAAAGCGTACAAGGTAAATCATGGATGATACAGAAGAACCAAAGAAGGCAAGTGTGGAAAACAGCTGAGTAAACATCTTTGGCATTCGACTGCTTTCTAATACGGCAGTGTGGTCTTTTCACCTTGAAATGCACCTTTAAATAATTAATAACGCTCTATTCTCCTATGTGTTGAAATTGTGTAGTTTAGGGATTAAAATAATGCCCAGGTAAATCGAGAGAATTCGGGTGTGGAGCAGAGGAGAAGGAAAGGAGTCCAGGAAGTTTGAAGCATGCCCCTTCTCCTTTTCAATTCTACCAAAGAGTTTCTTAGGCATCCGAGGAGTACTAAACCACCATTTAGGTTTTTTATTCTCATACAGTCGTGGCCAAAAATATTGGCACCCTTGCACTTTTATCAAATAACTCACAATTTTATCGAAAAATAAGTTGAAATTGACAAAGGTATTTGGTCTTCACAATTCTAGTTCACTGTTAATAATCCAGAACCTTTGTTTTTAATTAAGAACTTACTAGAGCGGCACTCAGTATAGCGCATACCTCCGCCAGGTGAACACTTTACGTTTTGTACCCCACTGATTGGTCAATTTTATCGAATATCAATTTTATCAATTTCAACATCAACATCAACATCAATTTTATCGTATCTGGATCCAGACCTGAACCAAAATCGAATCAGCTTGTTCTTGTCACCTAACCAATTTATGCACCTAGTCTTGTCATAACTTGTCCATGTTAGAACTCGCCCATAAGTTTGAGACATCCTGCTATATATCGTTTTTGGCCCTATCTCTCAATGGTGAAGAATCACTTAAATCCTTCTATCTATATCCAGATCTTCACCAAAATTGAATCGATTCTTCCTTGTCAAGCACACAACCTCTCCACCAAGTTTTGTCCAAATGCGTTCATAACTTTTTGAGATATCCTGCTATATGTTGGTTTTAGCCTATCACTCAATGGTGAAGAATCATTAAAAAAATTAAATAACTATCATATCCGAATCCATATTCAGATCTTCACCAAAATCGAATCGATTCGTCCTTGTCACACACAAAACCGGTCCATCAAGTTACGTCCAAATCCGTCCACAGCTTTTTGAGACATTCTGCTATTTATCGTTTTTGGCCCTATCTCCCAATGGTGGAGGATCACTTAAAAATTCTACTAGCCGGATCCAAATCCGGATCTTCACCAAAATCTAATCAGTTCATCCGTATCTCACACACTACCTCACTGCCAAATTTTGTCCGAATCCGTCCTCAACTTTTTGAGATATTTTGTTCACAAACGGACAGACAAACAGTCTAGCATTTTGTCTTGAACCATTCCTGAGTGCTTTTTGAAGTGTGTTTGGAGTCATTGTCCTGCTGCAAGACCCATGACCTCTGATGGAGACCCAGCTTTCTGCCACTGGGTTGAACATTGCGCTCCAAAATTCCTTGGTAATCTCCTGATTTAATGATGCCATGCACACATTCAAGGCATCCAGTGCCAGAGGCAGCACAGCAACCCCAAAACATCACTGAACCTCCTCCATTTTGACTGTAGGGAAGGTGTTCTTTTATTTGAGGCTTCATTTTGTTTTCTGTAAACATAGAGATGATGTGCTTTACCAAAAAGCTCTAATTTGGTTTCATCTGTCCACAGCACATTCTCCCAGAAGGATTTTGGCTTGTTCAGGTGTGTTTTGGCACACTCCAGTCGGGCTTTCTTAAGTCTCTCTCTCTCAGCAGTGGGGTCCTCCTGGGTCTCTTACCATAGAACCCCCTTTCATTGAGTTGGTGAAGGTGAAGGATGGTGCGAATTGAAACTGTCGTATCTTGTGTCTGAAGGTCAGCTTGAATCTTTTGGCAGTTGATCGAGGTGCTTTCTCCACCATTGGAACAATCCTTCGCTGCAATCTTCGATCAAGTTTTCTCTTGCGGCCACGTCCAGGGAGGTTGGCTACGGTGCTATGGGCCTTATACCTCCTGATAACATTGTGTATGGTGGACACAGGAACATCAAGGTCTCTGGAGATGGACTTGTAGCCTTGAGATTGTCCATGCCTGACTACATTCTTGCGTCTGACCTCCTCAGACAATTCTCTGGTTTCTTTCTTTTCTCCATGCTCATTGTGATACACACAGTGACAAAAACCAACAGAATGACTCCATTTTCTCTATTCAAATTGGTTGAATGAGTGATTTTTTTATATTGCAGGCACCTGGAACTCACCATAGGTGAGTTCAATTCCAAAGTAAAGGAGAATCACCTGCTTGAAATCGAATTATTTCTAACAACTTCTAAAAGCTGCCAATAATATTGTACAGGCCATTTTAGGATTTCTGTGTGGAATAAGCTAACATTTAGTATTTTTTTCAACTTTTTTGCTTTGTTCCACTGCAAACCAAAAAAATACATACAGTATGTTGACACCAAAAGATTTTTTTAATTTCAACAATTTTCTGGAAACAAATGGTGCATTATATGGAAAAAGTGCGAAGGTGCCAATATTTTTGGCCATGACTGTATCTGGCTGGGACATTTGGTATGAAAATTTGCATCAATAATGGGAATAAAAAGTATACAGGTTGACTTTTTTGACCTAGACCTAACTTTTATGGTCATGACTTAATAGAAAAATTACCATTTTTCACCACAACTCGACTGAGGTATGTCCGATAAGAATGAAATGGCCATTTCTAGATAGCCTAGACTAGAGGAAGGTGCATCTACAATTAATTGACATCATACTTCTCCGGGTTAAAGGTCAAGGTCAAATAGAGGCCTGAAAAAAAAACAATGCTTTTTTTTTTTTTGTCATCACTCAATTTTTCCAATGCGGAATCTTAAAGACCGCTCGCTTGGCCTTCCAAGATGTTCTTGCATCATAATAGTGTACCAACAATGAAGTTGTGCACCTGATGTTTGATTCGTGTCCATGACTTACGTTTTTCAGATTGTGATCAAATTAACAAAAAACACCTTTTTGATCATAACCTGAAGAATAATTTTCCTCCGATTTTCATACTGTGGGGTTTGTAAATAGACTGTAGATGGGGGCACATTTTCTGAACTTGTACTCAATCCCTAATTTTTGAAGGTCAAGGTCATATGGTGGTCCAAAGAGAATATGGCCATCAATGGATTTTTTTGTTGTTATACTTTGTCGAGTCTCGTATAAGAGCTAACACACATAACATATAACAAAAGAAGCAGGAGACAAGAGGGGGAGAGAGAGGTAAGCATAACAATAGTAGGGAACAGCGACATCAGGAGATCTGTGGAAAAGAGAGGGCTGGGGCAGGGTACACGGGATTAAACCATATGGACACTACAGGGGATTTCAGGAAGGAAAATGGAATGTGAAGGAGGTGGGTTTGTGGTGGATTAACAGGGGTAGAAGAGATCAAGGTTTTGGATGAGGGAAGATATGTGACGGTGGTGAGCAGCTGTTTTGAAGACCTGGAGGGAGGAGTGCGATTGAAGAGAGTGTGGGGGTTTGTTCCAGAGGCAGGCAAAAAGAGGAATGAAACAGTGAAGGAGAATAGAGAGTCTTGATTTTGGCAGTTTCACCAGAAGAGGGTTGCTGACAGACATTGTGTCCTGCAGAAATATTTGGGGGACAAAGCACAGACAGAGCAGGAGGAACTAAAACAGAGAGGAGTCGATAGAAGACAGAAAGACCACCAACCTGTCTGCGGTGAGAGAGTGAAAGGCCCTCAGAATCAGCTTCATCGCAGGAGATTCCAATGATTCTAAAAGCTTTGGTTTCTACAGCGTGAAGGCAAGCTAGGTCTGAGACAGGAGCACCAGCCCAGAGGGGAGAGCAGTACTCCATAAAGCTGTGGATGAAAGCTTTGTTTGTGGTGAGGAGCTCAAAATTGCCAAGAAAGGACTTTGAATGACGGAGGATGCCCATTCAGCGACTGGCTTTGGAGGCCAGCTTGGAAATGTGGCTTTCCCAGCAATGATCATGGCAGATAGTGAGACCCAAAAGCTTGAGTGACAGAACTTATTCAAGAGGATTGTTGAGAAAGTTGATGGGCGGTGGGGTGGAGTCAAGGGTGGAGGGGCCGGGGGAATTGTTTTCCAGACGGTCCTTTCGGAGAGACATAGCGAGGGTGAGAGATTGTCAGGATTTTTTTTTGTATAGTAAGTCAAGGCTCGAGTGAAAGTTAACATATAGAGCATGTTCCAAGATTGAAAGACATGTTCCAAGTGTTTGACCATCTTATAATTTGTGGACGCTGATTGTGGGCACTGGAGGAGGCATATCCTTGTCGATCGCTTTATGATCGCAGACATGTCATTTTAATGTGTTGGTGTGCAAATTATTATGAGTGGGGATGTTACATTATCATTCCGCACCTACAGTGTTGGGCATTTTGATTTTCTTTTTACTTTCTTCTCAGGCAGGTGAACACTCACCCCTCATAGATTATAGTCGGGTCAGGAATTAAACCCAGAAGAGACAGTTCAAAAGTAAGTGCACCACCTCTGCACCATCATGTCAGCACTCAATCCAATTGGGTACATATACAGACAATGTTTTGTTCACAACAGTCGAACAAATGCGGACAAATATATATATTGCATGCAAACGTACGAGTGTATATCATGAGTAACAAAAAAATTTCCTCAACAACTATACGTAATTACATATTGAAAACAAGAAAGAGTAATCAGAGATTGCAGACCCTCGCCAGGACGTATTTGTGAGGTGTATTTTATCGGGTGTTTTTTTTTTTGAGAAATCACTTAAAAATTTTTTTTTGTTCAAAATGTAATTTGTTGTTGAAACCAATGTGGCGGCCGAACCACGTGACTGATGGTCATTATTATTTTTTTCTCCACAAATTTATCCCGAGATGACGCTCAATAAATTTTATCTTGATCGGATGAAGTTTTGTACTTGTCGAATTATGACATCATAATGGAGGCACCTATTACATCATCATTAACATATTTTATTCCCCATGCAGAGTTCTTGACAATTAGACATGTCTCAATTTTTCTATGCAGTGCTTTTGGAGATTTTTTCAGGTGCAAAGTTTTTCAGTTTTTCCAAGACGGTGCCCATACCACGTGACCTATGACGTCATAATTATTTTTTAAATCGACAGCAGGAGATGCACTTATGGTGAAAATTTCCTGTCAATCGGACCAATGGTTGCAGAGAAAATCATATTTATTCTGTGTGGACAAACAGACAGACAAACAGTCAGACAGACAGACAAACAGAAAACAAACAGACAAACAAAAGGACCCAAATGCAATACCCTCTCCTCTGGTGAGGGTAATAAAGAAATGTTGGTATATTTTGGAATATTGTAAGTACCGTAAAAAATTTTTTTTTTTTTGTATACAAGATCGAGGCTCGTGAAAGAGCTAACATTAATCACACAAAAAGACAAACCGACACACAAAACACAAAAAACAAGGGGAGCGGCAGACAAGATGGGGAGAGAGGGGGAAGGACACAAACACAACATTTGAGAGCAGGGACATCGGGAGGACTTGGGGGGAGGTACGTGAGGAATAAAACATATGAACACTGCAAGGACTCTGGGGTGAATTACCGGGGGTAGAAAAGATCAAGGTTTTCGATGGGGGAAGATAAGAGATGGTGGTGAACAGCTGTTTTAAAGACCTGGAGGGAGGAGTGGGATTGAAGGGAGTGGGGGAGTTTGTTCCAGAGGCGGGAGAAAAGGGGAATGAAAGAGTGAAGGTGAGCAGAGAGCCTAGACTTTGGCAGTTTAACCATAAGAGGGTTGCAGGAAGATCTTGTGCGACCTGAAGGAATATTGGGGGGACAGAGCACAGAGAGAGCTGGGGGAGCAAGGCCGGAGAGGAGTCGGTAGAAGACAGAAAGACCACCAACCTGCCTGCGGTGAGTGAGTGAAAGGCCCTCGGAGTTGACTACATCGCAGGAGATTCCAATGATTCTGAAATCTTTGGCCTCAACAGCGTGAAGCCGAGCAAGGTGTGAGGCAGGAGCACCAGCCCAGAGGGGGGAACAGTATTCCATTGAGCTGCGGATGAAAGCCTTGTATGTGGTGAGGAGCTCAGGTGTGCCAAGGAAGGACTTCGCACGACGGAGGATGCCCAGTCGGCGACTGGCTTTGGAGGCCAGCTTGGAAATGTGGTTTTCCCAAGAAAGATCATGGCAGATAGTGAGACCCAAAAGCTTGAGCGACAGAACTTCTTGGAGAGGATTGTTGAGAAAGTAGATGGGAGGGTTGTCCAGTCGGTCCTTTCGGAGAGACATTGTAAGAGTGTGAGATTTGTCAGGATTGAAAGACATGTTCCACTTGTTTAACCAGTCTGTGATTTTGACCAGGTCTGCAGAGAGTGAGGACGCTGCAGACTGCCGATCTGAGGGATGAGGAATGGAGCGGCAGATAGTGGAGTCATCAGCAAAGAGATAGAGAGGATTTTCCAGAGAGTCGGAGAGATCATTGATGAAGACCAGAAATAGCACAGGGCCCAGAACACTACCTTGGGGAACTCCAGCCAGAACAGGAAGGGAAGATGAGAGAAATCCATTCAGGGCCACACGTTGCCTACGACCAGAGAGGAAATCCGCAAGCCATGAGTGGAGATTTCCCTGAATACCATAGGAGGCGAGTTTGGTGAGCAGAGCTGGGTGCCAGACCGTATCGAAGGCACGTGATATGTCAAGTGAGACAGCTCTGATTTCCTGTTTGGCATTGAGGACCTCCATCCATTGTTGAGACAGCAGAAGCAACATGTCCAGAGTAGAATGACCTGGTCTGAATCCAAATTGATGATCAGAGATCAAGCCATTGGAGAAGAGGAAGGATTTGATATCTGAAGCAATGATGGATTCCATGACTTTGCTGATAATTGGGAGCAGGCTGATTGGTCTGTAGTTGCAAGGATCTGTTTTTGCACCTTTTTTGTGTAAAGCGGTAATGTTTGCTGATTTCCAAGATGCTGGCAGATGACCTTGAGCAAAAGAGAGGGTGAAAAGAACAGAGAGAGGGTGAGATAGAGCGGCAGAGCAGGATTTTAGGACCCGAGGGCTGATGCCATCTGGTCCAGTTGCAGAATCAGCGTCGAGGTTTGATAAAAACTTCTCCACCTTGTCAGGAGAGAAGGATACAGAGTCCAGGAGCAGTTGGGTTCGACTGGGAAAGGTGGGAACAGAGAGAGATGGGTTTGGGACACAAGATTTTGAGGCAAACACAGAGTTGAGGCATTCGGCTTTGTCACGTGCGGTGTCAACTGTGTAGCCATTTGAGGTAAGGGAGGGGATGGAGGGGGAACAAACACCAGAAACGGATTTGACCAGACGCCACCAGGATTTGGAGGAAGGAGACAGGTTTGAGAGTTCAATCTTGAGTGTGGAGAGATAGTGCTTCCTGGCACTCCTGAGGGTAGAAACACACTTGTTTCGAGCTTGGTGGAAGGAACTGAGATTGCCTTCAGTTGGATTTGCCTTCCAAGATGCAAAGGCAAGTTGTTTCAGGGCAACTGCCTCACCACAAGATTCAGTGTACCATGGACGGGAGGAAGGGTAAGACAACTGAAGACGAGATGGGATAAATCTGTGCATGAGAGAGAGCAGTTTGCTTTGGAAGAATTCCCAGGAAGAATTGATGTCAGAGGCATTAGAGATGGGAGACCAGTCCAGTTGATTGATGGCTGCTTGCAGACCGTGCCAGTCGGCCTGAGTGAAATGCCAGACTCGTCGACGCTGAGGAGGCTCTCTGAGAATGGCCAGAGAGATGTCCACTTTAACAAGCACATGATCAGAAGAACCGATTGGAGCAGAAGAAGAGCAGCAGATATTTGCAGGGAAGTTAGTCATAACCAAGTCCAGAAGAGAAGATACTCCATTGACTGAGATCTGGGTCGGGAAATTGACAGATTGTGTCAGTCCCAATGAGTCGCAGAAGTCCTTTGCTGAGGTGCCATGGCTGGTGAGAGATGAACCCACACCCAGCCAGCTGGCATGATGACAGTTGAAGTCGCCACATATGAGGAAGAGAGAGTTTGGATGAGTTGATAGAAGTTGGTCCATGTTGTCCGACAGAGAAATGTAAATGGAGTCATCACTGTTTGGAGGACGGTACAGAACACATATGAACGAAAGGTGGGAGCGGAGAGGAAGCCGTAGCCAGAGGTACTCCTGTGGGTGGGGTGGAGAGAGGGCAGTGCAGGGAGAGTGAGGAAGAGAGTTTTTGATAAAGATAGCCACCCCACTACCAGGACGAGGCTCAGGTCTATCGTACCGGAGGAGGGAGTAACCAGGAAGAGATATTAAGGAATCGGAGACATCTTGAAGGAGGAAAGTTTCTGTTAAGCAGATCAAGTCTGGATTTTCAGAAGCAACCTGAATGGAGAGATCAATCAGGTTTGAGCGAAGGCCCCGGATGTTTGAGGTCCATACCATTAGTGAGGAGAGAGGGGGAGCATCGGGTGCAGGACAGGGGAGGGGAGGGGTAGGGTCAGATGAAGGGTGAGAGGGGGATGTAGGAAGAGCAGTTGATAGTGTGTCAGAGATTACAGAAGAGTTACAAGAAAGGGAAGGATGAGGAGGATGAAAGGTTTGATGGTGATGGAATGAGGCACAGTGAGAGTTTGTTTGAGGGGGGGCCGTCCTTAAAATGTTATCAAGCCCCCACGCCCCCCCCTTCATCCATTGGTGTATACAGTACATACATACGCAAAAATATGGGGAATTTATGACTTAAAATGCATTCTGAAAATCCCGATAAATTAAAAATCTCTTGCATCATGACAAAGACCATCTACTGATTACAAATACAACAAGAAAAAGAGCAATCAGAGATTGCAAACCCTTGCCAAGATGTATTTTCAGTGTTTTTTAAAGCTTTTGTGCTAAAACAAATATGGCGGGCGAACCACTTGATCGATGACGTCAGCATTATTTTTTTCTCCACTAATTTATTCCTAGATTATGCTCAAGAAATTTCATCTTGATCGGATGACGTTTTGTACTTGTCGAATTATGACGTCATAATGAAGGCACCTATGACATCATCATTAACATATTTTATTCCCCAAGGAGAGTTCTTTACAATGAGCCATGTCTCAATTCTTTCTATTCAGCGCTTTCGGAGATATAGAGGTGCAATTTTTTTTCGCTTTTTCCAAGATGGCGACCGAACCACGTGACCGAACAAACAGACAAACAGACTGACAGACAAACAAACAGACAGACAAACAGACAAACGGACTCAAATGCAATACCCTCTCCTCTGGCAAGGGTAAATATGGTGGAATTTTTTTTTGACGTCCCCACTATGTTCCATTAATGCCCCTTCCCTGATTTCCTCCCCCTTACACATTTCTCTCCTTCCTCATTTCGCCTCCAAAACGTCTTTCCCTTCTCTCCCACTTCCCCTACAATGCCCTACCCTTGTTTCCTTATTCATGTCATTCAATTAATTGAAGCACTGAGTCAAATCACATGGTGGCAGACAAGTCATTCTCAATACATTCCTTGGACATTCTGGGCTCTCATCATTATTGTACTGGTGTCAGCTTTGTTTTTTAGAGTTGTTGAGTCGGGTAAACGAAGACATTATCTATCTGGTTTGTCTGCTATTTACGGCACTATTACAGTATTTTCTGTGCAGTCATATCGATCTGTTGGGCTATGAAATTACATGGAACTTGCCAAAGCATGTTAATATCGACAACCAATGAGGTCAATCTTTATTTGAGTATCTGTGATTTAATGTTGGTTCTATAATGACTGGTGTTCATTTGACATACCTCTGCACTGGCATACACCTTCAATGTCAAAGTATATGTCACATACAAAGGGCAATCTGATTGGACAAAGATATAGACACTACAATTGACCGATTGTTGGAAAACTTCCATGCTGAGGGGATGTAACGATGCGATTATTACATGAATAAAAAACGTGATAGCTCGTTGTTGTTACACACACTTTTAGCATGCTTTGTCCTGGCAAGTCAATGGTCCCCACAAGTGAAATGATCGCTTTGTCCCGGCAAGTTGAATGCAAACACAAGGTCAGTAAATGGTCAAAATATAGATGAAATTGCCAAAACAAACAAACATCTAATCAAACTAATTTTATTATTCCCTGTGTTTCTGTGTTGCCCTGGTGGCGAAAGACAACAACCAGTACAAATATACCTGCACTGCCGAGGAAGAAGCACCTCTTAATGTTGCCGAGCAACCAATTAGAGTGTATAAAATAGTTTTATTTTATAATAATAATAATACATTTATTTTATATAGCGCTTTTCAAGAAGCCCAAAGACGCTTTGACAGAGTACAAAAAAACAAGTGCAAAAAGACAAAAATCAACAGGTAAATAATCAAAGCAAAAGGAAGGAGAAGGAGAAGAGATAGTCAGGGGTTAAATCACTGAACTATAACACTACGTGGAACGGACGGTGCCCGTGATCCGCTGAAGCCACCGACATGTATGGCGCCCCCTATCGTATGCACCCAGAAAAATGAATGCCCCCATAGCCTTTGTGGGTAGGTGTACGTTTTCCAAGATAAATTTTGCCATTATTTTCATCGCAAGAACGTACTAAAAATATTGAATCCATGATTATCAATGTTACACACATGACTAAAGATAGAACAAATTTGGTTTTATTTTGGCCTGCACATCTGGAGAAAAAAAACAACCATTTTCATGACAGTCCGTGTCCATTACCAGCTTGTCTCGAGCGTTCATTCTTGTGTAGTACATGTTCAGTGCTATTGGGCATTCAACAGATGTAATAGTGTTCAGTATTTTAATTCTTTGACAGATGTTTCTATTTTATTAGATGGAATTTGATACCTTATTGTTTTATCTTTTATTATTTAACATTTATGCCTTGGACTATTTGGGCATGTACGGTTGTGACAATGTCTATTTCAAAATTTGTCATCTTAGGGATAACCGTTTTGTACGTTTTGGGGAGCTGATAAATTATCTATCTATTGCTGCTGTTTAATTCGCGTCTGACACAATAATTTTCACTATCATTAAGATCATACATGTCTTTGAAATATCTGGATGTTGTATGCTAATAAAAAAAAAAATCCAATTTATTATCATTTTCTACATAATATAAAGTCCATGTCTACTGATGACGAAACAAAATTGTTTTGGCTAGGAGCTTCCTTACTTTGGGCCCGGTAGCAGCATCTGTTTTTACCCTTCCTAAGTGGTAGAGCTTGATCTGTCCATACCGTGATGCAATTTTCTTGATCAGGCTGTGAATGTGGTTGTTGTCAATTGTAGTATCAAACTGGTGACGGTGCAACTGAGGAAATAAGTTCATGTGGCTTGTGTTCTCCAGAACTGAGGAAGAGATAGCAGATGTCACTCCACGGCCTTGAGGAAGCTTTCCTTGAGTTATTCTTAGAAGTCGCTGGAAACATTTCTCTGTTTCTCTACATACAGATACTACGCTAGCTGATGGCCTCTGCAGCCTCCCGCGATCTTTCATGGTGACAAAGTCATGAGCATTGCCATCAGAAGATGACATTGCATTGGCACATTCCATACAGTCCATATGCAGCCTAAGAGATTTCACAATGTATCCACTGATGTAGTTGACAGCCGCATCCTTATATTCTGATAAGGGCTCAATATGTGGCATGTCACTGTAGTCATGATCTGTCTTGCTGGGTTGTCTGGGAATGAGATCATACTTTCGAGTAATGTTCATAGTTGTGACATCATTGACGCTCTCAGTGTGAAGAATGGCTGTGTCATCACGAAGAATACAGTTCCCAGTGCCATTTTTTATGTGATGTCTCATCAACAGGCGTTTGTATGCAGCTTTGAACTGTCTTGCAGTGGGGTTGTTGTTGAATCCTCCACGTGCTCTGAGGGCGGAAAAGAACAATTCAATGTGATCCTGAGAGAATTTATACGTTAGTAGGTATTTGAGTGGGGCATCGGTTGGTGCGACAAGTTCTTGATACATGTTTAAAATGCTTCTGATGCTAACAACGAAGCCAACAAAACCAGTCTTTCTTGGTCCTTCACACATTTTCCTACCAGATCCATCTTTGAGACCGAGAAGGAAGACTTCAGCATCATGCAATCGTTGTTGAATGGATGCATGGTTGTCCCCTTTCAATGGTGCTTTCAGCCCCCTTCCAAACGGATTTCTGCTGTTTAAAGCATCGAAGGCTGAATCAACATGCCGAAGAAACTCTATAGTTGCACTGCAGCCCTGGAATTGTGGAAGTTGAAGTTTTTCTTCGCAATATTGCAGAGCATCAGCAACACTGGCACTGAATATTTGTGCTGCCAGGTTCACTGCCAGGTTTCTCAGACAAAACTACGGACATCAATATTGTTTTGTACACCAGAAAATGGTGTGATTTCATGTTAAACTTGTCACATCTCTCCTTCTTTGATTACCATTCTCCACACAACAAACACCAAAATATATGGTTGGGACTACACTGCCTGTAAATTGGCGTTTCCTTACCTGTGAAATGTCAACCCTTTCTCGCGATTTTCACGAACATCTCGATTCGTGCAGTTGATTGCAGAACAGGATGGCATTCTGTTTTACTCTAGTATCATGTCACCGAAGTGAAACAACTAAGAACAAATGTGCAATTATGAAAGAAATCTCTATATAAATCTTGCAAGATGTGTACGTCGTTCAATCACAGCGATACAAAAGCAATACGCTTTTTGCGTGACTAAATCCCATAATGCATTGCGATCCCGTGGCTTCATGTAAAACTCACTGCCTATGGGCCTTTTGTGTGTGTGTTCGCAGACTGTCCGTTCCACGTAGTGTTATAGTTCAGTGGGTTAAATGCTGTGGGTTAAATGTTGAATGCAGTGTTGAACAGGTGGGTCTTGAGTGATGTTTTGAATGTGGTGAGTGAGGAGGAGTCTCTGATGGTGTGAGGTAGTGAGTTCCAGAGGGTGGGAGCAGCGATGGAGAAGGCCCTGTCCCCCCAGGATCTGAATTTGGTCCGCATGGGGGGGGGGGGGGGGGGGGTCAGGAGGTTGGTACCAGCAGAGCGGAGGTTGCGGGTGGGAGTGTGTCTGGAGAGGAGGTCAGTCAGGTAGGATGGGGCCAGGTTATGGAGGGCTTTGTAGGTCAAGAGGAGGATTTTGTACTGGATTCTCTGGGGGATGGGGAGCCAGTGAAGCTTGTAAAGGACGGGGGTGATGTGGTCACGGGTCCGGGAATGGGTGAGTAGATGGGCAGCGGAGTTCTGAATGTATTGGAGTTTATTGATGATTATTGAGGATGAACCAAAGAGGAGGCTGTTGCAGTAGTCCAGACGGGAGGTGATGAAGGCGTGGATTAGGGTTTCTGCAGCCGTGGAGGAGAGGGATGGACGGAGACGGGCGATGTTTTTCAGGTGAAAGAAGGCTGTCTTTGTGATCTGTTTAGTGTATTTGTCGAAGGAGAGGGTTTGGTCAAAGATGATGCCAAGATTCTGGATGTGAGGGGAGGTGGATACTGGGAAACCGTCGATGTTGAGGGCAAAGTTATGGGTGGATTTGGTGAGCGTTATTGGGCCAATGATGATTATTTCAGATTTATCATAGTTAAGTTTGAGGAAGTTGATTTGAAGCCAGGATTTTATTTCAGTGATGCAGTTTGTCAGGATAGAGTGGGTGGCGGTGGAGATGGACTTGGTTGAGATGAAAAGCTGGATGTCATCGGCGAAGCAGTGGAATTGGAGACCATGACGGCAGATTAAGTGACCAAGGGGGGACAGGTACAGGATGAAGAGGAGTGGGCCAAGAACTGAACCTTGGGGGACACCTTGGGGGAGGGGAGCAGTGGGGGATTTGCAGTTATTGATGGAGATGAACTGGCGTCTGTCGGAGAGGTATGATTTGATCCAACAGAGGGCAGTGCCGGTAATGTTAAAGGTGGTTTCAAGTCGGGTGAGGAGGATGGTGTGATTGATGGTGTCAAAGGCGGCGCTGAGGTCGAGGAGGATGAGAATGTTGAGGTTGCCAGCGTCAGAGGAGAGGAAAAGGTCGTTGGTGATTTTGAGGAGAGCAGTTTCAGTACTGTGGTTGGAGCGGAACCCGGATTGGAATGTTTCATACAGGTTATTGGCAGAGAGGTGATGTTTAAGTTGAGTGGCTGCAGCGCGTTCCAAAACTTTTGACAGAAAGGGTAGGTTGGAGATGGGTCTGAAGTTGTTTAGGGTGTCAGGGTTGAGTCCAGGTTTTTTCAGAATGGGGGTAACAGCAGCAATTTTGAGGGATGGTGGGACGATGCCTGTAGACAGGGAGGAGTTTATTGTTGCAGTGATAAGTGGAGAGAGAGCAGGAAGGGAGGCCTTGACAAAGCTGGAGGGGATGGGGTCAAGAGTGCAGGTGGCAGTTTTCATTCCTATGAGGAGTTCAGAGAGGTCAGTAGGGGAGACTGGGGAGAACTGAGACAGGGGTTGGCAGGATAAGGGGGGGGGGGCAGATGGTTTGAGGGGGAGCAGGTGCAGTGGTGGTTAAGCTGCTGTAGATGTTGTCAATTTTGCTTTGGAAGAATGAAAGGAAGGAGATGCAGTTGTCTACTGTGAATGACTGGGTGGTGGTGTCCAGGGGGCTGAGGAGTTTGTTTATTGTAGAGAAGAGTGCTTTTGGGTTTCCAGAGCCAGAGTGGATAATTTGAGAGCAGTAGGCGGAGCGGGCGCGGGAGAGGGCATCTTTGTAGTGTTGTAGGTGGTCCTTGTAGGCTTGGGAGTGAATTGTGAGACCTGTTTTATTGCGGAGTCTTTCAAGTTGGCGAGCACGAGTTTTCATCAGGCGGAGTTCAGGGGTAAACCAGGGAGCAGAATGGGTGAAAGAAACTGTTTTGGTTTTCACGGGCGCAAGCTGGTCAAGGCAGGAGGAGAGAGTGTGGTTGTAGTAGTCAGTGAGGTCAGAAGGGGTGTGGAGGTCAACGAAGGGAGAAGTGGACATTTTTTCAGAGAGGGTGGATGAGAATGAGGAAGGTGAAAGAGTGTTTAGCTTACAGAAATTGATAGTGCGATAATGCCTTGGTGCTGGGGTGGGGATGTTGATGGTCATAGTGATGGCTAAGTGGTCAGAGAGGGTGAGGTCAGAGCCAGAGAGATGGTGCAAAATTAATCCAGTAGAGCAGACAAGGTCCAGAATGTGCCCACGGTTATGGGTAGGAAAGTTGACATGTTGAGTGAGGTTAAAGCAGGTGAGTAAATCAGTGAAGTCAGTGGTTATTGTGGAGTCAGTGGAGTCTATGTGGATATTGAAATCACCGAGGAGGAGGATTGAGGGGGAGAGGAAACAGAGCTGTTTCAGAAAGTAGAAGTCAGACAGGAATGATGGGTGTGGTTTGGGAGGGCGGTAGACGACTGCCATGACTGACTGTGTGTGACCAGAGAGTTTAAAAGCCAGGTGTTCAAATGATGGAGCAGATGAGATGGAGATGAGGCTGGTCTTGATGTCCTGTCGGTGAATTACGGCAATTCCACCACCTCGGCCCTCCGAGCGTGGTTTATTGATGTAAGAATATCCATTGGGTGTAATGAGGTTGAGTGAGAAGTAGTCCAGAGGTTGTTGCCAGGTTTCAGTGAGACAGAGAAAGTCCAGTTTATTTTCCAGAATTTATAACTTTTTATGTTTTTACATTAAAAACTACACCTGCAACAACAACATGCATTTTAAAGGCCATTTTCCCTGCTAGAGCGGGGGTTAGCCTTGCGGTCCCCATGACAATCTTCTCCATTTTGCCCTATTTTCTGCATCTCTCCTTGTTAACCCCCTTGCCCGCATTTCTTCTTCCACCATCTTTAGCCAAGTCTTTCTCGGTCTTCCCCGTCTTCTACTTCCTTCTACATTCATTTCCATCACTCTTCTCAACCAGTCACTTTCATCCTTCCTCAACACATGACCAAACCATCTCAACCTGTTCCTCTTCACAGCATCAATCACATGCTCTATTCCCATCATCTTTCACAATTCATCATTTGTCTTCCTCTCTCTCAACGATACTCCGCACATCCGTCGAACCATTCGCATTTCCACCCTTTCCAACCTTCGTTGCTGCTCTACGTTCATTACCCATGTCTCGCTCCCATAAATCATAACACTTCTCACACATGCAGCTTACACCTTTCCCTTCAGCTTCAACGACACTCCCCTCATCATCAGCACGCCACTCAATTCCCGAAACTTCTTCCATGCACATCTCAATCGAGCAACCGTTGCCGAGTCTGATCCACCTTCTCCATTCAGCATGTCTCCGAGGTAGCAAAATGTTTTCACACCTTCCAGCTTCACGCCGTCTCCAAGATCCAACTCAACATTTCCTCCATCTGCAGCTCCCTCTGTGCACACCTTACATTTGAATGTAGCTGCCACACTGGTTAATGACCCTCTCAGACCACTACATTTTTGATGAACCCACTCAGCGCATATTGTACACTGAATGGAGTTCACTCCGACACCCTTCCTACACACAGCACAGGGCCACTTCCCAGTTCTTTCCACCTCACCACATGCTTTACCACTTGCCATCATCTTCGTCTTTCCGATATTCACCTTCAGACCTTTTGTCTCCATACATTCCTTCCACGTGTTCATCTTTTCCTTCAGTCCATCCATACTTGCCGCAATCAACACCAGATCATCTGCATACAACAACTCCCACGGTAAACCCTCCTTTACATTCTGAGCCAGCACCTCCATCACAGCTACAAATAGTAGTGGACTTAGTACCGACCCCTGATGCACTCCCACCTTCACCTCAAACTCACCACTGTTCCCGTCCTTTGTCCTTACAGCTGTGCGCGCTCTTTTGTACATTGCCATCACGACTCGGATCAACCATTCCTCCACTCCTAACTTCCTCAATGCCCATGTCAATACTTTGCGTGGAACCCGATCGAATGCTTTCTCCAGATCAACAAACCCAAGAAACAACTTCTTCCTCTTCTCCATGTACTTCTCCTGCAACTGCCTCACAATGAAAAGCGCGTCTGTCGTTCCTCTTCCTGGCATGAATCCAAACTGGATTTCGTCGATCTTCACTTTCTTCCTTATCCTCCTCTCCAACACCCTTTCCAATACCTTCATTCCATGCTCCAATAACTTTATCGCTCGGTACGAGCCACACTCCAAAGGGTCACCTTTCCCCTTGTATAGAGGGACGAGGGTACTCAGTTCCCAATCCACTGGAATGCGGCTTTCTTTCACCACCAGATTACAGATCTCTGTCATTCTCTTCACACCCCAACTTCCTGCTGCCTTCAAAAAACTACACCTGTAAACTGTTAAATAAAGAGCTCATGATGCATCACAAATTCTTAATTTACTTGATTTATTTAGCTGCTTGCAGAATGCAAGCACAATTCACTTCATCAACAATATAAGGCTCCTTCACAATTTACTACATCAAATATCAGAGAGTACGCTAGTATTCTCCATGTAGGGATGGCGTGGAAAAAAATGACGCTCCCATCTGCTACATACAAAACTAAAGTTGGAGTATCTTCATACTAAAATACGCCATTTCGTGTCTGTCTGTCTGTCTGTCTGATGAATTTTTGACGTCAATACATTCTGTCATTACTTATCCAATCTCAACCGAACTTGACAGGATGACGAAGGGTTACATAATGAAGGTTGTAGCACAACAATCAATTAAAGATTCTGCGCATGCGCAAGATTGGAGGTCTCGTCTCTTCAAAGCTGTCCATGCACGCTCGCTTTCGAAGTTAAGTAACTTTTCACAATTGTGTTTTTGTCGAAACTGGTCTTGTATGTACCTATTGGGGTGTCTTTAATAGTATTCTTGGCGTTGGTTTTTCATACCTGTGTACAGAATCGTCTGTCTTTCTCATCGTGTATTCTGAGGCCTAAGTGTAGTACTAGGCTACTGTGTCCAACCTTGGCTTTAGGCTTTGTTTTTGTCTCAGCAGTTCTCCGATCACGCTGCAATTTTTTTCCGGTCTCTGTTTTTCACGGTCTTTTCATCCCATACTTCCTTGTTTTAAAATCTCAAAAAAAAAAAAAAAAAAAAAAACCCAAAAACATTTCCTTCCGTTTTTATTCGTTTATTCGTTCTTAGTTGTTCGTTTGTTCAATCTTCGACCACGCTGTTTGTGATCACGTTGTTAAAAAATGTCTCATCTGAACCCTGAAGACCTGTATTCTGTCATATTCTATAACAACTTTTTCTTCTTCTTCTATAAAAGGATGCTTTCGACTTGCTCACCAAATCCATTCATTCCAAAAAAAAATTCCATCTCTTATAGTGCATCTTTCATTCATTCCCTAAACTCTCCAGCACTCCATCCTCCCTCCAGCGTCCTCAAACGTATTTTTGACTCGAATGTCTCAAGAAACCCATTTTGCAATAAATGTTCGTTTCCCATTAATCGTACATTTTTCAAAATCCCATCACCCCAAAATCCCATTTCCCATCACCCCTCCCCTCTAAATCTACCCCCTTGCCCATCCCCTCCAAATCATCCCCATCACCCATCTCTTTCAAATCTTCCCCCTTGCCCCTCCCCTCCAAATCTTCCCAATCACCCATTCCTTTCAAATCTCCCCCCACACCCCGCCCCTCCGAGACTCTCCCTCGCTCCTCCCCTCCTATACTCCCCTCTCACCCCTCCCCCTCAAAGCGTCCTCCCCGCTTCTTCCCCCTTCCAACTTTCACCTTCATCTCCCTCAACCTTCTGCCTCGCTCTTCCCCCTCGTCAAATAACACCTCACTGCGCCTCTCCCAATCACCATCAAACCTTTTGTCTGCCCCATCCTTCCCTTTCTCCGAGCTATTCTGTAATGTCTGACACACTTCTTTCCTGGAAGTCCTGGCAGTGTCCATATGTTTTATACCTCTCCCACTGCCCCCTTCCCACGCCCCCCCCCCCAAAGCCCTCGCCCTCTCTCAGATCTCTCGATGTCTCCATGTCTCTCGGTCCCTGCTCTCAAATGTTGTGTTTGTGTCCTTCCCCCTCTCTCCCCATCTTGTCTACCGCTCCCTATGTTATATGTTTTATGTGTCGGTTTGTCTTTCTGTGTGATTAATGTTCGCTCTTTCACGAGCCTCGATATTGTATACAAAAAAAAAAAAAAAAACGCCTTCAACAGCTCTCCCTACCTCTTCCTCCTCTTCCACATCTTACCCTACCGCTCCCCCCCCCTGTTCTGTATCCGATGCTCCCCCTTCCTCTTCCTTAACAGTCTGGACCTCAAACATCCGGGGCCTTCGCTCAAACATGTCTGATCTCTCCATACAGGTTGCTTCTGACAAACCAGACGTGATCTGCTTAACAGAAACTTTCCTCCTTCATGATGTCTCTGATTCCTTGGTATCTCTCCCAGGTTACTCCCTACTCCGGTATGATAGACCTGAGCCTCGTCCTGGAGGTGGGGTTGCTATCTTTATAAAAAACTCTCTTCCTCACTCGCCCTGCACTGCCCTCTCTCCACCTCACCCCCAGGAATACCTTTGGCTACGGCTTCCCCTTCGCTCCCACCTTTTGTTCATATGTGTGTTGTACCGTCCACCAAACAGTGATGACTCCATCTACATCTCGCTGTCTGAGAATATGGACCAACTTCTATCTACCCATCCCAACTCTCTCTTCCTCATATGTGGTGATTTCAACTGTCACCATGCCAGTTGGCTGGGTGTGGGTACCTCTCTCACCAGCCATGGCTCTTCAGCAAAGGACTTCTGTGACTCACTGGGACTGACACAATCTGTCAATTTCCCGACCCGGATTTCAGTCAACGGAGCATCTTCTCTTCTGGACTTGGTTATGACTAACTTCCCAGAAAATGTCTGCTGCTCTTCTTCTGCTCCAATCGGCTCTTCTGATCATGTGCTTGTTAAAGTGGACATCTCTCTGACCATTCTCAGAGAGCCTCCTCAGCGTCGACGAGTCTGGCATTTCACTCAGGCCAACTGGCACGGTCTTCAAGCAGCCATCAATCATCTGGACTGGTCTCCCATCTCTACTGCCTCTGACATATATTATTCCTGGGAATTCTTCCAAAGCAAACTGCTCTCTCTCATGCACAGATTTATCCCATCTCGTCTTCTGTTGTCATACCTTTCCTCCCGTCCATGGTACAAGGAATCTTGTGGTGAGGCTATTGCCCAGAAACAACTTGCTTTCGTCTCCTGGAAAGCAAATCCAACGGAAGGAAATCTCATTTCCTTTCACAAAGCCCGAAACAAGTGTGTGTCCACCCTCAGGAGAGCCAGGAAACAATATCTCTCCGTTCTCAGGACCGAACTCTCTTATCTGTCTCCCTCTTCCAAATCCTGGTGGCGTCTGGTCAAATCTGTTTCTGGTGTTTGTTCCTCCTCCATCCCCTCCCTCACCTCAAATGGCCACACTGCTGACTCCGCACGTGAAAAAGCTGAATGCCTCAACTCTGTGTTTGCCTCTAAATCTTGTGTCCCAAACCCATCCCTCTCTGTACCCACCGTACCCAGTCGTACCCAGCTGCTCCTGGACTCTGTGTCCTTTCCTCCTCACAAGGTGGAAAAGTTTCTGTCAACCCTCGACTCGGATTCTGCAACTGGACCTGACGGCATCAGCCCACGGGTCCTAAAATCCTGTTCTTCCGCTCTTTCACTCCCTCTCTCTGTTCTCTTCACCCTCTCTTTTGCTCAAGGTCATCTTCCATCTGCTTGGAAATCTGCCAACATCACCGCTTTGCACAAAAAAGGTGCAAAAACAGATCCCAGCAACTACAGACCAATCAGCCTTCTCCCAATTATCAGCAAAGTCATGGAATCCATCATTGCTTCAGATATGAAATCTTTCCTCTTCTCCAATGGCTTGATCTCTGATCATCAATTTGGTTTCAGACCTGGACACTCTACTCTGGACATGCTGCTTCTGCTTTCTCAACAATGGATGGAGGTCCTCAATGCCAAACAGGAAATTAGAGCAGTCTCCCTTGACATATCACGTGCCTTCGATACGGTCTGGCACCCCGCTCTGTTCACCAAACTCTCCTCTTTTGGTATCCATGGAAATCTCCACGCATGGCTGGCGGACTTCCTCTCTAGTCGTAGTCAACGTGTGGCCCTGAATGGGTTTCTCTCATCTCCTCTTCCTGTTCAGGCTGGAGTTCCACAAGGCAGTGTTCTAGGCCCTGTGCTTTTTCTGGTCTTCATCAATGATCTCTCTGACTCTCTTGAAAATCCTCTGTATCTCTTTGCTGATGACTCTACTCTCTGTCGCTCCATTCTTCATCCCTCAGATCGGCAGTCTGCTGCCTCCTCACTCTCTGCAGACCTGGACAAAATCACAGACTGGGCAAACAAGTGGAACATGTCTTTCAATCCTGACAAATCTCACACTCTTACGATGTCTCTCCGAAAAGACCGACTGGACAACCCTCCCATCCACTTTCGGAATAATCCTCTCCAAGAAGTTCTGTCACTCAAGCTTTTGGGTCTCACTATCTGCCATGATCTTTCCTGGGAAAACCACATTTCAAATCTGGCCTCCAAAGCTAGTCGCCGACTGGGCATCCTCCGTCGTGCGAAGTCCTTCCTTGGCACACCTGAGCTCCTCACCATATACAAGGCTTTCATCCGCAGCTCAATGGAATACTGCTCTCCCCTCTGGGCTGGTGCTCCTGCCTCACACCTAGCTCGTCTTCACGCTGTTGAAACCAAAGCATTCAGAATCATTGGAATCTCCCGCGATGAAGCTAACTCCAAGGGCCTCTCACTCACTCACCGCAGGCAGGTTGGTGGTCTTTCCATCTTCTACCGACTCCTCTCTGGCCTTGCCCCCCCAGCTCTCTCTGGGCTCTGCCCCCGCAAATATTCCTACAGGTCGCACAAGATCTGCCTGCAACCCTCTTATGGTCAAACTGCCAAAATCAAGACTCTCTGCTCACCTTCACTCCTTCATTCCTCTTTTCTCCCGCCTCTGGAACAAACTCCCTCACTCTCTTCAATCCCACTCCACCCTCCAGGTCTTTAAAACAGCTGTTCACCACCATCTCTTATCTTCCCCCATCCAAAACCTTGATCTTTTCTACCCCCGCTAATTTCACCCCAATTCCACTTTTTTGAAATACCAACTTCTGTCCTGGAAGTCATTGGTGTCCTTGTGTTTTATACTTCTCCCTCCACCCCCCCCCCCTTCCCATGCCTCCTCCCCCCAAGCCCTCTCCCTTCCACACATCTCCCTGCTCTCAAATGTTGTGTTTGTGTGCTTCACCTTCTCTCCCCATCTTGTTTTCCGCTCCCGCCTTTTGTGTGTTTTGTTTGTCTGGTTGATTTGTTTGTGAAGTAAATGTTAGCTCTTTCACGACCCTCGATTCAGTATACAAAAAAAAAAAATACAAAAAAAAAAAAAAACCCCCCCTCCGCAAGGGGTTTTTCTCCCCCCGAGCGAGTTTGCCCGCCATTGCCGTCAATGGGGTTGCACGTTGAGGTGTATATCAATGTTAAATTAGCTTTATCGTGGCGTCTTTCCAAAGAGGATTTATCATGGCGTCTTTCCAAAGAGGATTTATCGTGGCGTTTTTCCAAAGACGCTTATCTATCTATAATTCCAGTAATCTCTGTGTGTGTGTGTGTGTGTGTGTCTGTCTGTGTGTTTGTTTGTCTGTGACCGCTGTTTCTCGACAACCACGGGTCCGATATACTTGAAACTTGCCAGGTATATTGCTGGGGACCCGAGGATGTGCCTTTTCAAGGTTTCATATTAATCGGACAATTACTTACCGAGATATGTCCAAAAAACGCTTCAACCAATCAGAGAGCAGCGAACTAGCGCGTGTGCCGAACGTGGCGGACACACTCTGCCTCGGATGGCACATTTGAGAGCGTATTCATTTATTTCACGTTTGCAAACTATGTTGGCGCTATGTTGGCGTTAAACGATGTTTTAAAACTAATAAAAACGAATTTGCGATTCATTCGCTTTCCTGCGCGTTTGTGTACGCGATGGCGATTTCTTTACCAAACTCCGGAAGCCGTTCGCTTTGGACCGAACCATTTCATGTAAATAGAGGGGGGGGTTCTGTGGTCGTTGCGAATGGACCAAACCATTCATGTAAATAGAGGGGGGGGATTGTCACTGTACTCGCAAGCCGTTCGCCGTTCGCTTTGGCGTTGCGAATGGACCAAACCATTTCATGTAAATAGAGGGGGGGGATATAATTTTAGATAGATATATAGTACGGGCATATATATAGTACGGGCATGCCCTAGTAATAACAAAAGTAACTTGATAAATAATCGCATATTGTTAATGTTATTACAAAACAATATTAATATTAATAATGTCCCGCTTCCCCAAAGCGTTTTTCCTCCAGTGATAACGTGTATAAATAGCTTATAGTTATAATGGCATTTCTGTGGGAGCAACGGCTTCTACAAAAACAACAACAACAACATGCATTTTAAGGCCATTTTCCCTGCTAGAGCGGGGGTTAGCCTTGTATTGCGGTCCCCATGACAATCTTCTCCATTTTGCCCTATTTTCTGCATCTCTCCTTGTTAACCCCCTTGCCCGCATTTCTTCTTCCACCATCTTTAGCCAAGTCTTTCTTGGTCTTCCCCGTCCTCTACTTCCTTCTATACACAAATAATTAAGTTAAGCACCCCTACACAAAGAATTAAGTTAAGCACCCCCTAATCCTGTCCTGAACCTGAACCCCCTCGAGCACGTTTGGGACATGTTGGGACGACAAATTGCGAAGATGGTCCCTCCAATAGCCAATCTGGATGAATTGGAACGTGCATTACATCGGGAATGGAACAACCTGCCACAGCAACGCATACGACGGCTTACAGGGTCTATGAGACGTAGGGTTGAGTCAGTGATCCGATCACGTGGGTCCTACACACGTTATTGACGCAAAGATCGCTAGAGGTCTTCTCAGAACAATGACTGTACGTTAGAAAACATAAACGTCATCCACACTGTCCGTGATGGACCTATAGCTCCATACTTAAATTGAGGTGAAAATATGCCTAAAATTCCCAAAAAATTTCACCTTAAATTATTCAGAATAAAATATTGAAAACGGCATGATTGTTATGTTTTTATGTGACCATAATATCACTTCTCCAGAAAATATAGCAATATCATGGGTATATTACACTGTTTTGACGACAACAAACTTGTAATGTGCGAGGTTGTAAAAAAACGGGGGGGGTGCTTAACTTAATTCTTTGTGTATACATTCATTTCCATCACTCTTCTCAACCAGTCACTTTCATCCTTCCTCAACACATGACCAAACCATCTCAACCTGTTCCTCTTCACAGCATCAATCACAGGCTCTATTCCCATCATCTTTCGCAATTCATCATTTGTCTTCCTCTCTCTCAACGATACTCCGCACATCCACCGAACCATTCGCATTTCCACCCTTTCCAGCCTTCGTTGCTGCTCTACATTCATGACCCATGTCTCGCTCCCATAAATCATAACACTTCTCACACATGCAGCATACACCTTTCCCTTCAGCTTCAACGACACTCCCCTCCTCATCAGCACGCCACTCAGTTCCCGAAACTTCTTCCATGCACATCTCACTCTAGCAACCGTTGCCGAGTCTGATCCACCTTCTCCATTCAGCATGTCTCCGAGGTCGCAAAATGTTTTCACACCTTCCAGCTTCACGCCGTCTCCAAGATCCAACTCAACATTTCCTCCATCTGCAGCTCCCTCTGTGCACACCTTACATTTGAATGTAGCTGCCACACTGGTTAATGACCCTCTCAGACTACTACATTTTTGATGAACCCACTCAGCGCACATTGTACATTGAATGGAGTTCACTCCGACACCCTTCCTGCACACAGCACATGGCCACTTCCCAGTTATTTCCACCTCACCACATGCTTTACCACTTGCCATCACCTTTGTCTTTCCTATATTCACCTTCAGACCTTTGTCTCCATACATTCCTTGCACTTGTTCATCTTTTCCTTCAGTCCATCCATACTTTCCGCATTCAACACCAGATCATCTGCATACAACAACTCCCACGGTAAACCCTCCTTTACGTTCTGAGCCAGCACCTCCATCACAGCTACAAATAGTAGTGGACTTAGTACCGACCCCTGATGCACTCCCACCTTCACCTCAAACTCACCACTGTTCCCGTCCTTCGTCCTTACAGCTGTGCGCGCTCTTTTGTACATTGCCATCACAACTCTGGTCAACCATTCCTCCACTTCTAACTTCCTCAATGCCCATGTCAATACTTCGTGTGGAACCATATCGAATGCTTTCTCCAGATCAACAAACCCAAGAAACAACTTCTTCCTCTTCTCCATGTACTTCTCCTGCAACTGCCTCACAATAAAGAGCGCGTCTGTCGTTCCTCTTCCTGGCATAAATCCAAACTGCATTTCGTCGATCTTCACCTTCTTCCTTATCCTCCTCTCCAACACCCTTTCCAATACCTTCATTCCATGCTCCAATAACTTTATCGCTCGGTACGAGCCACACTCCAGAGGGTCACCTTTCCCCTTGTATAGAGGGACGAGGGTACTCAGTTCCCAATCCACTGGAATGCGACCTTCTTTCACCACCAGATTACAGATCTCTGCCATTCTCTTCACAACCCAACTTCCTGCTGCCTTCAACATATCTCCCACAACTCCCGTCGGCCCTCCCGCTTTTAACGGTGGGACATCAACGGCTTCTACAGGAAGTAAAAATATTATACACCACAAACACGTATGCTTAGCTTTTTAAACAGTCGCTAATGCTCTTTATAACACTAAATGAAGAAATTTGGAGGAATCCCAACATCCGTGAAGTAAGGTTTACTTGCAGAACTGAGCGAAGATCTACTGTACTCTATATAACCCACAAATGCATGCATGGTAATCAAGTACTGTTCTAACCAGTGGAGTGTTTGTTGAAGCTTGAAGCAATAACTGATGAAGTGTAAATGAGGCAGTGATGTCGGGATTGTTATGTGATGGCAATACTGTTAGCTACTCTCTAAACCAACATCATCCCTATCTTGTTTAGGATCTTATTTAGACTGTAGTTTGTCATCCCCACATTGCCTTTTTAATGTAGCATGCATTTTTTCAATTCACTTGTATATATAGAGCTTGTCTGCATTATAAAACAGGAGTGTTTGTCTATCCATCCGTCCCGAAACTCCACCCTCAGTTTTGGGGGTCGTACCGCCAAACCTTCTGTGGAACATTTTGGGGTCCTAGCGGCTGTCCTAAGGTAGGTGGGGAGGTTTCATAAATTCCTCAATAAAATTATGATTTTCATTTTGTTTGTTTATCTTCTTTAGGTTAAGTGATGTTAGTAATATGACTAATTTTGATAGTGTTCGAAGTATATACCTGATTACTGGGGGGAAAAAAATAGTAAAACAATTTGTCATATGGTTGAAAAGGACATCAAGCTGCGTTCTCCTCCGTGATTAGATTTTTTAAAAACCTCATATCAACATTAAATGTCAATGCAAGTTAAAATGCACACGACAATGAAAGTTCCGAAAGAAACTTAATGGTCGTGATTTTCACTACTGATACAAATAATTTGGAAGTTTCAAATCAAAATCGCCATCACAGTCGCAATCAAAAACACATCTAGGGGTGTTTTGACCATAACTTTTTGAATAGTATCCTTGGCTGTTGGGGGCAATCTATTTATAGAATCCACAAATATAATACTCATACATCATTAACTGCCACCATCCCACAATCTTCTGTGGTGGACTGTCACAAAGCCATAAAGTTCTTGAATCAATCAATATCCAACTCATGGTAAGTGGGTGAAGTCTAAACCTGTGTTTAAACCTGTAACCTGTGTTAACAGATAAAGCACAAGCGATACACACAGCACTTCAACGTGGTGTTGTGCACAGCTAAACAACTTTGACTGGTTTTTATTCTTCTCGTTCTCCCCTTTCATTCTGCTTCCCCAATCACATATACTCAGAGCAACAAACTTTGTGAAAGCCCTCCCTCTACAAACTACTAATATTTACTAGACGATTATATATCCCTGCCCATTCACAAGTGTATCCAAGGGTAAAAGGTGCTATTTATACACATTTATTATTGTTATTATTATTGTTATTATTATTAATATTTCCAAATAATATTTCCAAAAATAACCAGAAAATCTCCAAACTCTGGCAATCATTAAGCTTTATGTACAGTATAACGACAATATTATAACTTATCATTATTTTACTCTACTCAAAATTTAGCATAAAAAATCACACCCCAACAAACATTACATATTCATGTATAACAAACAACTGGTTCCATATCAAATTATTGTAGGCATAAAAGTGTTAACATTGCACAGTATCAATACACCATTTTAGCCACTCAAAAATAATTTGTGACATGGACCAAGTTTAAAGGTTAGCCCATATCTTTCACAAACGAGCTGGCCAGGCCTGACGTGGAATTTGGCAGAAATTTGGAATTTGTTCAGGGTGCCGGCAATAACTCATGAACTCTTCCTGAAATACAAGAAAAATGGAGAACATTTTAACCTTCACCACCCACATTGTATTATACATCATGCACTGGCCCCCCTTACCCTACCCTTCCCCACATACTATAATAAGTATAGTCATTGGTCATGCCCTCGCTAGGGCACATATGAGACCACTTAACGGTTGCGTACATATGACAATACATTTTCTATCCTAATTAAGCATGATTTAGAGCTTGCATTTTCCCAAACAGAATGTTCTTAAATAAAAGTGAATCAGAATTGCTCTTGAAATGAATGCAGGTTTCACCTATGAACTCCTCCATTCTCCCCCAAAACAGATGAAATGTAACTCACATTCAGAGATTACTATGAGGAAGTCACTGATCGCTAATAACTAAATTCAGAAGGAGTTGAGTGATACCAATGAGGGATGGTGGAGAGGAGATACGTATATGCAACTCGAATGACCCTAGCTGATGTGTCAAATGTATGAGATGTTGGGTAGCTTAGATTCATTGCAAGAATGGGATTAGTGTATAGAAGATAAGTCAATTGATAGAATTAATATTGTCAAGTCCATAGCCGATGAACACCAGCCTTGGACGGATAGCCAGACGGTCCTTAATTTCTGAGGCAAACGGCCGAATTATTGGTGGTACTTTTTGGCGCGTGCGGGACGGAAGGTGGTGAGGTGCTTACCTGAATGAAGCACAAGGGGTTTATTCTTGGAACAACGAACAAAGAAACACGCATGACAAAGAAAATGAAGCAATAATGAATTTAATGAAATCAAACACGGCAAAATAAAGGTCGAGGTAAAATAAATAATTGATACTTTGAGAGACCCTCCACGCAGACACAAAAACACACAAAGGGAAAGGTAAAATAAAATAAATGGTTTATTTTATTCGGCTGGCACTCAGCTTGCTCAACGAGATCGTTGCATGAAGTCGGCAGTACCAGGTGGCCAAGTCCAATGTGTCCCGTGCCTGAGCACCCAATATGGTGCCGAGCCGACGACGGCAATGCCCACAGAGCCGTCGAGTGAGCTGTGAAGACGGCCCTCTTTCTCTCTCCGTCTGAAGCGCAAGAGCCCTGTAAACCGCTGCCTTATTGCTCCTCTTCACGATCGCAAAAGTTCCACACCGCTCCCTCTCAGCCCCAGCGCATAGAAAAATCCCAGCCACAGTCGAGTGACCAGAGAGACAAAGACAAAGCCAGAGACGCCTTCTTCTTCCTTGATTAAAGCTTCTCGCTCTGATGTCACACAGCCAATCCAGAGCGCGATTGGATTACCCCATCTCCACGACCAATGACGAACTTTGGGGCGTGGCCTGCTGGCTTTGCTTGGCGTGAGCGCGATTAAGGCCTGGCTTACTCGCCGATTGGCAATGTCCGGCACTGTCGGCGATGGTGGTGATTCAATGGACGTTTTGCATGGCCGGCCTTGTAAATGTAAAAACGTAGGGAGAGCCACGGGGGGCAATCACGAACTGTGGAAACTAACTTTAATCCCTACCTAGTTATCATAGCTTCACCCCTCGTGTGAAGACATGTAAACAGCTTAAGCTCCGGTTTATCTTTTTAAAACATCGAGATGTCTCCTACTCGTCCACGGTCCATGCTATACCTATACGATCCTATCTGTTCTATAGGATTCCATCATCTACCCCCACAAACATAACAATATTATGAAAAATGGCATTTTAGTTCAATTACCCTTCATTATGCATTTCCTGTTTTTTAAAGGGGTTTTGAAAGGTATAATCGTACATACAAGCACACATTAATAATAATCCGTTGATCCAAAAATATTAATCACAAAGACAATTTAAATCCTTATTCTGATTAATTAATTGTTGATAAAAAATATATTTCCCATTCTCTAAATCAATGCGCAGAGAAATATAAACAGAACACAAATGACACAAATAGAGAAAGAGACATGAAAGTTAACGTTGGGACCTCACATTAAATATTAACCTTTTTCATCTAGACTGAGCTGGCATTCGAGGAGATTTTCAAATCAACGTGTGCACACTGCGCTGAACTGAGGAAAAGTGAGTGACAAAGTTTATTTGATGAAAAATAGCGACAATCTTGGTTCTGGCCATGGCCTTCCCCTTGCTGTGCTCCTTGACTCCTTAACACTGCTCATGGGGTTCTAGATTGACCTGATTTCTGTTACGATCTCATCCGAGTTCAGCTCTAGTTCCAGGTGGTTGAACTCGTCTTGTGTTGTGCACAATGCTCTATAAATACAGAACGTTGGTTCTGCAGAAGCAGTTTTTTTGGCTGGGGTTACAATCCCTGGATGGGTTGCCACTCCGATGGAGGATACTTGACCGAGTGTGCAGGAAGTTGGAATTTAGCCAGGAAGCTGGCGACAGACTCCCTGGAGCACTCGCATGTATGCCAGCATAGCCATAACTGCCCAGATCATTGTCACCTTCATGCCATGTGTTCTACGACTCAGTCATCTATGACTCCATCATCTACGACTCTGCCATGGCAACATTTGGTAGGTGGCACGTACCAACAACACAACTGTGCCATTGCAGAGGCAAATATTTACCCATATGATAAAGTGTCAGTGGTTCTGCTGTGCTTTCAACCCTCCCAATGCTTTCATACAGTTCTTCCAGTAACCTCTTCCTGGTTAAGCTTCCAAAATCTAGGCTGACTGCACACTGCACCTCTTATGTTCCTCACTTCTTTTGTATGTGGAACTCGCTGAATGAGGCCATTCGTTCCCACTCTTCCCTCCAGGGGTTCATTTCAAGATGGTGGTGCATTGCTATCTCATGTCACTCCTTGTAAGCACATATAATGTTTCTTACCCTCATTGACACTATCAGACTCCTACTTGCAAATTTCTGCATTTCCTCCCCTACTTTCCCTCCTCTTTCCTGTTCATTGTTCATCTTGCTGATTGTGTTCAATTGTTTTCCCACTGCCCAACTATCAGTTGATATCCTCTGTCATGTCACTCTTCCATGAGCCATGATGTTTTAAAGAAAAACCAATTGCTAACGATGAATCATATGGTGGGGGCTGAGTCGGCCATATACAGTGCATTCAGAAAGTATTCAGACCACTTCACTTTTTCACATTTTGTTATGTTTCAGCCTAATGCTGAAATCCTTTAAAATCATTTTTTCCCTCATCAATCTGCACTCAATACCCCATAATGACAAAGAGAAAACAGGATTTTAGAAAGTTTTGCAAATTTATTAAAAAGAAAAAACTGAAATATCACATTGACACAAGTATTCATACCCTTTGCTATGACACTTGAAATTTAGCTCAGGTGCCTCCCATTTCTCTTGATCATCTTTGAGATGTTTCTACACCTTGATTGGAGTCCACCTATGGTAAATTCAATGGATTGGACATGATTTGGAAAGGCACACACCTGTCTATATAAGGTCTCACAGCTGACAATGCATATCAGAGCAAAAACCAAGCCATGAGGTTGAAGGAACTGTTTGCAGAACTCAAAGACAGGATTGTGTCGAGGCACAGATCTGGGGAAGCCTTCAAAAAAATTTCTGCTGCATTGAAGGTTCCCAAGAGCACAGTGGCCTCCATTATTCTTAAATGGAAGAAGTTTGGAACAACCAGGACTCTTCCTAGAGCTGGCCGTCTGGCCAAACTGAGCAACCGGGGGAGAAGGGCCTTGGTAAGAGAGGTGACCAAGAACTCAATGGTCACTCTGGCTGAGCTCCAGAGATCCTGTGTGGAGATGGGAGAAACTTCCAGAAGGACAACCATCACTGCAACACTCCACCGATCTGGGCTTTATGGCAGAGTGGCCAGACGGAAGCCAAACAGTTCAATCTTGGTTTCATCAGACCACAGAATCTTGTTTCTCAGTCTGAGAGTCGTTTATTTGCTTTTTTGCAAACTCCAAGCGGCTTTCATGTGTCTTTCACTGAGGAGAGGCTTCCGTCTGGCCACTCTGCCATAAAGCCCAGATCGGTGGAGTGTTGCAGTGATGGTTGTCCTTCTGGAAGTTTCTCCCATCTCCACACAGGATCTCTGGAGCTCAGCCATCGGGTTCTTGGTCACCTCTCTTACCAAGGCCCTTCTCCCCCAGTTGCTCAGTTTGGCCGGACGGCCAGCTCTAGGAAGAGTCCTGGTTGTTCCAAACTTCTTCCATTTAAGAATAATGGAGGCCACTGTGCTCTTGGGAACCTTCAATGCAGCAGAATTTTTATTGTAGGCTTCCCCAGATCTGTGCCTCGACACAATCCTGTCTTTGAGTTCTGCAGACAGTTCCTTCGACCTCATGGCTTGGTTTTTGCTCTGATATGCATTGTCAGCTGTGAGACCTTATATAGACAGGTATGTGCCTTTCCAAACCATGTCCAATCCATTGAATTTACCACAGGTGGACCCCAATCAAGGTGTAGAAACATCTCAAAGATGATCAAGAGAAATGGGAGGCACCTGAGCTAAATTTCAAGTGTCATAGCAAAGGGTATGAATACTTGTGTCAATGTGATATTTCAGTTTTTTCTTTTTAATAAATTTGCAAAACTTTCTAAAATCCTGTTTTCTCTCTGTCATTATGGGGTATTGAGTGTAGATTGATGAGGGAAAAAATGAATTTAAAGGATTTCAGCATTAGGCTGCAACATAACAAAATGTGAAAAAAGTGAAGGGGTCTGAATACTTTCTGAATGCACTGTAATGTGTGAGATTTGGTATCTCATGAACAACATCCAGGAGAAGTCAGTAACAAGAACTGTAATTCCCTGCATTTTACATTTACTTTTCTTTTAGTTTATGCATGATGATATTCAGCCAATAACAAAAAACAATACAAAAATAAAAACAGAAAATACAAAAAGCATGCTAAAATCTCATACAGCAAAAATATTAAACAACAAGTACAGATATATTCAAAGTACACCGCCCCCATGCCAAATAAATAAATATCCTCCAGCGTGGCATTGCCGGGGCGCCATGCAGCTCATCGAGACTGCATTGGGAAGGAGAGGTGTACCATAATTGATTGATTAATTGCATAATTAAAATCAATAAAAAATCATCATAAAATATTTTCTTAATCAATTGGCTAATAGCATACCTAAACCACCAGTACTTCAACCAAAGCTGCAACCTTTTGAAAAATAATTTAATAAGTTTAATGAATAAAATAATTTAATAATAATCGAGAAAATTAAATAATTAATTGATTAATCAATAAATAATTAATCGATTAATTAATTAATCAAGAAATCAAAAATACTGTTTACAGCCAAATCACTTGGTCATCGTCATGTCCAAATATCAGCTTCCTAGCTCAAAAGGTGCCTGAGATATTGCCCAGATGAGAAAGGAAATAAAAAAGTACTTAATTAATCGATAATAATTAAATAATTAATCGATTAGTTGATTAATTATTTTTAAAAATAGCCTTTACAGCCAAATCACTTGGTCATCGTCGTCCAAATATCAGCTCGCTAGGTCAAAATGTGCCTGAGATAATGCCCAGAGGAGAAAGGAAATAAATAGGTACTTATTTAATCGATAATAATTAAATAACTAATCAATTAATTTTTTTTTTTTTTTTTTTAAAGCCTTTGGTGCCCGGCAATGACGTTATGCAGCACCTGGAGATTGCATAGGAAAGGAGCGGTGCACAAAAAGTTAGACAAAGAACAACCACTTTTTGATCATTTTCTAAGCATGATTAATTTTTTTCCACATTCACTCATGCCTTTAAATTCTTCTTTTGTGTCAGATGGAATTCATTACTTCCAAAATGAATGGGAAACAAGTCCATTAGTTTTATACCAATAATAAGAAATGTCAGGCAGATGGACGGAATGCATAATGCGAGCGACACAACATCAAAATTGCAATATTAATATAAAAATTAACAAACAGGCAATATTGCATTACAACATCAGCATCCACACAGTCAAAATAATTATACATCAAGTGCTGTATTATCCTAGGATATGACATTTGGGAAACAATTGTCTTAACAATACACAATGTGACAGAATGAAAATCAAATTGTTTCCAAATTATACAATCATTTTTACTCTTTCTGTTCATTTGGTCTACAGTAAATCGATTTGTTCAAGACTTTAAGCCAATTACGGCAGTAAAAAGCTTCCAAAAGATATGATAATTTGATTCTGTGCACAAACCTAACCCTAATATTTGAAGAATTTAGTAAATCATCGTCTTTCATGTGATGTAAATCAATATGCTTCCTGACTCAGATGCTATAATTTGCTGATGTACAGTCACGTGAAAAGGTAAGTACACCCCATGTAAAGTTTTGACCTTTTCAACATATTTCAACATACAGCTATTTGATCTTCATTTCAACAATATTGACAGATAAAGGTGATATAATATAACAAATATCATGAAACATTTACATTTTGTAGTCCATTGTATAATTTAAATAAACATAAATGCAAATTTCGCATGTGGAAAAAGTAAGTACACCCTTGGCTCTAATAGGTGGTATTGCCCCCTTTGGCAGAAACAACTTCAAGTAGGCGTTTCTTATAACTGTCTACCAGTCTCTGACATCGACTGGGAGAAATTTTTGCCCACTCCTCCATGCAGAATTCTTTCAGCTGTGCGATGTTTGAGGTGCGATGTTTGATGTTTGATGCTGTGCGATGATGTGCTTGCATGCACAGCTCGTTTCAAATCCCCCCACAACATCTCGATGGGATTTAGATCCGGGCTTTGACTTGGCCATTCCAGAACCCTCCATTTCTTTCTTTTCAGCCATTCCTTGGTGGATTTACTGGTATGTTTAGGGTCATTGTCATGTTGCAAGGTCCACCTTCGGTTGAGCTTCAACTTTCCGACAGATGGCCTCACATTATCCTCAAGCATCCTCTGGTATAATGAAGAATTCATAGTGGATTCTATGATGGTGAGCTGCCCAGGTCCTGATGCAACAAAGCTGCCCCAAACCATAATATTTCCACCACCATGCTTTACAGTTGGTATCAGGTTCTTGTGGTCAAATGCTGTCTTTGGTTTTCGCCAAACATGTCTTCTGGTACTGTGGCCAAATAGCTCTACCTTTGACTCATCTGTCCAGAGCACATTGTTCCAGAAGTGCTGGTCTTTGCCTAGGTGTTCATTGACAAACTTTAGTCTTGCCCTGATGTTCTTTCTGGACAGCAAAGGTTTCCTCCTGGCACACCTCCCATGTAGATCAAATTTGTGCAGCCTCTTTCTAATGGTAGACTCGTGCACTTTGACATCAACAGTGGCAAGAGCTACCTGTAGGTCCCGTGATGACATTCTGGGGTTCTTAGAGACTTCTTTCAGCATCTTGTGGTCTGCTCTCGGGCTCAACTTGCTGGGGTGGCCTGGCCTGAACAAGTTGGCAGTTGTTTGGAATCTTCTCCACTTGTAGATGATCTTCCGGACAGTCGAATGATTGATTTCAAATTGTTTGGAGATCTTTTTAAATCCCAGCCCAGACTCGTAGGCATCTATAACCTTCTTTCTGAAGGCCTCAGAGAGCCCTTTTGATCTTGGCATGGTGACGCCGCACACTTCAACAACAAAGAGCAAACCAAACGAAATGTCTGAGGTTTAAATAAGACAGGTTCCTCCAAGATCCTCTCTAACGATGTTGTAATCATTTGCACCTGAGCTGGTGCACCTGATTCTAATTTTAGGTATTTGAAGTAGTGATAAATGTAGGGGTGTACTTACTTTTTCCACATGCGAAATTTGCATTTATGTTTATTTAAATTATACAATGGACTACAAAATGTAAATGTTTCATGATATTTGTTATATTATATCACCTTTATGTATCAATATTGTTGAAATGAAGATCAAATAGCTGTATGTTTAAATATGTTGAAAAAGTCAAAACTTTACATGGGGTGTACTTACTTTTTCACGTGACTGTATATATACAGGGTGAGTCAAAAGTAGCGCCCGCGCCCGATTTCTGTTTTTTCGGCTGTCAGATTCTTTCTGGGATGTCATGATGTTAATAATTGTCTTGCAGATTATTAATTTTCTGAATTTATTTATTTATTTATTGTTTTGCAGGTTATTGCTGAGAGTTTGGAAAGTTACTGAAGTTGCACCAAATTGAACCATGAATTACCTTTCAATGAATCAACGCGGCCGTGAAACATTACTACAAATGTCATGAACAACCAACGATGGCGGCACGCCGTTGGGCACAGGAATTCGATATTAACCCACTCCAGGGAAGAAACATACGATTGACTGTCGAGAAATTTGAAGCAACAGGGTCGGTAGCCACTGCAAAGAAGTCCGGTCATCAGAAAACGGCAACGAATGTCGCTTCGGGTTTCCCCGTAAATAATTTTCCCCCGAATAAATGGTTAGATAAACATGTCATTCATTTATTTCTACCTTCTTGTACACTGTAATACAAATGGCAAACAATCAACTGACAGAAATATATATATATATATATATATATATATATATACAGAAATCGGGCGCTACTTTTGACTCACTATATATATATATATATATATATATATATATATATATATATATATATATGTATATATATATATATATATATATGTATATATATATATATATATATGTATATATATATGTAGGGAGCTATTATGCCCCTCCCCCTTTGTTATTATGCTGCTTTACCAATTACCAAGTATAACCAATTATATGTTCTGTTTTCCTTATTACTGAACTCTTTATAATACTTAAGTTCTTTCTTGTGCTTTGAGGATGTGTAATATCCTAATAAGGAGTTCTTTCCTGTGTGCTCTTAGCCTGTGTGGGCACAATCTTTCAGTTCTCCTCAGCTGGCCTTGGCTACAGTTCTTATCTCTTCATGACTTTTCCAATATCCTGAATGTTGACACTTTTATGAGTATTCATGAGTATTCACCCTCCCTTTGTTCTTTCTCAACCAAAGTTCTATACAGAAAGTTGTAAACAGGTTGCCACAGATGGCTGACCATCTCCTTATCTGAGTTAACCTATGAGTGGCCTTGATGAGCTTCCTCTAACTAACTGAACAACAGGATGGGACTATGGTGGGGGGACCGATGAGCCCATTCTGGGACCAATGAGCCCATTCTATCTCTGTATCTTGTGAGCTAACCCCACCCCTGATATTCCTTATATAAAGCAAGGTTTAATTGATTTAATTCAGAGCATCTTGTTGTACTGTTGGTCATTCCTTGTGAGTTTCAATGCAACTTTGCTGTCCTCAAGCTTGAGTACTCGAGTTCCAATAAATATATCCGTTGCTCCTTTCTTCTGAGTCCCAAGTCCTAAGTCTCAATTCCGACAACTGGTGGCAGCGGTGTCGATCAGTCTGTGCAGTCCGGGACGCGGTCCCAGGCAAGTGAGTGGTGAGACCAGCTAGCAATTGATCCGGGTCAGGTGAGCTGTGGGTTTTCTTTTGTTTTTTCCTTTATAGCATGGGGGTCAGTCCAAATTGTAACCCACTCTCTTGCTCGGATGCCGTTTGTTCCGTTCCCTGCTCGAACCTGATCCACGAACCTAAATTTAAATACGGACCGCTTGGGTCCCGGAGCAACTGACTGTTTATGGACTCGTCAGGGTAACGTTACGTAAGGGGGGTGCCCACGTTGGGCGCCCGAGGTTAAGGGGTAATAGATCTCTGGGTTGTGAGGGTAAGGATAAGGGCGGTGTCCCGATCCGAGGCCTACCCGGGAGACGTCGGAATTATAAGTAAGATTAGAAGTATTATAAGGGCGTAGGACGCCAGGAGAGTACAGTAAGGGTAGGTTAGAAGGCCGTACTTCGCGAGGCGGGCGAACCTCACGGGTACAAGGCTACGGGTCTCTCAGAGTTAGGTAGAAGGCCGTACTTCGCGAGGCGGGCGAACCTCACGAGTACAAGGCTACGTCGGTAAACTAAATTTTCCTAGGATGGGGAACTGGATGGGTAATAAGACTGTAAAGGCAGGTGAACCTCTTAGAAATACCCCAGCATTTTTCATGTTTCGGAGGTATGGCTATGATGCTGCGAGACCAGGGAAGTCATGGGTTGCGCTGACTAAGGATCTAGGTGAACCGTGGCCCAAAGGAGGGTCTTTTGCGCTGGAAAAATTGGACGTGTTGTATGGGGCATTAGAAAAGTTAGAACAGGACACGAAACACTTCCCACCTGACTATTGGAAAGTCTTTGGTTGATGGAAGGAAGAAGCGATGAAGTGACAGGCAAGATCGAAACAGGCCAGCCTGGCCGGTGAGGTATTAAAACTCAAGGGCCTGAGGAAACAGGTGAATAAAATGCAGGATGAAGCGGTTAAGGAAATAGAGAGGCAGGCTAACGAGTGACTGATGCCGCTCGTTGAAAGTCAAGTCCCCGTGGGAGGGTCAGGCAGATACCAAACCCCTACCCTCCCAGCCCTGAGCTCTGTCCCGGGGTTCCAGGCAACACCACCCTCCCTGCCCCACCCTTTTCACCCCAACTCACCCTTTCCACCCCGGTCTAAGAATCCCCTTTCTTTTGAATGATTGAGACATAAGGCGTTGTACACGACCCACTCAGGTCGTTGTGCTGTGAATTTTTGCGACTGTTCACACTGCTGAATGTGCGCAGTGGTTTGAAATGCGAGCTGGCTTGTCAGTCACGTGGTATGGAGAATGTATAGGGAAACGCATGATTTAAAATGCGTTGCCTAGGTTGGCAGGGGAGTGGCTGTTGGAGGTGCATGGTTGGAGTCGATCCGGTGTTCGCGCGACGTCTGAGAGACTCATTGGTATATGAATGAATGAATAAATGTATATATGGATGTCTGTCATTGAAGTATGTATTTGTGTCCATTGTGTGTGCCATGTGTCATTGACGCATGAAAGGGTTTCTTGTATTGATTGGTATTGGCTACTTGTGCGGTATGTATGGATGTGTGAGGTGTATTAGGCATGAATGACGTGGGAAAATAGTAAAGAAAATCTTGCTGAAATTAAACTATTGTGAGTTTTAAAAGGTTGCATAGAAAGCTTAGAAATAGTTAAGGGGGCGTAGAAACACTTACTCGGATATTTTCTCCAACCTGACGGTGTTGGAGAGTAGGTTGGAGGTTTTTGTATTTCTCCTGTGGCCTGTGATCCGACTGACAAGGTCCCAATGTATGATGTCATGGAGGAAAGACGTGTCTGCCTGTTTGTCTGATCGTAAGTCTGTGGTGTGATTTCACGGAGGGCCAAGGTTTAATCCAGTAAATGGGAGTTTTATGTTGTGGCAAGTGTGCGAGGGGGCACATCGGAGCACGCGAGTGGGGGTATTTGCGGGAGTGCACACCCGTGGTGAGTGTTACAGGGAAAGACATATGGGAACTTTTTATTTTCAATAAACAGACTAGGTTATTTTCTTGTTTATTTGTTTATTTACGAAAAATAAATAAATAACAGGGGGAGGTAGGTTAATGGTGGTTTGTTATTGTGAAGCTGCACATGGCTTGACAGGACATGGGAGCCAATGAGCTGTGTAATGAGAAAGATTAAAATTATGTCATGGTGTGAAATGCCGTAGAGGTGTGAAATACACACCTTTGGCCTGGAGGGGAGTTCTTTTGGTAACTTACTTCCATGATTTACGTTCCATTGGAAGGGGAATAGGAAAATATGGGAATAATATGGAACAAATCGACAAGACAAATTGGGGTACAAACTCACCATGGAAGGAGAATGGAGGTTATAGTTTCATTGTTGTGTCTGTCTGGCTGTCTAGCAGGCCATGGAGTTATATTTCTGAAACATGGATTTCGACAGTAAAGACAGGTGTGTACCCTGAGAAAATTGTGGGTTGTGGAGTGGGCACTTTGATGGGCAATGGGGGACAGATGTTGTGTGCAACAAAGGTAAATAGATTGGATTTTGGCAAGGTTGAGTGAGATATGTGATGGATGGGGTGTGAAGGCGAGTTATGGCAGCTCCAGGGAGCAGTCCTGGTGTTGGGTCTCATATAATTATGGTTAAAGTACATGTGCAGACAGGTGTGCTTCGGTTTGTATTACTGGCAGAGAAAAGACAACAAAGTGGCAAAGGTTACAGTTCCACAGAAGGAGAGCGAACAAGGAAAGTGGCTGGGCTGTTGATAAAACCGCTGGGTTTTATGTTGATTTAAGTTGTTGTGGATTTATGTTCAATTTTAATTTTAATTCCTATAGTCTAGTGCATATGGGACGGGGAAAATGGGAGATGACGTCAGTGTGCTCCGAGTATTGTAGTGATGGGGGAGCGCAATAATATAAGGGGTGACTGCAAAGCGCATGTTTCAGAAGGGAGTAGTTAGATCAAATGACGCTGTGTGTGTGTGTAGAAGAGTATTGTCTATTGAGCAGAGTATTGTGAGTGGGGGTGAGTGCATTGTATTGAATGAAGAAGCCTGGAGTCAGTGTGTGGGCACAGGTGTGCAAACCCAGGTGTATGGAGAATGGTTGTGTGAAATAACTTGTATGGAATGGATGGCTCGCTCGCTGACAGCTACAATCCATGTGGATTGTGACCGACGCTAACATTTCTATGAATGTATAAATGGAAAATAGTTATTTAAATAGATATTGTGTCATGACACAAAAGGTTGAACGTGCGATTCCAGGAATGAGCAAGTATTTTTGATATAAGCTGATGTTTCAAGTGACGATTTGAAATGTTGGAAGCTTAGATCAATCTTAAAGATACAAGCTTTTCATCTGTGAGCCGGAAGTCGACCATTTGTTTAATTTTAGATACTATACCTAATATTTACATGTAAATGCATGACTGGTCTGGATTTGGACTGCTCTGTGAGTTTTTGGGAAAACGGTATGTGTAGCTGGATTAAGTTTGAGTGGTTGTTTCATATACTCTGGGTACATGTGACTTAAAGGACGAATTGGACTTGCTGTGAACAGTGTAGATGCAAGAAGAGATAGACAGGGACACAATGAGCTGCTAGGTGAGCCATTGAGGTGGATTGGATGTTTTGTTGTTGTTTTTGGAAGTTCGGTTGTTGCATTGCCAAAGGTTTCTGTGTGATGTGGTATCTGTTGAAAGTGGATCACCTGTTGTCTTGTGTGGCATGAGCAGGGATGTATGTAACTGTATGTAACTGCCTGGGTTCAGGAAAATAACTTCAGTTGCAATTTGGTTTAAATTAAAGGTTAACGTTAGCTGGAAATTGGACAAAGTCAAAAGTTTGACCAAAACCAAAAGTGGTGGTTGGACCAAAAGTCCAAAGTGGAAATTGTCAAAAGTGCTTTAAAAAGCTACGTCCAATTTCATTTTGCCATTTGTAGAAGAAAATTCACTGCATTTAACATGCGTTTCCTTTAAACGGGCTTGGTCGGGCCAGCGTACATTTCAGCCAAAGTCTTATCTGGTTCACTCCCACACCAGGCCCGACTCGTGCTGCGACCTTGGTTGAACTGTCGGTTTAATTTGCACAGGAAATGAAATAAGGGGATTATAATGGGAGAAAGTGAACATTTGTGGATCTGAGGACAAGCTGGTTTGAATGTGTACCTGGGGTTTTCTGTGTGTCACAGTGTCTGTGTCTGTCTGTCTGTCACACTGGACTCTTGGATGGGTTTTCATGAGACGAATTTCAGACAAAACCCTCTTTGTTATTTCAGAATTGATCTGCACCCCACCTCACTGTGAAATGGACAGGTTGTGTGTGTGTCTCAGAGGTTTATGGACAACGGGGAGTGGCTGGTGCGAAGGGAGTGGTTGGGAAAGATGGACCCCCTTCACGAATACCCGTGGATAGTAGTTTAAAATAGGTAGAGGGTACAGGTAAATTGTGGTGGATATGGGCTGTGGTGCGCGTGGTAGAATTGGAAGGGCTACTCCAAAGCATTTTGCTTCCCCGCGCTATTGCGGTGATAAATGTCGCGGCCATCAAAGGGCGGACACTGACGTTGTTCGGGGCAATGCAAGGGCGGACGAGACGGCAGGAAAAGCCGCCAACCAAAGGATGGACAGGTACGATAGTAAAGTAGATATTGACCGCCTTGGCAATAGTCCTTGGAATCGTGGTTTGTTGTGTACTAATCGAGGCTTTAGTCCTTGCGTGTGTGAGAAAGTTTACCACAGGATGGACACTGAAGACGACACCAGAAAAGGCCATGGTGATGACCGACAAGCTGACCGTGGGTCCAGATGACACACCAGCCGTCGACGCAACTGCAGATCGCGGATCCTGGAACGACGACCCGAACGAGTCACTGGGCTGCGACAATGAGATCTCCGCTTCCGAAGATTGTTCTTCCATTGTTGATATTACTGATAATAATGTCGATTACACATTTGCAGACCTTGAAGCATTTCAGGCTGCCAGAAGGCCGATTCCTCTGGGCCCCAACGCGTCGCATGCAGACGTCAACGAGTTCCTAAAGGACTCCTCTCATTTCTTCTCGATGTGTACGGCTATGACTGTTGCTGACCGCCGACGCCGCAAGCCTACGCCACCTGAGAATAATGTTACTGATGATGTTACCGGTGATGATGGGGGCCACATGCAAGGGCCCCCGGCTGATGTTTATGTCTCAATGCAGGCTTTGCCTCTTTATGTATCACGAGCTCATCTTCATGTCTCACAAGCCCACAGTGAGTCAAACGCCACTGACCCAGTCCGGGATTTGGACCCTGCTGCTATCCCAAGCCCGGATGGAGAGGAACTCGATCATGAAGATACTCCGAGTTCCGAATCTGATTGTTTTGGAGATACGCCCGTGAATAACAGCGCTGAAAGCAGCATCGCCTCGGACGATCTCGACTTTGACCCAAAGGAAGTTGCTCTCCCTCCTTTGGACCGTTTTGCATTGTTTTATGGCCATAGGTTTGAGCCACCTGATACTGACGATGTTGTGTCTTCCCCAGATCACCAGCATGTAAGGGACCTCATGAACATGAATATCGATTGAGCGCTGACGATTTCCAAGGATTTCTCCTGGGGAAGCCTGGGCGAGCTCCAGTCGGGGAGGAGTCCGGCCGCACCTCTGTGGACCAAGGGTGGGTCAGGAGATCTTCCTGGGTGTGGACCCCGGTGGAACCAGAGGTCTTCGTTGGGGATCTGACACGCTATTCGATCTTCATGTCTCTACGGTCTCACCTCATACACCCATCTACACCCGACTTACATCATACATCCACTAACACCCACTTGCACCCAGACGCCCACGGATCTTCCTGCTGAGTGCGCTGTGCGGTACGGGGTACGAGACATGCTCACTGGGAGGCATCCGTGTGGTATGTTTAGTGAATCTTTTACACTGTCTGTTTTGCCTCACTTGGAGGTTTTTCCTTTATGCCATTTGTTCACCCTGCTTCTACGGCCTTACAGTGCATACTCACATACAGACGCGAATCATCCTACTGGGTACTGTGTGGTGCTTTGCGTGCGGGACATGCTCACCGGCTGCCTTCGCGTGATATGTTGAATGGCTTTTCTGATTTGATTCATTTCTGCTTTGTTTTGAAATAAAGGCCTTTGATTGGCTCATAGATAACTTTGTATCTTAGATCCAAAAGGGCGGTATGTAGGGAGCTATTATGCCCCTCCCCCTTTGTTATTATGCTGCTTTACCAATTACCAAGTATAACCAATTATATGTTCTGTTTTCCTTATTACTGAACTCTTTATAATACTTAAGTTCTTTCTTGTGCTTTGAGGATGTGTAATATCCTAATAAGGAGTTCTTTCCTGTGTGCTCTTAGCCTGTGTGGGCACAATCTTTCAGTTCTCCTCAGCTGGCCTTGGCTACAGTTCTTATCTCTTCATGACTTTTCCAATATCCTGAATGTTGACACTTTTATGAGTATTCATGAGTATTCACCCTCCCTTTGTTCTTTCTCAACCAAAGTTCTATACAGAAAGTTGTAAACAGGTTGCCACAGATGGCTGACCATCTCCTTATCTGAGTTAACCTATGAGTGGCCTTGATGAGCTTCCTCTAACTAACTGAACAACAGGATGGGACTATGGTGGGGGGACCGATGAGCCCATTCTGGGACCAATGAGCCCATTCTATCTCTGTATCTTGTGAGCTAACCCCACCCCTGATATTCCTTATATAAAGCAAGGTTTAATTGATTTAATTCAGAGCATCTTGTTGTACTGTTGGTCATTCCTTGTGAGTTTCAATGCAACTTTGCTGTCCTCAAGCTTGAGTACTCGAGTTCCAATAAATATATCCGTTGCTCCTTTCTTCTGAGTCCCAAGTCCTAAGTCTCAATTCCGACATATATATATATATATATATATATATATATATATATATATATATATATATATATATATATATATATTGTTGTGGATATGAGAATGTTTATTTATTTTATTGTTGTGTAATGAATTGTGGTAAAATGTCACCTTCCTTCCTGCATTTGTTGTTGTATAAAGATCAAAGGGCGTTCCCGTAGTTAATTCCATAAAGCATACACGAAGGACACCAGTTTGAGTACCAGTTCACTGGTAATTCCCTGCTTGTCGTTAAAAAAAGGCGGCAAAAAGGGTTGGCGTCAGGAAGGGCATCCGGCCGTAAAACATTGCTTCAAAAAGGGGACCGAAAAACAACAACAACCACAGTTCCCGAAAAAGGCCAACCCCCGCTTGCGGGGAAAAATGGCCTCTAAAGGTGGTTATACACGAAGGACACCATATATATTTGTTGACAGTTATTTCCTTATTATGTGTATTAGGGTAAGGCCTTGTCTTCCATTAACTTAATACTCCATTGCACTGAATTACATAAAATAGATCCCCTTTCAATTCCCTCAAAGCCTCCATTACCAACTGCATTCCCCTTTTTGCATCCTTTCCGACTGAATTGGGCGGTTTGCTGCAATTGCCACCATTGAACATGTGCTCGGGTCGGGGAAGAAAGGCGTGTCCCCACCTCGTCATAAAGGGGAGGAGTGAGTCAGCCCCACTCAACCAACCAAGAACAAGGGGTTGGACTTGGAGAGGGTGTGGAGAGAAACATCAAGGAGGTTCGCGAAGGTTCAGGGGCGTGGCATATATAACCCGCAGAAGACGCCCCCACCTCAGACGAGTCCTGAAAAAAGCACGCGACGTCCACACAGCGGCACGAGCAGACGATTGAGGCAGCAGATGAGTTCGGAGAAGTGCGAGAGAAGTGCGGGGAAGCCTTGACAGAAGTGCGAAACAAGAAGCGCGGGGAAGCCTTTGACAGAAGTGCGAAGTAAGAAGTGCAACGAAAGAGTTGCGCCCCACCAGTAGTTTTGGCTCCACCAGCAGTTGACTCCACCAGGCCGCTTCGACCCGTTACCCCGCGGGAACCAGATTGCGGTGGCATCGGTGGCCGTCGAGGTCCAGCCCGACGTCCCATGCGGAATCAAGCCTGAACCATCTGCCCCAGCTGAACCTTCCCATTCCTCCTTCCAGCATTCATTCCTGCCATTCTATCCTTCTTGTGTACGTGAGTTTGTTTTGTTTGTTCTGTCCCTGGGTTAATTAAGACTGCTATAGGTAAGCTAGGAATTTGCACTGTGTCCTTCTGGTCCACCCCTCTTTCTGTTTTATTTTCTTATCTTTCCTCCTCCTTGGTTTTGTTTGATTGTGTAAATAGTAATAAATTATATTCGTATGTCCACCCTTTTGCTTTGGTGTTCTTCTTCTTCACATCCTTCGCTTTAGTCTTTTCCCCATTGAATATCTGTGGCGCGATTTTGGCCAACGTTCAGGAATCGGGTTAGTCGGGGTCCCTGTTCGGGCGCAGCGGCCATCCGCTTGGCCAATCAACATCCTAGGCCGCGTCCGTAACAAGTGGTGTCAGGAGTGTCGGATTCGGACCTGAAGCGCTTAGCGCGCTCAAATTACGAGTGGCCCAAAAATTGTATTTTATAAAATCCTAAATTTGAAAGTCGCGCCATGGCTGGTCAAGGCGACGGGATGCCGGTGGGAGAGATAGACGGGGTAGAATCGACCCAGGACCTCGGGGAAATGTATGTGGAGGAAAGGGAGGAGGAGAACAATGGCAATGTGGTTGAGGGGGTTTCAGGCACGCAAAATGGCGCCCTCGCGCACAAGGTTTCAGGCGCGCAAAATGGCGCCCTCGCGCACGAGGTTTCAGGCGCGCAAAAAGGCGCCTCGCAAGAGCGCGCGGTAGCCGCGCCCGCTGCACCAATGGGGGTGGTCCAAATGCAGGCCCTCATGGAGCAATTTATGACGCAAATGCAGGCGTCCCTCAACCTGCAGAGGGACAAGATGAGGGCTAATAGTCAGCAATTGGGGAACCAGATGGATGCTCAGGGTCAGCAATTGAGGAGTCAAATGAGGGACGAAGCAAGGGGTACCAGTGAACGGTTAGACAATAAATTTGAGAAGATAGACAGCAAATTTGAGAGGCTAGGAAGCAAAATGGAGCGAATCGGCAAAATTGGGGACAGAATGGGTGACCGCATGCAAAAATGTGGGGAGACCATGGATCGCATGGTGGGCGAGAGGGTCCCAAGGGTGCACGAGGAGGTAACGTGGGTCGAGAAGCGCTGGTTGAGCGAGGCGGAGGAAAGCGTGGGTACAATGACGGGTATAGAGATCGCGACCCGGGGTATGGGACAGCCGGCGACTGCTGAGGTAGGAGAGAAAATTTTATTAAAGCCAGCGGTCGTCGAGGCGAATAAGGAAAAAACAGTAATGAGTATAATTGAAATTGTAGAAACGACAGACGTAGAAGAGCAACAGTCGGAGGGAAGGAATGGAAATTGCTCAAAGTCTGAATGCACATCCTGATGCCGTACTTGCTAATCCTTATAAAGATTTGCAGGTGCGCGTGGAGAAGGGAATCCCCCAGGTGAGTCGTGCTGTGTATTGTGCGGGGAGATTTTGCAGGAGGATGTTTGACGACAAGAGAATTGTCGCGCGATTGGAATTGAGGAAGCACCCGGGCGTTGGTGAAGGGTCGCGTGTGGAAAAAAAGTGTGCGTCAAGGGGTGAGCGTGTTACGAAGCGCGAGTGTGATACCGAGTGCGAGCGAGAATGCACGTCGGGGTGTACGGAGTGTGACACAGGGAGAGAGAGCGATACGGAGTGTACGTGTGAGGGTGAGTGTGACACGGAGAGTAAGGTGGTGGTGGAACGTGTGCGAGGAAGCACACCTGAGTTGGTCGTGGCGCAGGTGTGGGAGAGCCAATCTGAGCACGTTAGTGGGTGGATGCAAGAGTGCACGCCCATGGTGAGTGGTACGGAGTACGTACCGAGGGAGAGTGCGCAAGACGGTGCGCGAGGTGTGTTAAGGGAGTGTGCGAACGGCGAGTGTGCGCGAGAGGTGTGGTGTGTAACAGGGAGTGCGTTGGTGGAATGTACGGATGGCGTTGGAACGCCGGGTTTTGTGAGTGTCAAAAGGGTCGCGTGTGCGTGTGGGCATGCGAGTAAAGCATCGACGTTGAACGGGGCAGCGTTTAGGGCGACGGATAGCCGATGCGAGCACTCGGGGCGCTGTGCGCTTTGTTGGATGCCAGGCCCGGCGCGGATCGATGCTGCGTTGCTTCTCTTCGAAGCGTCGTTGCCGATTCGGGCTTGGCCCCGCCCTGCACGGTCGAGTCCGGGCCTTGTCGGGCGAGGCGACCGGTCCGGTTTAAGGGTGAGTGGGAGGAAGCGGAACAGTGCCCCCTGGCGGGGGCGGGGTTCCGACCGGGCGAGCCTTGGTCATCGGGCCCGGGACCGCAAGGTACCGCGCCGAGATGGTGCGTGGAATCTCGGCCCGACCAAACCACCTCCCTTGAACCGAAAGCCGGACGGATTCAACCTGCAGGCGACCAAACCACCCGCGTTCATTGTTCGGCTTTGCGAAGCCGAGTTTTAATGATGTGACGACGCACCGAGGCTCAGATAAAGCGGACTGTGAGGATGATGATAGTGATAGTGTTTTGGACCCGAAATTAGAAAAACAAAATTTGATGATTGGCAAAGGATTGGCAGAGTGATAATTGGTAATGGTAGAGTGATTGGTAGTGATTGGCAACATTTTAATTCGCTGGAATTTGGTGTGCAAAATTGGTAGTGGAAGATACCCGATGTGGTGGGATGGCAACTCTGCCATCTCTCACAGCGGGGGCAAAGGAGCAATAGATTTATGGGGTTGGCAGTGAAAACTAGCCCGGGAGGGTTAGGATATAGTGTGTAGGGATCTAGAAAAGATTGACCTTAGGTAACGGTAAGGTTTAGGTAGTGACAATGATACCTGTAGTGGGGACGCAGGTAGATTAGAGTGGATGATAATGACGTGGTATGTGCTTAGTTTAAAGGGAAGATGGGGAGCACTAAGTTAGCAGGGCAACAGGTAGTTCAGATGATGCCGTGTGTTTGAGGATCAGAAGTGTATTGAGCAGGGTATGAGTAAATGATTGTGAGTTGTAGTGTGATTGCACAGGTCTGCAACTGAACAGGTGGATGGAGCAGTTTATGAGTGAGTGATAGTGATGTGAGTTGTGCTGACCAAATGGTCCAGGAAGGAAGGAGGGTGCAGGTAGCACCAGGTGTGATTGCAAAGGTGTGCAACAACAGGTGAATGGAGAACCGGTGTGTGGAATATATGGAGTATTGGAATGGATGGTCGTGGGGTGAGTATGGTGGAAACTGTGGAGTGGAGTGGATGGTGCGAAGGTGTGAATGGGGGAAGGATGGACCCCATCACGAATACCCGGGGAGGTTAGTGTAAGTGTTAGGTAGAGGGTACAGGTAAATTGTGGTTGGATATTGGCATCTGTGGTGCATGGTGGAAGAATGGTATTTGGATGGGTGCATTAGTGACGTGGAAATGGCTGGGCATGTAGCCTGTTAGTGTGTGTAGTTGGTTTGGGCACTCCACCACTGTGAGGGTGTCGGCCAGGTGAGGCCGCAGGTGGGCTCTGGGAGCCGGTAGTTGTTGTGGATGGGGCCCGAGGATCCGGAGGATGGACCCGGGTAGCCCAGTGCCAGAGGGCACCAAGGGGTGACAGAGCCAGGAGGGGCCTTCCCCAGTTAGTTAGGTTAGGGTGAGGAGCTAGGTAAGCTCGGGTGGCAACTGCAGTGGTGGAGGTGTGCAGGTGGGTAGACCTGCTGGGAGAGCTACACGCCCCAGTCCTGAAATTGTGCAAGGGCACAGGGAGATGAATCGGGGGAGTGAGACCCCAAATTGAGAAGCACCACAGTTTGGCCAATGGGAATTGGTTTTTAGAACCCATAGTGTAAGTTGGCCAATGGATTGGCAGGGAAAGACCCCGGGTAGTGTAAAGTGTGTTAATGTCATTTAGAGGATAGTTAGGATTAAGAATCTCCTCGCACCATCTGCATCCACTCACCTGGGATGACGTACCTCCACACCATGCCAGGTTGTTTTTATTATTTTTATGATGCAAATGTTTTGGATTGAGACGCATCATGACGTGGGTGTGACATTGTGCTTTGTTGTTCCATCTCTCCCTCCTTATGAGGATTGATGATGAATTGGGTGATGGCAAATTTTGGTTAGAGGGATTGTGGAGACGAATTTGGTATAGGGGAAATATGGGGAAGATGTGACATTGGCGACGAATTTGTAAAGGTGTAGATTTTGTAAATATGGGGTAAGGGCAAGGGTAGAGTAGGTGACAGGGGGGGTGACGTACGGTAGGGACGAGCTTTCTCACTTCGCTCTCCGTACGCACTTCGCCTTGCATTGCCTGTATTGATGTGTACCCTTGTGACCTTACCCCTCGCTCATCTGTCTTTTCCCCCCTTTGTCTCCCACATGAGGACCTGTGCGCCACTGGGCGCCGAGGGGAGCGTGCATGAGTCCGCCATTGTGCGCCCGGAACTCCCAGAACCAGCTGTCTGCATCGATGCACCACCTTATGGACCACATGTCTGTGGCCGAGCACCACTTATGGACCCCATGGGTTGGGGCAAGGCCCCTCTGCTGGAACCGGCCACGATGGCCCAAGATCTTGCTTGCGGACCCGGTGAGGTGGCACCAAGCCCACAGGTGAACCACTCATAGTCGGCCCCTGTGGGCCACAAATAAAAATGGACACATTTTGTGCACTTTTATTTCCACCAAATAGGCAGCAAAACACAAGTTGACAACAACTGGAAGAAACCAAAAAGCCAGCAGAGGACGCCGAAGAGCAAGAGACCACCAGCAGGGTTAGGGGTTGTTTAGTTATTTTTATTATTGAACTGTGGTGACTGTGCACCGATTGGTGCTTGAGGGTGCTTTGGTGCTTTCTGGTGCGTCGATGCAGGGCAGACTGTCTCCCCCCCCCCCCCCCCCCCCCAGAAAGAACAATCACAGGTCCTGGGTTGGGTTTTGTAAATAAAGTAACGTCATTGTAAATAATGCTCCCCACCGTAAATGTGTAGTTTGAAGACAATTCCGCAATTCGGTTAGCTGTGGGCGTGAGTCTGTTAGGTAGGGTGCAATGGAGCAGCGGGACATATTTATTGGTGTTTTAAAACTGTCACACTCAGGGTCAGGTTAAAAGTAGAGGGAACTACACCTATGTGCCACACTAAGGTAAAAGTTATAGGCCCGGGCCGTGCCTAAGGGGAGGAGGGTGCAGTGTTGTGGATATGAGAATGTTGTTTTTTTTATTGTTGTGTAATGAATTGTGGTAAAATGTCACCCTCCTTCCTGCATTTGTTGTTGTATAAAGATCAAAGGGCGTTCCCGTAGTTAATTCCATAAAGCATACACGAAGGACACCATATATCTTTGTTGACAGTTATTTCCTTATTATGTGTATTAGGGTAAGGCCTTGTCTTCCATTAACTTAATACTCCATTGCACTGAATTACATAAAATAGATCCCCTTTCAATTCCCTCAAAGCCTCCATTACCAACTGCATTCCCCTTTTTGCATTCCTTTGCCGACTGAATTGGGTGGTTTGCTGCAATTGCCGCCATTGAACATGTGCTTGGGTCGGGGAAGAAAGGCGTGTGCCCACCTCGTCATAAAGGGGAGGAGTGAGTCAGCCCCACTCAACCAACCAAGAACAAGGGGTTGGACTTGGAGAGGGTGTGGAGAGAAACATCAAGGAGGTTCGCGAAGGTTCAGGGGCGTGGCATATATAACCCGCAGAAGACGCCCCCACCTCAGACAAGTCCTGAAAAAAGCACGCGACGTCCACACAGCGGCACGAGCAGACGATTGAGGCAGCAGATGAGTTCGGAGAAGTGCGAGAGAAGCACGGGGAAGCCTTGACAGAAGTGCGAAGTAAGAAGTGCAACGAAAGAGTTGCACCCCACCAGTAGTTTTGGCTCCACCAGCAGTTGACTCCACCAGGCCGCTTCGACCCGTTACCCCGCGGGAACCAGATTGCGGTGGCATCGGTGGCTGTCGAGGTCCAGCCCGACGTCCCGTGCGGAATCAAGCCCAAACCATCTGCCCCAGCTGAACCTTCCCATTCCTCCTTCCAGCATTCATTCCTGCCATTCTATCCTTCTTGTGTACGTGAGTTTGTTTTGTTTGTTCTGTCCCTGGGTTAATTAAGACTGCTATAGGTAAGCTAGGAATTTGCACTGTGTCCTTCTGGTCCGTCCCTCTTTCTATTTTATTTTCTTATCTTTCCTCCTCCTTGGTTTCTTTGATTGTGTAAATAGTAATAAATTATATTCGTATTTCCACCCTTTTGCTTTGGTGTTCTTCTTCTTCACATCCTTCGCTTTAGTCTTTTCCCCATTGAATATCTGTGGCGCGATTTTGGCCAACGTTCAGGAATCGGGTTAGTCGGGGTCCCTGTTCGGGCGCAGCGGCCATCCGGTCGGCCAATCAACATCCTAGCCGCGTCCGTAACAATATATATATACATATATATATATATATATACATACAGCATATAATCTCAAAATAATTCATGCTGTGTTCTCCAACCTTCAATTGAAACAAATAAATGATTTAATGTATCGTACCTCAACTAACGTATCTCAAGAGTGAAAGGTTGGTGGAGGCACGTCTTGTTGCATGTTGGTAACTGAAATGTTGTCATTTATTTGTTTCAATTATCATAAATATTGGAGAACTCAGCATTGATTCATTTGATTTTACACCCAACCGAAAATCTTCACCTGGTAAATGTCGAAAAAAAAACTCAACGTGAAATGTTTATACGAGAAGTATGAAATAAACATGGCAATAATGTCTCAGCAAGGAAAGTATGATGCTCGAGCAAAAACAAACAGGTAGCTAGATATGAGTACGCATCCTCCTGTGCCTTCCCTCTTCAAATGCATGCATGGAACATCCAATTATCCCACTCACAGCAGTTCCCAGCTCCCCTACCTGTCCACAATGCTGCACATATCACGCTGCACCCCTGAGCCATTTCCAAGCAGGTCAAGGCCTGCAAACTGGTGGTTCAGCTGCACTGAGCGCAGGCAGCCCAGAAAGGTCGGGCCGAGTGCCCAACAGCTACCAACAGCAGGAGGACATCCTTGGGGAGTAGTATAAATGAGCAAAGTATCGTCTCAAGGACATGATAAAAGTTTGATCAAGCTTATCACATGCCAAGATAATGAGAGGTGAAATGGTATGGTATTGGGCTCACCACCAAGATAAACAACATCCCCGGTCGTGATCTCGAGTGAACTCATCGAGCGTACAGATGATGGTTCATCACCATCCACCATCAGAGAGGCAAAATTTCGACGCAAGAGAACCTCAACAGTATGCCACTGGCCGTTCCCGAGACCAGATCCTGCAGTACACCACATTTCCTGCACATTCGCAAGTTGTGCAGCACATTTTCCCAAAAAAAGTAAATTGTCCTCAACAATACACAGCATGATCATAATTTTTTTTAATGCACCATCATCATCGAAAGTACTTTTGTTCTGAAATATTTTAGAGAGAAAAAGGGTCTACAAAGTCTAATTTTGAAATCTGCTAAGTTTGACAACTTTCCATAAGTTTTGAACCATTAAAGAGGTCCATGTAAATATTTCCCCTGCATTATAAATTATTATTACCCTGTACTCCATGTGAACATTTCACTGCAGCAATGAATTTATACGATTCAAATGTTTGGATGTTATAATGGGCTTGTTTTTCAGTTGCAAAGGATTTTGAAACATGAAATTATTTGGCATAATGTCAGCAATACAGTGCCTTCAGAAAGTATTCACACCCCTTGACTTTTTCACATTTTGTTGTGTTACAGCCTGAATTTAAAATGGGATAAATTGAGCTTTTTTTGTCATTGATCTACACATACTACCCCATAATGTCAAAGTGGAATTTTCTTTTTTGAATAACATGTTTTCACTTAGTCATTATGGGGTATTTTGTGAAGATCAGTGACAAAGAAATTGAAGCTTAACCAATGTTAAATTCAGGCTTTAACACAACAAAATTTGAAAAAGGGGTGTGAATACTTTCTGAAGATACTGTACAGTGTACATGCATGGTGCTTAATTAGTCCAACAAGCAACACCATCAAGATCAGAGATACAAGGTTATGGGTTAGCTAAAAATACAATATATCATGTCTGTAATCTGAGATGCCGTCGAAATATGATTAGCCTATATGAGATTCAAAGCCACATGAGCGAAGTAATGCACAGAACGGGCCGCAACATAAATTTGGGGAATCTCAGCAATGATTGCTATAGAGAAGAATAGGAAGAGACAAGGCCATTACTGCAGACTCAAAGGGCAGTATGCAATGGAAAAATCACCTAATTTTAATGTTTCGGGGCACAATGGCTGTAAAGCCAGACACAAGAATACTAAATAGACTATACATATGCTTACAAGTAGAGACAGCAGTAAACGATTGGAATATACAAAATAAAAGAATCAAAAGTCCATGGACAGTGTTATATATATATATATATGTATATATATATATATATATATATATATATATATATATATATATATATATATATATATATATATATATATATATATATATATACAGGGTGCTTCAAAAAAAATGTTACCATTCAAATAATGTGCATACAAGACGATAGTCCCACACAAGTGTTAACATTTCTTTTAAGCACCCTGTATGTACAGTCACGTGAAAAAGTAAGTACACCCCATGTAAAGTTTTGACTTTTTCAACATATTTCAACATACAGCTATTTGATCTTCATTTCAACAATATTGATAGATAAAGGTGATATAATACAACAAATATCATGAAACATTTACATTTTGTAGTCCATTGTATAATTTAAATAAATATAAATGCAAATTTCGCATGTGGAAAAAGTAAGTACACCCCTAAATTTATCACTACTTCAAATACCTAAAATTAGAATCAGGTGCACCAGCTCAGGTGCAAATGATTAGAACATCGTTAGAGAGGATCTTGGAGGAACCTGTCTTATTTAAACCTGACATTTAGTTTGGTTTGCTCTTTGTTGTTGAAGTGTACGGCGTCACCATGCCTACATCAAAAGAGCTCTCTGATGCCTTCAGAAAGAAGGTTATAGATGCATACGAGTCTGGGAGGGATTTAAAAAGATCTCCAAACAATTTGAAATCAATCATTCGACTGTCCGGAAGATCATCTACAAGTGGAGAAGATTCCAAACAACTGCGAACTTGTTCAGGCCAGGCCGCCCCAGCAAGTTCAGCCCGAGAGCAGACCACAAGATGTTGAAAGAAGTCTCTAAGAACCCCAGAATGTCATCATGGGACATACAGGTAGCTCTTGCCACTGTTGTTGTCAAAGTGCACGAGGCTACCATTCGAAAGAGGCTGCACAAATTTGATCTCCATGGGAGGTGTGCCAGGAGGAAACCTTTGCTGTCCAGAAAGAACATCAGGGCAAGACTAAAGTTTGCCAATGAACACCTGGGCAAAGACCAGCACTTCTGGAACAATGTGCTCTGGACAAATGAGTCAAAGGTAGAGCTATTTGGCCACAATACCAGAAGACATGTTTGGCGAAAATCAAAGACAGCATTTGACCACAAGAACCTGATACCAACTGTAAAGCATGGTGGTGGAAATATTATGGTTTGGGGCAGCTTTGCTGCATCAGAGCCTGGGCAGCTCACCATCATAGAATCCACTATGAATTCTTCGTTGTTCCAGAGGGTGCTTGAGGATAATGTGAGGCCATCTGTCGGAAAGTTGATGCTCAACTGAAGGTCGACCTTGCAACATGACAATGACGCTAAACATACCAGTAAATCCACCAAGGAATGGCTGAAAATAAAGAAATGGGGGGTTGTGGAATGGCCAAGTCAAAGCCCAGATCTAAATCCCATTGAGATGTGGGGGGATTTGAAACGGGCTGTGCATGCAAAAAACCCCTCAAACATCGCACAGCTGAAAGAATTCTGCATGGAGGAGTGGGCAAAAATTTCTCCCAGTCGATGTCAGAGACTGGTAGACAGTTATAAGAAACGCCTACTTGATGTTGTTTCTGCCAAAGGGAGCGATACCACCTATTAGAGCCAAGGGTGTACTTACTTTTTCCATATGCGAAATTTGCATTTATGTTTATTTAAATTATACAATGGACTACAAAATGTAAATGTTTCATGATATTTGTTGTATTATATCACCTTTATCTATCAATATTGTTGAAATGAAGATCAAATAGCTGTTTGTTGAAATATGTTGAAAAAGTCAAAACTTTACATGGGGTGTACTTACTTTTTCACATGACTGTATATATGTACATATATCTGCAACTCAAGGTTAAACTGCACTCTTTGTTCAGGGTAATCAAAATGGATAACTGGTTGACTGAAACGGTGTAGAGAGGTAGTGGCAACATTTGGCAACTGCTGTGTGAAGTGATATCAAAGCTCATGTGCAAAGCATTCTGGACACATTATGGTATTGAACAGCATATTGTTACATATTTATGTGAATGTATGTGAATTACCATGCAGGTGTTTGCTTCCGTGTGTAGTATATTAAGTTGTTGTGTAGTTGTTGTGGTTGGAGGGTCAGAAGCCCTTCTGAAAGAGTGGCAGGAAACGGAAGTGGCCGGAAGCGGAAGTGACGGGAAACGGAGGAGAAAAGACACGAGGGAAAGGAAGGCTTCTTCTTCCTCGCCCCGCGACGACGAGAAGGTGGAATCGACCTTACGCTGCGCGGAAAACGCGCCGTTGCGAAACGTCTGGCGAGAGGAGTTACCTGGGCGGTAAATACCTTTGGACACGTCCAGTCACTGTGAGTTCGTGCACGAAACCAAGCGTCCGGGACAGTTTGCCCCGTCTACAAAGACGCGTACGGGTCCGCACGTCGGGCCTCGCTCGCGTCGGAAGCCGCGCTGGGTTTTGCCCCGTCTACAAAGACGCGTACGGGTCCGCACGTTGGGCCTCGCTCGCGTCGGAAGCCGCGCTGGGTTTTTGCCCATCTACAAGGACGCGTAAGAGTCGCCCTTGGGGCCTCGCGCACGTTGGACGCCGCGCTGGGTTTGCCCCGTGGCTTGGCAAGGAGGTGCGCTGCAGCCGCGGCCCCAGTCCGAGACGGCACGTTTAGAGCACGTCCGCCCGGGGCTCGTTCAACCGCCCGTGTGCGGAGAGGAGAGACATTGACCACGGAGGGAGTCAGGAGTGGGGCTCACGTGAGGAATGTATAAGATTAAGATGGCCATCTTAGAGTTTGTGTAGATGAGTTCACATGGTTGTAATATTGATTGTGCATTGTTGATGGTTGTTGATTGCTCAGTGAATATATTATTGATTATTCCGGATCCTTGGTGTGGGGTTTCTTCTTGACCGGAATTCATATTGATTGCGTTACGAAAGCGTATAAACCATATATCTTTCTGGCGGGGTCCCTCCCACGGTCCGGGGGTCACCAAGACCAGGTAGTTACCGGGAGGACCACGTAACAGAATTGGGGGCCCGTCCGGGATCTAAAAGTGTATAAAATAATAAAATAATAATATTTTTGGTAATTAAAATTTATTAATTAATTATTAATTGGTAATATTTTTTTTTGAGAAATTGGGGAAAGTCTTGGGGTGAAGGTTAACAGGTGTTAACGATAGGCACCATGGCGTTTGTGGCACAGAACTTTGGGGTAACCCCGAGTGAGGCACAGTTCCGAGCGTTGCTAAAGTCGGATCTCTTGAAATTGGCCAAACATTTTAACTTGGAGGTCCGAACTAATTTGAGGAAGGCAGAGTTGCAGGCCACGGTGATACAATCTATGGTGGGATTAGGAACATGGGACGAGTTAGCCTGGGAGTGGCTACCCGAAGAACCAGAAGACGTGGAGCTCCGGAAACTGGAGTTGCAATTACGGAGCCAGGAACGGATCAAAGAAGAAGAAAGGAAAGCAGAAAAGGAAAGATCAGAAGAGGAAAGGAAAGCAGAAGAGAGGAGAGAAGAGAAACAAGCAGAGGAAAGGAGAGTGGAACGAGAACTCCAGGAAAGGTTAAAAGAAGAGGAAAGGAAAGCAGAAGAGAGGAGAGAAGAGAAACAAGCAGAGGAAAGGAGAGTGGAACGAGAACTCCAGGAAAGGTTAGCAGAAGAAGAAAGGAAAGCAGAAAAGGAAAGAGCAGAAGAAGAAAGGAAAGCAGAAAAGGAAAGAGCAGAAGAAGAAAGGAAAGCAGAAAAGGAAAGAGCAGAAGAAGAAAGGAAAGCAGAGGAGAGGAGAGAAGAGAAACAAGCAGAGGAAAGGAGAGTGGAAAGAGAACTCCAGGAAAGAAGAGAAAAGGAACAAGCAGAGGAAAGGAGAGCTGCAAGGGACCTCGAAGCAGAGGAGAGAAAAGCGGAAAGGGAATTAAAGGAACGTGACATGCAGCTTCAGCAAGAAATCAAATTCAAGGAGCTGGAGTTAATGAGAGAACGGGGAGAGGCACCACCCTTGCTGACGGGGTCGACACCTAACCAGAAAACCTGGGATGTGGGCAGACATGTGAGGCTGGTTCCACCGTTCAGTGAAAAAGAAGTCGCGAAATTTTTTCCACACTTTGAGAAAGTGGCTCGACAATTAAACTGGCCGGAGGAGGCATGGACCATACTCGTGCAAAGTGTGCTGGTGGGGAAAGCTCAGGAAATTTATTCGGCGCTACCAATGGACCAATGTGCAGATTATGAGGTACTGAAGAAGCACATCCTCAAGGCCTATGAGTTGGTTCCGGAAGCTTACAGGCAAAAATTCAGGAATGCCAGGAAGAGGGAGAGTGAGACCCATGTGGAGTTTGCCAGAGTGAAAGAAAACATGTTTGATCGGTGGTGTGAGTCAAAAGGAGTCGGGAAAGACTTCGAGACATTGCGGGACTTGATCCTGGTGGAGGAATTCCAGCAGTGTGTCCACGAGGACATCAAAGTGTACCTGCAGGAAAAGAAGGTACCAAAGTTGTGGGACGCAGCCACCATGGCAGATGATTATGCCTTAACCCACCGAATAGGGGTCCACGAACCTAACTCCTCGCCTAGATCTCCGCAGGGGAGGTGGGGAACCGCAGGTGCGGAGAACGACCATACATGGCGGCGGCCTCGAGATGATTATGGGGACAACTATGATACCCCACCGGTTCGAAATCAGAGGGATGCGGGCCCAAGACAAACTTATAGTTCGGGGGGCCCGAGGCAGACCCCGAGTTTTTCCTCCGGGCCTACTTGCGCGTTTTGCAAAAAACCTGGACACTTGATGTCCAGTTGTTACCTCATGAAAAGGGACAACCCAGAGCGGAGTCCGACTATTACAACTCCGAATGCGATGGCTAGCGTAAGAAATCGCCATCAAGAGGGTTACCAACCATTTGTTTCCGAGGGGTTTGTGTCACTGGATGGAGCCTCGACTAACCGGAGACCGGTTAGGATATTGAGAGACACAGGGGCCCATCAATCTTTAATGCTTGAAGGCATTTTGCCATGGTCCGAGGAGACGGCAACAGGGGATAGTGTTCGTTTACAGGGGATCGGGGGCGGTGTTAGTGCTCCCCTTCAGGTCATCCAGTTGGAGTCCGATTTGGTGTCAGGACCGGTCACCGTCGGTTTACAAGCCACGTTTCCTGTAGAGGGTGTATCTGTGGTTCTCGGGAATGATTTGGCCGGGGGTCAAGTTTATGGTAACCTGAGGGTTGAGAAAGAGCCCAGCAGGGAAAATAACACCACACCAGCTCGGGATGGTGACAAAAGTGCCAAGTTATTTGTAGGGGGACTGAACTTCAAAACAGAGGAAGAAGTTCTGACCTCTGTCTTCAACAGATATGGGCCGCTGGTGGAAGTGCGGTTGGTAAGGGACTGGGAAACGCAACAGTCAAGAGGGTTCGGCTTTGTCACGTTTGCCAGCACAAAAGACGCCAGAGAGGCAGAGAAGAATTGGAATGGCAAGGATTTGGAGGGTCGGACCATAACAGTAGGGAAGGCATTTCGTAGGCGTCGAGAGGTCTACAGGAGAGGACAACTGGGCGGTAGTTTTGGTGGTGGCCGCAGTCAATATTATTATGGAGGCTCCCTGAGTTACGGCCGCTCCCGAAGGAAGAATTGGCAAAGTAGTGGCCGAGAAGAAGACCGGTATTCAGGGGACTACAGGGACCAGTGGTCCCACCCTAATTATTAGGGACGTTCCGAGAAGTTGAAGCACTGAAGGCGGCGGAGCCGCCGAGCCAAGATTCCTACACGAATTAACCGTGAACGCCGTTCCTAAAGGCGCCCATGTAGAGAACTTTCCTGCACGGACTAACCGTGAACTCCACGTTCCTCAAGGCGCCCATGTAGAGAACTTTCCTGCACGGACTAACCGTGAACTCCGCGTTCCTAAAGGCATCCATGTAGTGAATACTCGGCTTGGCCTCCCGGAAAAGTGCTATCGAGTGGCTTAACTGGCTTTATTTTTAAGTGATAACTGTGCCCGGGGGGGAATTGATAATGTGGGGGGGTTGAGTTATCTGGTTTATTTCTCCAAATTGGCCGGCAAAGAAAGTTTTCGCTGGGTTCAAACTTTCTTTCTTGAAGGGGGGGAGTGTTACATATTTATGTGAATGTATGTGAATTACCATGCAGGTGTTTGCTTCCGTGTGTAGTATATTAAGTTGTTGTGTAGTTGTTGTGGTTGGAGGGTCAGAAGCCCTTCTGAAAGAGTGGCAGGAAACGGAAGTGGCCGGAAGCGGAAGTGACGGGAAACGGAGGAGAAAAGACACGAGGGAAAGGAAGGCTTCTTCTTCCTCGCCCCGCGACGACGAGAAGGTGGAATCGACCTTACGCTGCGCGGAAAACGCGCCGTTGCGAAACGTCTGGCGAGAGGAGTTACCTGGGCGGTAAATACCTTTGGACACGTCCAGTCACTGTGAGTTCGTGCACGAAACCAAGCGTCCGGGACAGTTTGCCCCGTCTACAAAGACGCGTACGGGTCCGCACGTCGGGCCTCGCTCGCGTCGGAAGCCGCGCTGGGTTTTGCCCCGTCTACAAAGACGCGTACGGGTCCGCACGTTGGGCCTCGCTCGCGTCGGAAGCCGCGCTGGGTTTTTGCCCATCTACAAGGACGCGTAAGAGTCGCCCTTGGGGCCTCGCGCACGTTGGACGCCGCGCTGGGTTTGCCCCGTGGCTTGGCAAGGAGGTGCGCTGCAGCCGCGGCCCCAGTCCGAGACGGCACGTTTAGAGCACGTCCGCCCGGGGCTCGTTCAACCGCCCGTGTGCGGAGAGGAGAGACATTGACCACGGAGGGAGTCAGGAGTGGGGCTCACGTGAGGAATGTATAAGATTAAGATGGCCATCTTAGAGTTTGTGTAGATGAGTTCACATGGTTGTAATATTGATTGTGCATTGTTGATGGTTGTTGATTGCTCAGTGAATATATTATTGATTATTCCGGATCCTTGGTGTGGGGTTTCTTCTTGACCGGAATTCATATTGATTGCGTTACGAAAGCGTATAAACCATATATCTTTCTGGCGGGGTCCCTCCCACGGTCCGGGGGTCACCAAGACCAGGTAGTTACCGGGAGGACCACGTAACAATATCATGTGCTGTGAGACGGCATTTTCAATGCAGTTTTTCCGACAGTTCAGAAAAAAATTGCCTTAAATGCAGGAGTGGGGTAAACTGGTAAAAAAAAAACGTTTAAAATTGGACCATAATCATTTCCGTAATGGATGACAAAAATGCTCACATTCAACTACGTAACTCTTGCATATCCTGTAACAAAGACCTGTGTTAAGGAGTTGATTTGGCACAATCATTTTTTGTTAAGTTGTTGCAGACATATTTTACATATATTATCTGTACAATATTATAAGCTTCATGTTGGCTTAACAGTTAAGGTGGCTGGCTTGAGATCTTCAGGTCTTGAGATTGAGCCCCTGTCGTGCCATTAAATACCACCAGGTGGGTTGACTCAGCCTGTCTTCCTTCTGAGGTCAGCAAAATGAGTACAAGTTCACTGAAAACAGGGGGCACTGCATCAGAGACACAGCCGCATTTTCAGACTTGATGCAACCAGCAGCCGTAGGCTGCATACAAAATAATAATAATAAAAATAATAATAATATAATGATAATAATAATAATAATAATAATATTCTACTGTCGTACCTTGACTTTCATGGTCTCAACATTCGTGGACCCCGCATATTCGCGGTTGATGGAATGTGGCCTGCTTCGACATTCAAGGTCCTGTGCTTCGCGTATGCGCGGTTTTTCGCGTGTTTTCATGGGATTTATGATTTTCCCTTATGAACCCCCCATCTATTTTCTGAACAATCCTCTTGAAGAAGTTCTGTCACTCAAGCTTTTGTGTCTCACTATCTGCCATGATCTTTCCTGGGAAAATCGCATTTCCAATCTGGCCTCCAAAGCTAGTCGCCGACTGGGCATCCTCCGTCGTGTGAAGTCCTTCCTTGGCACACCTGAGCTCCTCACCACATACAAGGCTTTCATCCGCAGCTCAATGGAATATTGCTCTCCCCTCTGGGCTGGTGCCCCTGCCTCACACCTAACTCGGCTTCACGCGGATGAAACCAAAGCTTTCAGAATCATTGGAATCTCCTGCGATGAATCTGATTCTGAGGGCCTTTGACTCTCTCACCGCAGGCAGGTTTGTGGTCTTTCTGTATTCTACAGACTCCTCTCTGGACTTGCTCCCCCAGCTCTGTCTTTGCTCTGTCCCCAAAATATTCCTGCAGGACAGACAAGATCTGCCAGCAACCCTCTTCTGGTGAAACTTCCAAAATCAAGACTCTCTGCTCACCTTCACTCCTTTATTCCTCTTTTCTCCACCTTTGGAACAAACTCCCACACTCTCTTCAATCCCTCTCCTCCCTCCAGGTCTTTAAAATAGCTGTTCACCACCATCTCTTGTCTTCCCCCATCCAAAACCTTAATCTTTTCTACCCCCGTTAAAACGCCCCAAATCTGCCTCTTTAAATCCCCAACTTCTTTCCTGAAATTCCTAGAAGTGTTAATTTGCTTTATCCCGTGTACCCCTCCCTCCTCCCACAGCCCTCCCCCTTCTAAAGATCTACTGACGTCCATGTTCTCTATTGTTGTTGTGCTTGCTTCGCTCTCTCTCCCCCTCCTGTCTTCCGCTCCTTTTCATTGCATGTTTTCTGTGTCTGTGCATGTTTTTCATGTTCAATGTGTTAGCTCTTACACGAGCCTCGATTCTGTATACAAAAAATGAAAAAAAAGAACCATGTACCACTGGGAACCTACCGTCTCTCCCCCTTTTCCCCATTGAAACAATGCCCCCATATTCACGGATTCGACATTTGTGGCATTTTCCAGAAACGTATCCCCCGCAAATGTAGGGGTCCGACAGTATACAATTAGCTGCAATTGTATGGCAAGGATGACCTGTCAAAGACATCCATAATAGAGCATATCATTTAAATATAGAGTATATCATGTCAAAGTGCACATAATGAACCAAAAAACTTCAAGACCGACCACATTGATCAACAACCCAAACATCAAGCATGTTAGAGGATCTCGTTTTGACTCACCATTGAGTTTCTGTTCATCACATCATTTCAGAGGTGACCATTAGTGTTGATAACATTGAGTTCATCATTCAAAATAAATGAAACTCCCAAAAGGTCAGTGTGTAATGAGGTACCAAAATAATATGAAGTTTGATGAAAAATAATTGTGAATCATATTTTATTCAGAGTTTTCAGCTCAATTCAGTCAACAAGGGCATTCATTTTTGAAGTCACATGTGACCTGTGACAAAGCCGGGATGCACGACCACCCTGAAATCTCCATCGGGGAAGAAATTCAAAACTCAACATTTTGCCAGTAAGACTACAGTGTCTCTGTCATTGGAAATAAATCTGTCCATTGATTTCCTTGAAGACAGTAGAAACTCAATGTATGATACTTCTGTGATCTACTCCATGGCTGTAGGTTAAGCCGTCAATAAGAAGTGACCCCGAGTCTTTTACCGAATGACATCATTATTGTCAATGGCAGTGCTCACTCACAAACGGCACAGCCAATGACAGCTACTTTGAAGAACATTGGTTGGGAGATCCCACCACATCTCTGTTGCAGTTCAGATTTGTCACCTTGTCACTTTTTTTTTTTTGTATACAGAATCGAGGCTCGTGAAAGAGCTAACATTTATCACACAAGCAAATCAAACAAACAAACAAAGTATATAAAAAGGGGAGCGGTAGACAAGATGTGGAGAGCAGGGGAAACACACAAACACAACATTTGAGAGCAGGGACATCGGGAGATGTGTGGGAGGGAGAGGGCTTGGGGGGAGGAGGCGTGGGAAGGGGAGGTGGGGGGGGGGGGGGGTGGGGGGGAGAAGTATAAAACACAAAGACACCAAGGACTTCCAGGACAGAAGTTGGTATTTCAAAAAAGTGGATTTGGGGTGAAATTAGCGGGGGTAGAAAAGATCAAGGTTTTGGATGGGGGAAGATAAGAGATGGTGGGGAACAGCTGTTTTAAAGACCTGGAGGGAGGAGTGGGATTGAAGAGAGTGAGGGAGTTTGTTCCAGAGGCGGGAGAATAGAGGAATGAATGAGTGAAGGTGAGCAGAGAGTCTTGATTTTGGCAGTTTAACCATAAGAGGGTTGCAGGCAGATCTTGTGCGACCTGTAGGAATATTTGGGGGACAGAGCCCAGAGAGAGCTGGGGGAGCAAGGCCGGAGAGGAGTCGGTAGAAGACGGAAAGACCACCAACCTGCCTGCGGTGAGTAAGTGAAAGGCCCTCGGAGATAGCTTCATCGCGGGAGATTCCAATGATTCTGAACGCTTTGGTTTCAACAGCGTGAAGACGAGCTAGGTGTGAGGGAGGAGCACCAGCCCAGAGGGGAGAGCAGTATTCCATTGAGCTGCGGATGAAAGCCTTGTACGTGGTGAGGAGCTCAAGTGTGCCAAGGAAGGACTTCGCACGACGGAGGATGCCCAGTCGGCGACTGGCTTTGGAGGCCAGATTTGAAATGTGGTTTTCCCAGGAAAGATCATGGCAGATAGTGAGACCCAAAAGCTTGAGTGACAGAAGTTCTTGGAGAGGATTATTCAGAAAGTGGATGGGAGGGTTGTCCAGTCGGTCTTTTCGGAGAGACATCGTAAGAGTGTGAGATTTGTCAGGATTGAAAGACATGTTCCACTTGTTTGCCCAGTCTGTGATTTTGTCCAGGTCTGCAGAGAGTGAGGAGGCTGCAGACTGCCGATCTGAGGGATGAGGAATGGAGCGGCAGAGAGTGGAGTCATCAGCAAAGAGATAAAGAGGATTTTCAAGAGAGTCAGAGAGATCATTGATGAAGACCAGAAAAAGCACAGGGCCCAGAACACTGCCTTGGGGAACTCCAGCCTGAACAGGAAGAGGAGATGAGAGAAACCCATTCAGGGCCACACGTTGACTACGACTCGAGAGGAAGTCCGCCAGCCATTCGTGGAGATTTCCATGGATACCAAAGGAGGAGAGTTTGGTGAGCACAGCGGAGTGCCAGACCGTATCGAAGGCAGGTGATATGTCAAGGGAGACAGCTCTAATTTCCTGTTTGGCATTGAGGACCTCCATCCATTGTTGAGACAGCAGAAGCAGCATGTCCAGAGTAGAGTGACTTGGTCTGAAACCAAATTGATGATCAGAGATCAAGCCATTGGAGAAGAGGAAAGATTTCATATCCGAAGCAATGATGGATTCCATGACTTTGTTGATAATTGGGAGAAGGCTGATTGGTCTGTAGTTGCCAGGATCTGTTTTTGCACATTTTTTGTGTAAAGCGGTGATGTTGGCTGATTTGTAAGCAGATGGCAGATGACCTTGACCAAAAGAGACGGTGAAGAGAACAGAGAGAGGGAGTGAAAGAGTGGAAGAACAGGATTTTAGGACCCGTGGGCTGATGCCGTCAGGTCCAGTTGCAGAATCAGAGTCGAGGGTCGACAGAAACTTTTCACCTTGTCAGGAGGAAAGGACACAGAGTCCAGGAGCAGCTGGGTACGACTGGGTATGGTGGGTACGGAGAGGGATGGGTTTGGGACACAAGATTTTGAGGCAAACACAGAGTTGAGGCATTCAGCTTTATCACGTGCGGAGTAAACTTTCACTTATTTACACCTTTTAAACAGCAGTTTGGGGGCAATGCACACATATATTACCTCTGCCATCGAAGGTGGTCGGAGGTTATGTTTTCACCCCTGTCTGCTTGTCTATCTCCCCTGTTTTAAAGTCTAAACATGTCTGAGCTGTTTTAAAGACCTGGAGGGGGCAGAGGGATTGAAGAGAGTGTGGGAGTCTGTTTTCTGTTTGTGAATAGGATATCTCAAAAGGTTGTGGACGGATTCAGATGAAACTTGGTGGACAGGTTGGGTGTGTGACATGGAGGGATTGATTCAGCTTTGGTGAAGATCGGAAACCCGGATCAGAGAATTTTTAGTGATTCCTCACCATTAAGTGATAGGGCTAAAACCGATATATAGCACGATATCTCAACAAGTTATGGACGGATTCGGCCGAATCTAGGCGGAAGAGTTGTTTAGGTGACAAGAACAAGCAAGTTAGATTTTGGTTCAGGTCTGGATCCAGATCAGGCCTATCAGTGGGATACAAAACATAAACTGGTCAGCCTGGCAGAGGTATTCTCTCTACCGAGTTCCGTTCTAGTTGACAAATGAAGCCATTACGTAATGATGTCTGACACATGTCCTAAATATTTTTACACTGAAGGCACATGAAGGTTTCCACCTTGTTTGGACAAGCATGTGTACAAATATGGTGAATACCTTGAATAATAATGAATCATTTTTCAAGTATACTTAGCAGCTTAGTTATAAAACAAAGGTCCAGGTAAAATGTAAACTACCTGCATATTTGTATCGATATGCATACATGTACATGAAAGCAATACTTATTGAGCAAAAATGTTGACCAATTTGAATAAATAAGTCATTGAATTGATACATAGATTAAAGAAAGGTAATTGTCATTTATATCATATTATCATATGTCAATGTCATTTTATGTGAATAGATAGGCTGAGATGATGTAAAGGGACATGGGTCAAACAAGGAAAGACAAACAAAACTAGAGGTTCCAGGGAACCTGAACTCAACTGGTCTATATCAATATGGTTAGAATATGCATAATAGAACCACAAACGATATAGTTTATATGTGCGTTTATATGTTTATATGTGCGTTTATATGTGTGTTTTAAAATATCTTTAAGTGGCAAAAGGCACAAGTTTCATCAAATTTGAACAGTATTTGTGACTTTTAGAGCTTGGACGTCATCCAAACTGATGGTTATGGGTCAAGTCATGTCATAGGTCACGACGACGTCATTTTTCGGACATCGTCAAAACCCGTAATATATGTGTTGAGGTTTGTTACATACTGTCTACACACCAAGTTTCAGCCTTCTAGCTACATGAGGAAGTACCAGATTGACAAAAATGGATTTTTCAATATGGCCGCCCTGCAGCGCCCATTTTTGGGCGTGCAACGCCCAAATGCAATCCCAAACTAGTTTATGTCTTAAAGATGCCGCATAACAAGTTTCATCAAAATTAATCAATATTTGTGACTTTTAGAGCGTAGACGTCGAATTGTTTACAGACGACAGACAGACAGACAGACAGACGGGCACTGGGTGTCGACAAAAACTCAGCTGGACATAGTCCAGTTGAGTTAACAAACGGAAAAACAACAAATAAGGAAAGAAAGATTCACACATGAATTCTCTGAGTACCATTCATTTATCAGTATTTTCACCTTTTAATCCTTATGGGAATCAAAGGAGAAAAGGAGATAAAATAACGAGGGAGTGTGTGTGTGTGTGTGACAAAGAGCATTTCTAGCACGTTATGCCTTTTTCTTTCGAGAGGGAAAATTGCATCAGGCAGGGGGGCTGGCAGGATAAGAGGAGCATGCTGAGAAGGGCGTTGGTTGAAAGTGAGGCTGGGCTGTATTTAAATGAAGGCAGCAAAGGAGTGTGGAATTCTGCTGATTGCAAATGGAGCATAAGAATGCATTTCAGAAGCAATCCCCAGAATATAACGACCCCAATTTAATCATGCAAATTAGTTGGGCCCAAATAACAGCATCTAACGCAGTTTCAAAGAAATGTGGCATGAGGAGCATGCTCATCCATGCATGGTTCAGGCACGTATTATAAATGCAGACGAGAACAGAGCAATTTGAAAAAAGGGAAAACGTATTTATTTTTTTTGTATACAAAATAACATTTACGCAAGAGTGAAGGAGAGCAGATGGACAAAAGCAAGGAAAAGGGTGAAGAGGAAAAAAGGAGAGAGTTAGGAGGGAAGAAAACAACAGCGTGTAAGTATAAGATGGTTGGGTTCGTTGGGTATAGAAAGCAATTGAGGGTATGGACAGGGGATGAGAAGAGATGTTGTAGCACTACTTGCCTAAGGCCTCGAGGGAAGTGTACAATTGAACCGTCTCCGACAGTTAGTGCCCAAATGGGAGAAAAGAGGAAAACAAAAGAGTAGAGGTCACCTATAAGCTTGGATTTTGGGAATTTAACTAGGAGGAGGTTACTGGAAACAGCATGCGTCCTGAAGGAGTGGGAGAAGGCCGAGTGTACAGCAGCTTTTTTTTTTTTACCGGAAGAGAAGCGGTAAAAAAAAGAAGAGGTCACTGACTTATCTGTGATGTGAGAGCAACCAGCATTGTGCGTCAGCTTCATCAGTGGATATGTTTAAAATGGTGAGAAGTTTAGACTCAACAGAATCTAGGAGAGAGTATGTGATGCTGAGGCACCAGCTCATGCAGTAGAGTAGTTATACTTTTCAACTCTAGCCAAGTTCTACTTTGTTGCTTGTTGGTCTTGCTTGTTGGACTAATTAAGCACCATGCATGTACAGTATCTTCAGAAAGTATTCACACCCCTGGACTTTTTCACATTTTGTTGTGTTAAAGCCTGAATTTAAAATTGATTAAACTTCAGTTTTTTGTCACTGGTCTACACAAAATACGCCATAATGACGAAGTGAAAACATGTTATTCAAAAAGAAAATTCCATTTTCACATTATGGGGTATTATGTGTAGCTCAATGACAAACAAATCTCAATTTATCCCATTGTAAATTCAGGCTGTAACACAACAAAATGTGAAAAAACTATAGCCAAATTCTACTTGTATGCTGCGAGTAGTTCTACTTTTCCAAGGAATGACTTGGAGGATGCCGAGTCTCCGGCTGGCTTTGGAGGTCACCTTTGCTATATGGTTGCCCAAAGAGATATCATGGCTGACAGAGACCGAGAAGTTCAAAATACTTTTTTCAAAATACCATTTTTCAGTGGCTGATCATCATGTTATATTGTGGGTTCGTTTTATGATCCTTCTGAAGTGAAAAGGTGAGGTTGATATTTTCCCAAATTGAAAAAAGATGTTTCATCTATCAAAGCAGCATCTAATGAATTCCAGATCAGCGGAGAGTGAGGTTGCTGTTAACTGCCTGTGAGTATAATTGTGTCCTTCGTCAAGCTTTTGTAGGACACATTATTAAATCATATGCAAAAAGGAAGAAAGGGCTTCCCAGAGCATTTGAAAGGTCATTTAGGTAAATGAGGAACAAGACTGGGCCCAAAATACTGCTGTGAGGCATTCCCAGGGAAGGGGAGGGTACCACGTTGACTGGTTGAGTGGAGGAATTTAGAAATCCAGGAAGGAAGGTGGCCTTCTATGCTACACACTACACACTTCTATGCTACACACTTCTATGCTCCTTGACTGTGTCAAATGCTAGATATACAGTCACGTGAAAAAGTAAGTACACCCCATGTAAAGTTTTGACTTTTTCAACATACTTCAACATACAGCTATTTGATCTTCATTTCAACAATATTGACAGATAAAGGTGATATAATATGACAAATATCATGAAACATTTACATTTTGTAGTCCATTGTATAATTTAAATAAACATAAATGCAAATTTCGCATGTGGAAAAAGTAAGTACACCCTTGGCTCTAATAGGTGGTATTGCCCCCTTTGGCAGAAACAACCTCAAGTAGGCGTTTCTTATAACTGTCTACCAGTCTCTGACATCGACTGGGAGAAATTTTTGCCCACTCCTCCATGCAGAGTTATTTCAGCTGTGCGATGTTTGAGGGGTTTCTTGCATGCACAGCTCGTTTCAAATCCCCCCACAACATCTCGATGGGATTTAGATCCGGGCTTTGACTTGGCCATTCCAGAACCCTCCATTTCTTTCTTTTCAGCCATTCCTTGGTGGATTTACTGGTATGTTTAGGGTCATTGTCATGTTGCAAGGTCCACCTTCGGTTGAGCTTCAACTCTCTGGCAGATGGCCTCACATTATCCTCAACCAACCTCTGGTACAATGAAAAATTCATAGTGGATTCTATGATGGTGAGCTGCCCAGGCCCTGATGCAGCAAAGCTGCCCCAAACCATAATATTTCCACCACCATGCTTTACAGTTGGTATCAGGTCCTTGTGGTGAAATGCTGTCTTTGGTTTTCACCAAACATGTCTTCTGGTACTGTGGCCAAATAGCTCAACCTTTGACTCATCTGTCCAGAGCACATTGTTCCAGAAGTGCTGGTCTTTGCCTCGGTGTTCATTGGCAAACTTTAGTCTTGCCCTGATGTTCTTTCTGGACAGCAAAGGTTTCCTCCTGGCACACCTCCCATGTAGATCAAATTTGTGCAGCCTCTTTCTAATGGTAGACTCGTGCACTTTAACATCAACAGTGGCAAGAGGTACCTGTAGGTCCCGTGATGACATTCTGGGGTTCTTAGAGACTTCTTTCAGCATCTTGCGGTCTGCCCTCGGGCTGAACTTGCAGGGGCGGCCTGGCCTGAACAAGTTGGCAGTTGTTTGGAATCTTCTCCACTTGCAGATGATCTTCCGGACAGTCGAATGATAGATTTCAAATTGTTTGGAGATCTTTTTAAATCCCTTCCCAGACTCGTAGGCATCTATAACCTCCTTTCTGAAGGCCTCAGAGAGCTCTTTTGATCTAGGTATGGTGACGCCGCACAGTTCAACAACAAAGAGCAAACCAAACTAAATGTCTGAGGTTTAAATAAGACAGGTTCCTCCAAGATCCTCTCTAACGATGTTCTAATCATTTGCACCTGAGCTGGTGCACCTGATTCTAATTTTAGGTATTTGAAGTAGTGATAAATGTAGGGGTGTACTTACTTTTTCCATATGCGAAATGAGCATTTATGTTTATTTAAATTATACAATGGACTACAAAATGTAAATGTTTCATGATATTTGTTATATTATTTCACCTTTATCTATCAATATTGTTGAAATGAAGATCAAATAGCTGTATGTTGAAATATGTTGAAAAAGTCAAAACTTTACATGGGGTGTACTTACTTTTTCACGTGACTATGTCCAGAGAAAATGGCCGAACCTCTTGTTTGAGATTGAGGGCTTTTAATCATTGCTGCGAGAGAAACAGCACCATGTCCATAGTTCAGTGAATGGAACAGAATCCAAATCTATGGTCAGAGATATGATTTCATTTGACCAAATTTGACAATTAATATTTGACAAAATTAAGGAAAGATTATCGAAACATTAGTGTAGCTCTGTCATCCTCACTTTTGCTTGGTTTTAAGCGGAAGAGGTGACAGAAGTAATGTGTTGATTTTATTTTGATTGTTGTTCACATGAACATGGTGTCCTTCGCGAAGCGTAGGCAGGTTATAGCTGGCACCATGACCAAATTCCTGGGCTAACCTTAGTTTAACGTCAGGCCTGGCCAGCTGGTTTGTGAAATGACTTGGGCCAAGCTTCACCTGGCCAACCCCACAATAATGCGGGAATAATTGTGGCCATTCAAATATAAGATTTGGTCCCACAATAATGCGGGAATAATTGTGGCCATTCAAATATAAGATTTGGTCAAATGAATGATGAAGGCTTCAGGAAAGATTTTTTTGATTTTTTAAGAAGGAACTCTATCAACTGAGCTATGGTCGTCTTTTGAAAGAACCACCTTTGGAGGCCATTTTTCCCCAGCAGACCAGTGGTTGGGCTTTTTTGGGCACCTTGGTCCCCTTTTTGAAGCAATGTTTTACGGCCGGATGCCCTTCCTGCCGCCAACCCTGTTGGTCACCTCTTGCGACACACAGGGAATTACCAGCGAACTGGTACTCAATTTGCCGACCTCGGAAGGATGACAGGCTGTGTCAACCCCCCTGGCGTTAATTCAGCGATCGACCAGGATTCGAACCCAGGATTCGAACCCAGGATCCTAGTATCCCAAGTCGGCACCCTAACCGCTAAGCCAACACCAGGCTTGGTCGTCATATGAAAGGAAAAAAAATTCAACACATTTGCTTGCCTGTGTTTAGAAGCAGACTGTCTTTGTGATGTTGCGTAATATTGGCCCAGACTGTTCCGCCAACCAGCCTGAGTTCCATCCCTGTGCCAAGGTGATGCCAAGGAGCCAGCAATAGCAGTCCGTTGCTGTCCCAGCCACGAAACTGCAACTCAACCCAGAACCAATCGTTTCCAGGGCTTGTTGGTAGCCCCAGCCAGGCTCCAGATGCTGGGAATGTAACTGGTGAAAGACGTGGTTCTGTACAGCCAAACGTCATATTACCCTGTGAAGCAGAGATATATATTATAAAAAATAATGCAGAACCAATGAGTAGTTAAAACTCTCATTGTTTTACCATGGACTTTGAGAGCAAATGAAACATAAACAGAGAACTCACTCTGCCAACTCCTCAAACTACATCATTCTGCCTAGTGGTTCACCTTGGCCTTTTAGCTTAGTCAACAATGCAAATACTAGCACGATAAGTGCATGGCACAGGTGCCCCATTCCAGCAACATCTGACGGTTGCCTAATGTGTTTTGCTGAGTGTGACCAGCACGTATCGATTGGCATCTTGCATGGCACATAGCAGCTGTCTTCCAACACATAGTGAGACTCCAAATCTCTACACTCTATTCTCAGTTGGCAAACTCCAGCAAAAGAATCGGTGCATTTAAAATTGGTCTCCTTCCATTTCAGAATTGATTATGTTTCGTCTCTGAACAATTTGTTGTACCATGCCTGTTTTCCTTTTCCGCCATTCTGGAAGCTGAAGTTCTGAAAAGTTATAAAAAGTTATAAGAAGTTACAAGATGAAATGGTAGTTTATAAATACAGTCATAAATGCTCTTGCTGGGAATGGGTCGTCTCTGTAAAATATAGTTTATTTGACGTTATGAAAACCCCATGCACTCATTCTAGTGCCCATTCTGTTATTACTTTCTAAAGAATTCCCTATTCGCACTCCCTTCCACTCCCATCCAACACTCCCCTCCACAGTTGCTCTACAACTTTTCATTTTCACTTTTCCTCACCCGAACGTTCACTTAAACGATGGCAGGACTTTTGAGTTCCATAATGTCTCTGCCCAACACTCAACAGTTTATCACGTGGATACTTTCTTCTCTGCAGAGAGCAACTTTATTTTGCCCTTTTTAAAGTTGAGCTCTTCCACATCATTTTCTAAACTCATGTTCTGCAGCCAAGCCTTCTCATGTGAAATATGAATCACCATTTTTAGCTTTCAAAAGCCACTGTTATTCTTTATCGAAGGACACCATGGGATTGTTAATGTCCACTAGCAATCAATGCTCGTGGACAGATCCCCAAGCTTACCATCGCATGCAACAGATGGCACACTTTTGGTATAGCACCTTATTTGGAAAGCACTAGTCTGACAGTTTTTTTAATATATAATAGCCGGCGAAGCCGGTGTTGTGAATGAACGCGTACGTATTATGTTGAAAAGCCAGATTTTGCTGGATCCCTTGAGAATTTCGAAGCTTTGACGCACCAAATCGCTCAATGGAGGCCGCCATCTTGCGGATGCGGAAGCATGCATAACAAATTGAAAAAGTTCAATCGGAGTTTGTTTCACCCGTCTTTTTTTGATTCACAATCTTATGCACCTCTAATTTGTAATTAAAATACTTTAAGACAAACCTCGGCCCGCACGGGCCTGGTTATCTTCAACGAAAATCGTCACCAAACACCGGAACCAATGAGATTCGAGTATTTGCAAAAATATTTCAAAAACCAAATCACTCAATGGAGGCCGCCATCTTCCGGATGCGGAAGTATGCATAAAAAAATTGCGAAAAAGTTCAATAGGAGTTTGTTTCACCCGTCTTTGTTTGATTCACAATCCTATGCACCTCTAATTTGTAATTAAAATACTTTAAGACCAACCTCGTTCCCCGGGCCCACACGGGCCCTGGTTATATTCAACGAAAATCGTCACCAATTACCGGAACCAATGAGATTCGAGCATTTGAAAAAATATTTCAAAAAAGCTTTTTACCACATTTCGGATGCTGAAAACGGCGTCAAATATTCTAAAATTGATGAAGAATTATTTTTTAGAAATCTCGCGGCCGTAGGGGATAGTTTTTCACGGCCGGAAATATCCGAAGTTGAGACGGAATTCACCGAATTAATCAAGAAGGAAATTTTAAAATTTTAATCTCATCCAGAATGCAAATGGTGTCATTTTGAACTAGGTACGGTACCTACTACACCTACCTACTACCAACTACCTAACCTACTGATGCCATCGTGATGGGTAAAATAGTGGCAAGAGGCTTTGGCTTCGCCGGCTCATTGCGGCTTTGCAGTCGGGTACTAGTATTTTATATATACATTTTTTATTATTATAAATAGGACAAGTTTGCTGCCGCTGCACCTCCCTGCAGGAAACTGACACATACTTTGAATAGTGTCACAAGGATTGCTGACAGTGCTTCCGCAACTTGTAACTGTAGCTAAGTCACCGAACAAGTTCACATGAAATAAACATAGCTGAGTTACTTTTAAAATGGCAATATCAGCCTTCATGGTACCATTTTGAAACCAAATGGTGAGCCACAACAGGGGATACAGAAAACACCAATCAATGAATGCCAAAGTGTTTTTCACACTGCATTTTGTTTGAGTAGATAAAAACACTTGCAGAAAAAAAAAATCCATCAAATTCTAACTCGTTCACAGAGTCAGATGATGTCAGTTTTGGGATTCAGGGAATAAGAATCAATATGCAAAACCTCAACTGCCTTTTACTCAAGCCAGCACTGTGGGCTTGATGAAACCTGCACAAACATGCTCGTGGATAAGTTTCAAATGGGAAAAGGGAGAATCAGGCTGGTGTTTATGCAAAATATAGAGGGGGAGAAGGGAGAGGGAAAGAGGACTGCATTTCCCAAAACACTTTATAATCCATTACATTGATTATTTAATCTCTAATCGTTCTATATTATTGTTCTTTATGAGGTCATAGAAAGTTGAAGGGGAGGAAGTCTTGAGTAAGCCAAGACATACAAGTCACAGACAAGAACAGGTGTTTACAGGACTTGAGAATCATAAATTGTTGAGTTGGCCTGTTAGTGTCCTCATCTGAATCCCTGGATCATGATTTGGGAAATGCAGATTCAAATTCCATTTACCGCATCTGTCCATGGATGACTGTGTAAAAGTACACTGATGTCAGCACATGTGTTTGTCCTCCAGATTATATGAACAAGTTCTACTCTGAGCCTTAGGCCAATGTTAAGAAAAATAAGTTTGCCCAAGTCAAACAAAAACCGCATAGGTAGCAATTCCATGACATAACACTGAAAGAAGGTAAAGAAAACTTTACAAAATTTTCTCTTTCAAAAGAATGTAAAAAAACCCTAACATGCCGGTACTAGTAAATCACCCCTAATTTAATTACAGTGTAGTGTGAAATACATTTAAGACCATAAAACAACAAAGTAAATACATAAACTATACATAAGTTTGTAAACTGTCCTACGAGCAGTGGATTCCAAAATGATAAGTTTGTAAAATAGGTGCCTTGATGGAAAATCATTAGTTCTGTAAAGACACACACACTTGTATTTTTGCTAGGAAAACAAAACACTCATCAGTGAGTTCATCGCAATAGCTAAATGCAGCACTTTTGCAACAAGATTTTAGTTTATAAATTGCCAAAATCCAAAATTTACAAAGATGTGGATGAAACTTGGTGGACAGGTTGGGCGTGTGACAAGGACAACTTGATTCGATTTTGGTGAAGATCCGAATCCAGAAACAGACACCAGAATTTTCCAAATGATTCTTTGCCATCGAGAGATAGGGCCAAAAACTATATGGAACATGATATCTCAAAAAGTCATGCACCGATTCGGATGAAACTTTGTGGCCAGTTTGGCTGTGTGATAAGGACTAGTCACCCTCTAGTTTGTCTGTCTGTCTGTCTGTCTGTTTGTACACAAAGAATAGATATTATTTTTTCTGTTCCTTCCTACTTCGGAATACAACACAACCGTTGGTCGGATTGACAGAAAATTTTCACCATAGGTGCACCCCCTCCTGTAGAATGTTAAAAATAATGATGATGTCGTAGGTCACGTGGTATGGGCGCCATCTTGGAAAAATCGAAAAACTATCCACCTTTATGTCTCTGAAAGCGCTGCATAGAAAAAATTGAATCATGGCTCATTGTAAAGAACTCTCCATAGGGAATAAAATATGTTAATGATGATGTCATAGCCATAATTCGACATTACGCCATAACTCCATTATTATGCCATAATTCGAGAAGTACAAAACTTCATCCGATCAAGATGAAATTTGTTGAGTGTCACCTAGGGATAAATTGGCGCAGAATTTTTTTTTAATGATGACGTCATCAGTCACGTGGTTCGGCAGCCATATTTGTTTTAACACAAATTCCTTAAAAAACACTAAAACACGTCTTGGCGAGGGTCTGCAATTTCTGATTGCTCTTTCTAGTTTATTAGATTTTGATTAAGATCCGGATCCAGAGACGAGAGTTTTTAAATTTTTAAGTTATTCTTCACTATTGGTGAATGGTGACAGTGCTGTGGAGAAGAACCACTTTAAAAAACGACATATCGCATGATATATCACAATAGGACCAAAAACGATATATAGCATGACAGTTATGGATGGATTCCGCCGAAACTTGGTGGGCAGGTTGGGTGTGTGATTAGGACCAGTTTATTAAATTTTTTATTAAGATCCGGATCCGGAGATGAGATATAAGAAATTTTAAGTTCTTCTTCACCAATGGTGAATGGTGACAGTGCTGTGGTGAATAATAACTTTTTTAAAAAACGATATATAGCATGATATATCACAATAAGGCCAAAAACGATATATATAGCATGTCAGTTATGGACAGATTCGGACGAAACTTATGGATGAGTGAGTAGGTGACAAGAACAAGCCGGTTTAGATGTTGGTTCAGGTCCAGCTGCAGATCGGATCTATCAGTGGGATACAAAACATAAACTGTTCAGCCTGCGGAGGTAAGCGCCATTCCGAGTGTCATTCTGGTTGAGGTTGCATTCATCCAAAAGTGATAAATTCTCCAAAGAAATCGAAAGAGCAAATGTTTCTTTTTGTGGTGATGCAGTAATAACTTTTTTTTGCCTATTTGTAGACGGAGCTGGATGTGTGGGTGCATGGGGGTTCTTGTTAACAACCACCAGCGAACGGCAGAAAAAAGTGAGCTCCAGCCTGAGCACAGAATTTATGAGTCGATTACTGCAGTTACCTGTGCAACGCACTGCCACTAGCATTCCACCTGCGGGGAGCTTGCATCATTTAGGCAGACGACTGCTTTTGTGAGTTTTTCGCATCCAGTTGCCAGGGTTGGAATGCGCAAGGATCCATAATTCTTGGAGCAGTGATTCTCCCTATTAACTCTTACCATATGTATCTGGACCATGATGTAATGGAGGCAAATGCAACTATATGGACCCGTTTCGAACTAAGTCGACTTTCTGAACTCATAAGTATAATAAAATTCTCCTTTTAAACAAGGGAAATGCAGGTTTTATTGTTACCACAACTCTGATTTGGGAGGTACAAAAACAGATTCATGGGCTTGCATATCACACACAGCCTACAGGAATTGCAATGATCCTTGTACTATATCATACTTTCAGTTTAAAATGCCTGAATATTCCATCTTGTTTTGCTCTATTTTTGTTTACTGCTATTCCAATAGCTCCAACTTGTATGTTATATTCCCAATTTATTGCTGCCTGTTGCCTTTTGGGCTTCATTAATGAACCGTGGTGTGCGGACGGTTGGAGAGTTCTGCTGGTTCAAGATTACTGGTGTATGTCAAGCATCAGGCTCTTGAAAACCGATCTGCAGTCCATCCTGTATTTCCGGCTGATGAGTGGCTATTCCAACAATCATTTAATGACATGGTTTGAAATGTGATGGAACTCACCCTTTATAACATTGAGTCACCCTCCATTTTTTTGTGAAGAGTATCATCTATTTTCTGGATTGCTTTTGCATAGCAAGAGTCGTGCCCATTTTTCCCACCTTTGATGCAACTTAATTTGACTCATAATAATCTGGTTGATTGGTTGAGAAGAAGAGAGGAGGGAAGAGGGAGAAGCCATTTTTTCAGCCTGAAGTGTGAAGAAGTTGACTGTCCATGTGCATAGGATTTCCTGCATTATCTTCACTCATTAGCTATCCTCGTTAATGTCTGCTTTCAGAAGGAGATAATTAAAGCAGTCAAGTTATTATCTTAGCAAAAGTCTTCCTGGTTGTTGTATCCAGACTTGGGGAAAAAAAAGTTTAATTATTGCACAAATGAGTTATCACAGATGTAGATGATATGTCCCCTTTTTACGGTTTAATTCTCTGTCCTGTTAGCTCATTCCTGTATTCACAGCGATGTTGCTCAATTCCTGCCTCATTACGCCTTTTTGCTTTCATCTCCTGGAAATAGCAGTTCCAGAAGCCATCCAATTGCTTGTCACTTACTGCAGCTGGTTTGTTTTGTCTCAATTTGCTTGTTTGTCTTTTATGCTACACGTATGCTCTTTTGTTCGGCATTCTCTTCTGTAAACACAATGATATGCTCATACACTGCAGATTTTGAAGAAGAAAAAAGAAAGAACTGTGGACCTTTACGTTCCCGAGTAGTGCAAGCAAAAAAGACAGGTAGTTTGGTCTGTTCACCAAATAATTACCTCCGTCACTGAGGGTGCACAGAAGTCATGTATTCACCCTGTTTGTCTGTTTGTTACTTGTGAAATTGAAAATTCGCAAGTATATTGGTTAGTCTAGTCTGTTATGCTGTCTGTCTGGCTGTATGTCTGGCTGTATGTCAATCGCCTACAGGTCGCATTTTAACTCCAATATTCACAAAACGTAACCACCTGGTAGAGGCAGTCACAAGCAAGAAGCCTATTGTGTTTGAGGTCAATAGATCAAAAGGTCAAAGGCCAAGGTCAGACAAGGTGAAGCCTTGGTCGACCCTTGTGAGTGTGTCTATTAATTATGTACTATTTGAACATGAGTTGGACCGTGAATACGTCTATTAATTGCGTATTGTTGCGTGAGAGGTGTGGATCGGATCCATAGCTCGACTGTGGTAAGTGTAACATGGACCGTGTGTTTCAAGTAGGTTAGATTGCCATGTAAAAAGGGTAAATGTTAGAGTATGTCATTTGTAAAACATACAGAGGAGGCAGTGAGTGTGAAATTGCAGGTAGATAGAGTAATGTTGTAAAATGTCTGACCTTCTGTAAGGCAAGGCCAGGTGAAGAATTGCATGTTTCACGGCACATGGAAGGGCCATGTGCCTTCCAACGACCGACCATGATCTGTCTGGCCAGTGTATGCAAGTCATGGCAGCGAGATGTGCTGTAGGGCCCGGAAGAGGCGATGGACTTTTATTTTTATTGGTGCTGCTCCATGAGCGGAAAGGCTGGGAGGATGGGCTTCCCTCAAGAAGCGGGCAGCTAATCATAGGACAAGCAGCAGGAAAAGGCTATCTTAAAAAGTTATGGATGGATTCAGACGAAACTTGCTGGATAGGTTGGGTGTCTGACAAGGACGAATAGATTCAATTTTCTTGAATATCCGGATCCGGATGCAGATATGAGAATTATTTAAGTGATTCTTCACCAAAGAGAGACGGTGGCAAAAATGATATCGAGAACAATATCTCAAAAAGTTGTGGATTGGTTACGGCAAAACTTGGTGGATGAGTTGGGTAAGTGACAAGAACAAGTCCATTAGCATTTGGTTCAGGTCTGAATCCAGATCCGGCCGATCAATGGATAGAAAACGTAAACTGTTCGCCTGGCAGAAGTATGCTCTCTCCTGAATGCCCTTCGAGTTACTCTTGAGTTACCACACGATGCAGATACAATGACACATTATAATGGGAAGTAGTCAGATTTACTTGTAAGGGACTTCTTCAAACTTCAAACTTCTGCTAGTTAACTTCAAACTCAAAAAAACATTGGTTATTGTAGTTAAAGTTAAATCAACCAGCCATCCTTGCTCACATCACAATTCATAGATGTCATTCTCCTTTCATTTCACGATATGGTGGCAATTCTCACCAACATTGAACGTCGACGTGTAAGAGGTACTTACCATTACATGAATGGAAGGTTTTCCTCTCTGTACAAGGTCGAGAACATTGATTCCATTGTAGTGGACACTCTCCAGGCAGCCATGAAAGCTCTTCTTGGTGGATCCAGTTTTTCCCGGTGACAGAATTCCACCAAACATGAGCTATGTGAGAAAGGCATGAGCAACAGATTCAGAAATAATGATGCAAATCAACGTAGATTTTTTCATTGACATAGCGTTTTGGAGATTTTCAAATTGTCATTTCATATGGTTTATAAGAGGAAGATCCACACAATACTAACTGTGGCCTGTCCATAATAATTGTCCCCTCCACCATGTAGATTTTTTTTTTTTTTTAACAGAAAAAGGGATAAGAAAATGTATTTCTTGAAAAAAGAATAAATATAACAACCTAAAAAAGATTTTATATATATATATAATATATATAAATATGTGACCGGCTCTGGCAAAAGCAGACACTTGGGGGCATTTCTCTTAGCGAGAAAAAGCCGAAGAGAGTCAAAATATGACCACAGGGACCAAATTGAGAACTTTATATGGATAGAAAGAGTAACTTCTCCAGATTATTATGCACCAAAACATTTTTCCAACAAACAACAGAAAAGTTGTAAAATTCGACGAAGAATCTAAAATGTCATTTAGTGGGGCGGCTTAGCCCAAATATTCAAAAGAATTGTGCATTTTGTGATACAAGCACCAAATTTGGCACAAATGTACATTAATATGTTGCGAACATTTTCAGATATTGGGCCACTTGAAATTCCGTAATTTCTTTTTTCAAATTTTTTCAAATTTCGTAATTTCAAATTTTTCGGGTGACACCGTCACAATTTCGGTCTTCGAGGCCGGCCGATAGGCAAAGTGTGACCGGAAGGGACGAGGTTCTCCTGACCACGTGGCCCTCGATCTGGGAAGCGAGAGGCGTTCCATTAGTGGACGCGCCCCTCACGCCCGACTTTTGGGTGGCCCCGGCAGGCCGTTTGTTTTGACGTTCCGTGACAGGCCCCGCACCCCCACCTCCGGGCCGACCGGAAGCTTGTGCTGAGTACATCATACCTGAACAACTCAGTGAGGCAGAACACAGCAGTGCACACCAGGGTGACCCCTTCAGTGCATAAACCAATTAACCTGTCCACTGCAGGGCATATAGAAATGAAGTTATTTTCTGCATATAATAATAATATAAGTTCAGTTCTATATAACAATTTCTGTTATCACCACTACCACTACAACTACCACTACTACAAGCTTTGTCTGGAATTTTGTGGACTAACAGACAAACAGACAAGCTGGGATCAAAACATTACCTCCTTCCACCATTGAGTGTAGAGGTAAACATCATGGAAATTATATCATGCCCTAGATTTAATTCATGCTTACCCGTGTATTTGCTTCACTGGTTCACAAGGTCTTTTGCATACATGTAATTCAGACTCTCGTCTTCATTGCTGACCACACAATGTTCGCAACATATTAATGTACATTTGTGCCAAATTTGGTGCTTGTATCACAAAATGCACAATTCTTTTGAATATTTGGGCTAAGCCGCCCCACTATATCGGCTGGCCTCGAAGACCGAAATTGTGACGGTGTCACCCGAAAAATTTGAAATTACGAAATTTGAAAAAATTTGAAAAAAAAAATTACGGAATTTCAAGTGGCCCAATATCTGAAAATGTTCGCAACATATTAATGTACATTTGTGCCAAATTTGGTGCTTGTATCACAAAATGCACAACAGGTTTGCTATGCTGCTACACTAATTCTCAAAATGTGCTCAAAAAGATACGAAGATCATGAAATTTTTACGAAAATATAATTGTCATTAAAATACCATAACTTCGTTAATTTTCATCCAATTAACATAATGTATAAATCAAATGAAAGACAAAAGCATGGGGAATCAGATGATATCAGTCTCAATTTTGATTTTTGCCCCCAAGTGTCTGCTTTTGCCAGAGCCAGTCACACATATATATATATACACAAAGAATTAAGTTAAGCACCCCCCCCGTTTTTTTACAACCTCGCACATTACAAGTTTGTTGTCGTCAAAACAGTGTAATATACCCATGATATTGCTATATTTTCTGGAGAAGTGATATTATGGTCACATAAAAACATAACAATCATGCCGTTTTCAATATTTTATTCTGAATAATTTAAGGTGAAATTTTTTGGGAATTTTAGGCATATTTTCACCTCAATTTAAGTATGGAGCTATAGGTCCATCACGGACAGTGTGGATGACGTTTATGTTTTCTAACGTACAGTCATTGTTCTGAGAAGACCTCTAGCGATCTTTGCGTCAATAACGTGTGTAGGACCCACGTGATCGGATCACTGACTCAACCAATCACTTTTTTTCACTTTGATCACTCAATTTCATCAATGGATAATTGCTAATGTCATACCAATCATTATTTGATCTCACATACCTTAGAATATATGCCAATGTATACATATACACAAAGAATATATATTAGGGGGTGCTTACCTTAATTCGTTGTGTAGGGGTGCTTAACTTAATTCTTTGTGTATATATAACAACCCAAGACAAATGGTCCATCCAGCAGACATTTGTGATATGCACCAGCTGCCAACGATGAAATGACAAGTGATATATTTGTGACGATTGTAATCCAGGCCAGTGGTCGATAGCGACTGACGCCTTCATCATAACCTGCTTTTAGTTCATCATAACCCTGCTGTTCGGTTCAAATTTCCTCCCTTGCTTTCTTTGTATGTAGGATGCAAGTGGAAACACATTAGATGAGAAAACAGGGAAATGCTAATATGAATTTAGAAGGAGCGAAAGGTGCTCCAAGTGATAAGTGCCTGTTTTGATTAATCACATAAGTTGAGGAGGAAAGAAAAAGAGAAAGAGGGAGAGGGAGAGGGAGACGGAGACGGAGACGGAGAGGGAGAGGCAGAGAGGCAGAGAGGCAGAAAGACAGAAAGACAGTAAGAGAAAGAGAGATGACCTGTCATACTAGGCAAAAGTTTGAAGTCCACAATTTCTCCGCTATCATGTCAGAACCCAACCCTGCTCCTACACCAACACCACCCCATCATTACGTTTTCCTCACCAAACACAGCAATTTGATCAAATGGCCCTGTCTACCATTGCCAATTGGCGATCAATTTTGTCTGTCATTTTCACTCCTTCCTTCCCATGCTGCAAACAACGAGAAGAAAAGGGAGGTTGAAAATAGGGGAAGAAAAAAACCTCGTGAAATTGCTGCAATAGTGGTTGGTTGCCTTGTCTTGCGACATTTCCATCCGATTATTTGCCGAGCTGATGGGGCACTCAGGGTAAATAATACTGTCAAGTCCCCATGTGGGTTACTAAGACCGCCAACTACGCCACCATGACAGCAAGCAAGGTGTTCTGGCCAGAGAGAAATGAAGAGGGTGAAACTTACCAAGAATCGGGGAAGGATCATGGGCACCAACTCAAATTTGAAAAACAACATTGCCATGCTGTGTGGACGTCCTGCCCCACACCTGTTATGCATTAACGTTCAAATGATGCCAAGTGTGCTGCTTTGATGTCTTTCATTATCAAGTGTATGAGAAGTACCAAAATGAATGCTTATTAAAGAATTCTACAATGTCATGATTTGCGTTTAAGCGTAGCAACAGCCGCTGTTGTTGGCACTCCACAAAGACGATGATGAGCGTCATTGTCTTTGGTATTCCGCAAGGTGAACAGGTCCTCGGTATAAACGTAATTAAGTGACATTGCCGTTGTCAGCCAAGGAAACGCGTTTTAGCAACGGTCACCAGGAATGCAAATTACCATAAGTTTGGCTTCAACAGGATACTTGGAGCAGATTTTTTTTCTTTTTAGAATGATCATCATGTTGTGGATGAATATATTTAAGATGTTTGAACAACACAACTGTTTTCATTTCTGCCACAATGAATAAAAAAATTAATAACTTTTGCACACTAAATGGCCATTATTGATGTCAGAAGGTGCCTCTGCTATCACTAATAACAAGAGAAATGGAAGTGAAAGTGCATTGCAGCCTGAACACCCCATAGATTCTTAGGAGCTTTGTGCCTAAATGTTTTTAAAACGTGAAAAATACCGCAATAGATCGAGATTAACACTTAATTCAGTTTTATTCCCCAATGTTGTCATCCACATAATTTACTCTTTACATTGACATTTCCTATTGTTGTCGTTTTGTATGCAGCTTGTGGCTGCTGGTTGCATCATTATTTGATAAAAATGAATGACAACCTGACACCTTAAGTGATTGAACGGAGGAAAGAGCACGCGCATAATATGGACGATGGTTCCAGATAGAGTAGAAAAGTAGGACAAAGAAATTGTAGTGAGCAGTTAACCTTGATTTACATTGATAAAACTAGAAAGAGCAATCAGAGATTGCAAACCCTCGCCAGGATGCGTTTTCAGTGGTTTTTAGGGCGTTTGTGTTAAAACAAATATGGCGGCCGAACCACGTGACCGATAACGTCATCATTATATTTTTCTCCACCAATTTATGCTTACATGACACTCAAGAAATTTCATCTTGATCGGATGAAGTTTGTACTTGTCGAATTATGACGTCATAATGGAGGCACCTATGACATCATCATTAACAATTTTTGAAATGCGACCCAGTGGTCAGACAGCTGCCAGACCACACCCACATCTGTCACTTGACTCCACCCACTATAGCACTGAGACAAAATGACGGTAATCAAGTGTTGCATTACGTAGTCAAGCATTATGTGAATTACTAAAAAAAAAAACTATTGCTAACTTTTTTTTTTTTTTTTTTTTTTTTTTTTTTTTTTTTTTTTTTTTTTTTTTTTTTTTTTTTTTTTTTTTGTTTTTTGTTTTTTGTTTTTGTTGTATACAAGATCGAGGCTCGTGAAAGAGCGAAAATTAATCACACAGAAAGACAAACAGACACATAAAACAAATAACATCGGGAGCGGTAGACAAGATGGGGAGAGAGGGGGAAGGACACAAACACAACATTTGAGAGCAGGGACCGAGAGACATGGAGACATCGAGATATCTGTGGGAGGGAGAGGGCTTTGGGGGGGAGGCATGTGAAGGGGGGAGGCATGTGAAGGGGGGGAGGCATGTGAAGGGGGGGGGGGTGGGAGAGGTATAAACATATGGACACTGACAGGATTTCCAGGAAATAAGTTGGAATTTCAAACAAGGTGGATCTGGGGTGAATTAGTGGGGGTAGAAAAGATCAAGGTTATGGATGGGGGAAGATAAGAGATGGTGGTGAACAGCTGTTTTAAAGACCTGGAGGGAGGAGAGGGATTGAAGGGAGTGTGGGAGTTTGTTCCACAGGCGGGAGAAAAGAGGAATGAAAGAGTGAAGGTGAGCAGAGAGCCGAGATTTCGGCAGTTTAACCATCAGAGGGTTGCTGGCAGATCTTGTGCGACCTGTAGGAATATTTGGGGGACAGAGCACGGAGAGAGCTGGGGGAGCAAGGCCGGAGAGGAGTCGGTAGAAGACAGAAAGACCACCTACCTGCCTGCGGTGAGTGAGTGAAAGGCCCTCAGAGATAGCTTCATCGCGGGAGATTCCAATGATTTTGAAAGCTTTGGATTCAACAGCGTGAAGCCGAGCCAGGTGTGAGGCAGGAGCACCAGCCCATAGGGGAGAACAGTATTCCATTGAGCTGCGGATGAAAGCCTTGTATGTGGTGAGGAGCTCAGGTGTGCCGAGGAAGGACTTCGCACGACGGAGGATGCCCAGTCGGCGACTGGCTTTGGAGGCCAGCTTGGAAATGTGGTTTTCCCAAGAAAGATCATGGCAGATAGTGAGACCCAAAAGCTTGAGTGACAGAACTTCTTGGAGAGGATTGTTGAGAAAGTAGATGGGAGGGTTGTCCAGTCGATCTTTTCGGAGAGACATAGTAAGAGAGTGAGATTTGGCAGGATTGAAAGACATGTTCCACTTGTTTGACCAGTCTGTGATTTTGTCCAGGTCTTCAGAGAGTGAGGAGGCTGCAGACTGCCTATCTGAGGGAAGAGGAATGGAGCGGCAGAGAGTGGAGTCATCAGCAAAGAGATAGAGAGGATTTTCCAGAGAGTCAGAGAGATCATTGATAAAGACCAGAAAAAGCACAGGGCCCAGCACACTTCCTTGGGGAACTCCAGCCTGAACAGGAAGGGGAGATGAGAGAAATCCATTCAGGGCCACACGTTGACTACGACCAGAGAGGAAGTCCGCAAGCCATGCATGGAGATTTCCATGGATACCATAGGAGGAGAGTTTGGTGAGCAGAGCTGGGTGCCAGACCGTATCAAAGGCCCTTGATATGTCAAGGGAGACAGCTCTGATTTCCTGTTTGGCATTCAGGACCTCCATCCATTGTTGAGACAGCAGAAGCAGCATGTCCAGAGTAGAGTGACCTGGTCTGAAACCAAATTGATGATCAGAGATCAAGCCATTGGAGAAGAGGAAAGATTTCATATCCGAAGCAATGATGGATTCCATGACTTTGCTGATAATTGGGAGCAGGCTGATTGGTCTGTAGTTGCAAGGATCTGTTTTCGCACCTTTTTTGTGTAAAGCGGTAATGTTAGCTGATTTCCAGGATGCTGGCAGATGACCTTGAGCAAAAGATAGGGTGAAAAGAACAGAGAGAGGGTGAGATAGAGCGGCAGAGCAGGATTTTAGGACCCGTGGGCTGATGCCGTCTGGTCCAGTTGCAGAATCAGAGTCGAGGTTTGACAAAAACTCCTCCACCTTGTCAGGAGAGAAGGACACAGAGTCCAGGAGCATTTGGGTTCGACTGGGAAAGGTGGGAACAGAGAGAGATGGGTTTGGGACTAAGGATTTCGAGGCGAACACAGAGTTGAGGCATTCGGCTTTGTCACGTGCGATGTCAACTGTGTGGCCATTTGAGGTAAGGGAGGGGATGGAGGGGGAACAAACACCAGAAACGGATTTGACCAGACGCCACCAGGATTTGGAGGAAGGAGACAGGTTTGAGAGTTCATTCTTGAGTGAGGAGAGATAGTGCTTCCTGGCACTCCTGAGGGTAGACACACACTTGTTCCGAGCTTGGTGGAAGGAACTGAGATTTCCTTCAGTTGGATTAGCCTTCCAAGAGGCAAAGGCAAGTTGTTTCAGGGCAACTGCCTCACCACAAGATTCAGTGTACCATGGACGGGAGGAAGGGTAAGACAATTGAAGGCGAGATGGGATAAATCTGTGCATGAGAGAGATCAGTTTGCTTTGGAAGAATTCCCAGGAAGAATTGATGTCAGAGGCAGTGGAGATGGGAGACCAATCCAGACGATTGATGGCTGCTTGAAGACCGTCCCAGTCAGCCTGAGTGAAATGCCAGACTCGTCGACGCTGAGGAGGCTCTCTGAGAATGGCCAGAGAGATGTCCACTTTGACAAGCACATGATCAGAAGAACCGATTGGAGCAGAAGAAGAGCAGCAGACATTAGCAGGGAAGTTTGTCATAACCAAGTCTAGAAGAGAAGATACTCCATTGGCTGAGATCCGGGTCGGGAAATTGACAGATTGTGTCAATCCCAGTGAGTCACAGAAGTCCTTTGCTGAGGTGCCATGACTAGTGAGAGAGGAACCCACACCCAACCAGGTGGCATGATGACAGTTGAAGTCACCACATATGAGGAAGAGAGAGTTGGGATGAGTGGATAGAAGTTGGTCCATGTTGTCAGACATTGAAATGTAGATGGAGTCATCACTGTTTGGGGGACGGTACAGAACACATATGAACAAAAGGTGGGAGCGGAGAGGAAGCCGTAACCAGAGGTACTCCTGCGGGTGAGGAGGAAAGAGAGCAGTGCAAGGAGAGTGAGGAAGAGAGTTTTTGACAAAGATAGCCACCCCACCACCAGGCCGAGGCTCAGGTCTATCATACCGGAGGAGGGAGTAACCAGGAAGAGATATTAAGGAATCAGAGACATCTTGAAGGAGGAAAGTCTCTGTTAAGCAGATCAAGTCTGGATTGTCAGAAGCAACCTGTATGGAGAGATCAGTCAGGTTTGAGCGAAGGCCCCGGATGTTTGAGGTCCATACCGTTAATGAAGAGAGAGGGGGAGCATCGGGTACAGGACAGGGGAGGGGAGGAGTAGGGTAAGATGAAGGATGAGAGGGGGAGGTAGGGAGAGCAGTTGATAGTGTTTCAGATGTTGCAGAAGAGTTCCAAGAAAGGGAAGGATGAGGAGGATGAAAGGTTTGCTGGTGAAGGGATGCGGCACAGTGAGGGGTTGTTTGAGGGGGGGGCAGAGGAAAGTAGAAGGTTTGGGGGGGGTGGAGGTATGAGATAGAAGGGAGACGAAGTGGGGAGGAGGCAGCTTGGAGGAGGAGGGTGGAGGAGAGAGAATTGGAGAGGAATGGTATGGGGGGAGAATTGAATGGGAGGGATTGGGGGGGAGTTTTGAAGGGGAGGAGTGAGGGGGGAGTTTAGGAGGGGAGGGGCAAGGGGGGAGTTTTGGAGGGAAGGGGAAAGGGGGGAGATCAGGAGTGGAGGGGCAAGGGGGGGGATTAGGAGGGGAGGGGCAAAGGGGAAGTTTAGGAGGGGAAGGGCAAGGGGGGAGTTCAGGAGTGGAGGGGCAAGGGGGGAGTTTAAGAGTGGAGGGGCAAGGGGGAAGTTTCGGAGTGTAGGTGCAAGGGGGGGGATTTGGATGGGAGGGGCAAGAGGGGAGTTTAGAAAGTGGATGATTAATGAAAGACGAACATTGATAACAAATTGGGTTTGTTGTGATTTTCAAGTTAGCAATCCGGTTCAGGATGATGGAGGAGGGATGGAATGAATGTGAATTTAGACCATGTAGTGAGGGAGACGTATAAGATATTGAATTTCTTTTTTTTGAAGTGGAATGAGTTGGAGAGGAAATTGAGAAAAGCCTTTTAAATAGGAAGAAAAACAGCGTGTTGTAATATACCACTGAATAAAAAACAGAAGGGGAAAGGTTAAACATATTTAAAAATATTTAAACAGAACTATGAACAATCTTATATGCACAAAAATACCAACGGGGGGAGAGCCGAGAGGGACCACCACGAGTCACGTGAACAGGGCAAACGGTGGATGGCAAGGAGATAATGGGGGTGGGGCGAACAGCACACCTGGACAGAAAATACAGGATGAGACAACAGTACACGTGGAGAAAATAAAATAAATGTTTTTGTTTTTTTTTGTTTTTTTTTGGGGGGGGGGGGGGGGGTGGGGAATTAGAACGTTAGACAGTATTATGTTCGGGGTAGAAGGGAAAAAACCAAGAGCCAAGCAAAACACACTTAAGTTAACAAAACACCGACGGGGGTACAACTACAAGGCCACACACAAGGGCAGAAAACGATTAATTAATTACGAGTTACAGGAAATTCAAACCAAAACTAACTATAATCAAACAATATCACATGGACGATAAAATAACGAATTGAAATTTGACAATCTATCTGGGGAAATGGGGGAGAAACACGTGGTCGAAGAACGAACGAACGAATAAACGAATGAGCACAGAGAAGGTAGTCTTTAGTTTTTTGTTTTTTTTGAGTTGAGATTTACATAAGGAAGTAGGCTTTGGGGTGGAAAGACTGCGAAAACAGAGAACGAAAGTTATTGGATCACAAACGACAGGCGCTGAGAGAAAAACAAAGCCTCAAGGTTGTACAGTGTACACTGTACAAGACCTCGAGACGACACGAATTAACGCGATTTTCAATACAGGTATGAAAGATTTGCACCGAAAATCTTTGACGGGACAATAAACGTACATACACCATAAAAGAAATACAGTTATAACGAAAATACAAATTGGAACAATGACTTAACTTCGATTTCGATGGAGAGCGTGGAGACCTGCGAAAAAACGAACCGTCGCCAGCAAGCGACGGCCATAATTTGTGTTTTACTAAACAATAACTATACTATCATGGCCATAATTTGTCGTTTAAAAATAGCGTTATGTAATTTTTGTACAGCACAATAATGGGGTCAAGCAATTTGTAACCATGCGACGAATCAGCTTGTTCTAATATAACAACCATAGGGAGGGTGTCCTGGACACGAGGTGTCGGGTTAATCTTTTAATAGCGCATTAAATGTGTTCATGCTGTTCAGCTTAGTGATTTAAATGCGTGTTTCCCAATCGGACTGCTACCGGATTTTGTCGCAGGTTGTGACTACAACGATCATTCTTGTAAATGCCTTATATATTGTGAGTAGTTGAGGTGCAGCAAGGAATGGCCTAAATCTGCAGAGGATGTTGAGGTTGGATCTGCCTCTGAAAGACAGCTTTGAAATTAGATTTGCCTTGGACAGGTCATGGTTGATAGTGAGGCTAAGGAGCTCCATTGATTTTACCTCTGTGAGTTGATGGCCAGAAAAGAAGATTGGGGCATTTAAATCCTGATCTTTTCTGTGAAATCCTTTAAGGACATGAGACATATCTCATTTGATGAGAATGTTCTATATGTTGTTTTTTTATGTTGAAGGCTCCAGGCACACACTATATAGTCTCAGGCCTTAAATAAAAGAGCTGCATTGATAGAAAAATGAAGAAAGAGATTGGTCTATGAGTTTTGAGAAATCTGCATTTTGAAAAGGGGAAGGTCATAAGTGTTTGGAAAGACATGAGAAGGCAGAGTTCCAGAGTTTGGCAGTGGAGGGGAAGAAACAAAGATCATAACGGCCCACCCTTGAGTTGCCAATGGCTACACAATATATCTAAGACAAAGGTAATTCATGAAAATCAGAAAAGGTATTGAACCAAGAATACTTCCATAGAGAACAGCAGTGTCTAATGGCAGAGTGGAAGAGAAGAGACTATGGAGAGCAATGCATTGCTCCACATGCGGAAGAATTGATGAGAGGTTGCAATCTCAGATAACAAACCACAATAGCTTGGTGAGCAGAGCTGCCTGCCAAGCTGTGTCAAACATATGAAACGTATCTATAAAGGCTGTGCTGACCTCCTGTTTAATGTGTTGGGCCTCCATTTATTGTTGGGTCACGAGAAGATGTATTATCTGCCCTTAAACCAAATCGATTTGTGAAAAGCAAATTTGAGAAGATGAAAGACATCGTGTCTGCAGCAACAATTGTTTCCTTTTTTTTTTTTTACTTTAAATGACCGGGTAGAAGGTTGGCCAGTCTCCAGTTGAGAGGACATTTGTTTTGTTGCGCCTTTTATGAACTTTTTTTTTTTATTGAGGTTGAGGCTCATGGAATAGATGAACAACAGAGGGATGTGCGCAAAACATCTACCATGAAGCAGAGTGCACAGGCAGACGAGTGATGGCAATAAACTAAGAAGGGCATACTACATAGAAACTAGGATAACATTGGTCATCTTCCATGTAGATGATAGACACCCACAGGTGAAGGCTTTTGGTAAGAAGTAGGAGAGAGAAGACAGTTCAGCAGAGCAAATATTGAGGACACAAGCACCAATTGTTTGTGTATTTGTAGCTGAGGTGTGTTGAAGCTGAGCAGGAGCCTCTGCACCTTGCTAGTTGGAGAATATTGCATTTGAAAGGGTGCACTCAATGAGGTGGGATACACAATGTAAACTGTATGGAAGGTACGAGTTTAGGGATGGATTTGGAATGCAAACTTCCTCGAGCATTCCCATTGATGTCAGGATGTGAACCTACAATCACCAGATTACATTACATAAGCTCAGCACATTATGGCAACGTAGAACCCCGACTATCTACTTCATAATTACCTCTGCCACCTAAGGTGGGCAGAGGTTATGTATTCACTCACGTTTGTCTGTCTGTTTGTGAGCAGGATATCTCAAAAAGTAAAGGATGGATTTGGCCAAAACGTGGAAAGCTTTGTGGTGTGACAAGGCCAAATTTATTAGATTATGGTGAGGATCCAGATCCCAAAACTAAAATTTTTAAAAGTGATTCTTTACAATTGAGAGATAGGGCCAAAAACGATACATAACACAATATTTCAAAAAGTTGGTGGCAGATTATGACAAAACTAGGTGGATGAGTTAGTTAGGTTATGAGAACAAGCCGATTAGATTTTGGTTAAGATCAAGATACAGATCCGGCCTATCAGTGGGATACAAAATGTAAACTGTTCAGCCTGGCGGAAGTATGCACTCTCCCAAGTGCTGTTCTAGCTAATTACTGTTTTGCATCGTTGTAAATGTCCATATCTTTCAGGCTTAATATGGACACAAGCTTCCTACATGAGCCTTGGATGGTGTAGAAAAATGTGATGAAATACTTGGAAAATTACATCCCACCCAGTGCCTACTCTGAGCAGACACATGGAAATTATGGCATTTATTTGCCATCAAAATTGGAGTTTGCTCAAAAACACACTTTACGCCCATGAAAGTTGTACCAACTCAGACTAATTGAATGACAAAAAGGCAAGTAGGTGCGTGCACATAGCCAATTTTGCTGCGGTACGTTTCCACAAAACAAGCTTTTGTCTGTCGCAGGCTCGTAAAGCCGATTTTCGATTGAAAACAACTTTATATCGAGTTGGAAGCTTAGCCTTCAAAGCAAACTCAGCACTTTGAGTTACCACGAGGCAGGAGTATATGCATCCATATGAATGTTCTGGTCGGTAATGGAGCATGAAACAGCATTGCGGCATCAGGTATTGCAAGCAGCAGGAGGCTGGCGTCTCTTGCATTCACGGGACACAAAGCATGATAAATAAATACAGCTTAGGACGAAAGGGGAGGCAAGGGTGTTGCAAGAGCGGGTTTAAACCACGACACTTTCTTGTGTTCATCAGCTTATTTGAAAAAGTTTCCTTTTGAAGTTGTCAGATTTTCTGGTTTCCATATGCATCAAGAACCTTCATAGAAACCTTGAAACAAGTGACAAGTACAAGTGGTGGCGTGACAAGTATAAGTGGTGGCGTGACACCATTAAGTAATGCCCCTACCTTATAGCAAAAGGCCTCCACGAGGATACAGGTAAATCTGAGCTGATTTCCCGATGGAGGCTCAATATTCAACAAGCATTATTGTCCTGTCACAATGGTTTTAGATGAGGAGAGTTCCATTGAGGCGAGGTACTTGGCTCTACAGTCTACAAGCAAATATACAGGGGGAAATAAGATGCAGGCGAATAGTTGTTAAATCCATCACGATGGTATTGCATCCTCGGTCTAATCCTGCACAGAGAAAGATGTAATAAAGTCAGGAAAAATCATCTCGGGCTGCTTTAAAATCATATCCTTGAAACGAACGATCATCGAGAAGCAATCTACAAGGAACGAAGAATGCAACATCTTCATCAACGGTCACAAGTACATTTACAACATGATCCAACGACAACGGTACTGGAAATAATTGCGAACCTACTAGTGTACATGTACAAGTGATCAGCACTAAAATGTTCTGCACCTTCCACTTTCTAAGTCTGTTAATCCACAGGTCGCTCATGTCGCACCTTTGTTTTGCGTTAAAATTAATTTAACGAAATTCTGACACACGGTACCTTAAAATGCTGGATATGACACGTGGAAGATAACGAGCAAACTACATGATTAAGTGCGAATTAAACACATACTGCAAGGTGGCATGTTCATGCGTAGTCACAGAACATTTTGGCGTTCAAAGAGAATAACAGCAAAGTTTCAGTAATTCTATAATGACATCGGCAGTGCATGACGGTGTGCATATGACACAACTTCTTTTGCTCATCCACCCTGACAGGGTAGTTCAGAGATAGTGTACATGTGCCTTTGGGCTGGCTCGACAGAGTTTAATCCCCATCGCCATAGGACCTGAATGCAAACTATCGGTTGCATGCTCCAAAGGCAGGCATTTGCATCATGGAAGTATGATGTTCTTTCAGTGAAGGAATGTTAAGCCAGCTGTCCCATCTGTTCGTGCTTGTCTGCAGACGTTAAAGCCTCACAATACATTTATAAAAGACGACACCATTCTGTGCTGCCACCCCAAGGCCAAATTTCAAATTCTTGCTGACTACTACTGGGAAGTAAATGGCAAACCTCCCGACAAACTATTTCTGCAACATAAATTCTCCAGTTTAGGAGCATGGTATGTGGATGAATGGACTTGGCTATCCAGAACTTCCTCCAAATACAGAGACATGATGATGATGATGATGATGATGGTCTGAGTCGTCGCTTTTAACGAATCTCTTCCCTTCATTGGCGTGCTCACTAAGCATTGTGCATTGCGTGATGGCTGCATAGTCCAATGCGGGACCCACAGGGTCTACCACCAAAAAAAAAAAATGGGTGGTGGGTAGGTTAGCAGATAACCTGGTGCCAATGAAGGGGAAAAAACCTGCACAGCGAAGCGACAAAAGTGATAGAGGTGTGTGCTATCCCTCTCCCACTCATTATTCTTATGAGCATCGTTGGCTGCAGGTGCAGTAAATGCAACGTGGAGTCTGATGCACATAAACCCTGGTGTTGGGCTAGCGGCTAGGGTGCCAGCTTAGGATCCTAGGATCCTGGGTTCGAATCCCGGTCGATCGCTGAATTAACGCCAGGGGGGTTGACTCAGCCTGTCATCCTTCCGAGGTCGGCAAATTGAGTACCAGTTCACTGGTAATTCCCTGTTTGTCGTAAAAAGGCGACAAAAAGGGTTGGCGGCAGGAAGGGCATCCGGCCGTAAAACATTGCTTCAAAAAGGGGACCAAAAAACAACAACAACCACGGTCCCCGAAAAAGGCCAAAAATGGCCTCTAAAGGTGTTTTTTGTTTTTTTAGTCTGATGCACATAGGCGCACAAGACTGGCCAGGTCGTCACCGGTATGATGACGGCTGCCCTTGATATCCAAAGGGGACACAGCTGTCTGCATCATCCTTCCGAGGTCGGCAAATTGAGCACCAGTTCACTAACACTAATTGAGCACCAGTTCACAAGAGGTGACTAACAGGGTTGGCGCAGGAAGGGCATTCGGCAAAAACTTTTTTTAAAAGAGTGGGTAATCGGGAGTTCATCGAGGCAATGAGAGTCAAATGCAAATCCGAGACTCAAGGATACAAGTCAGAGTAGTACGTCAAGGTCGTGAGGTTTTGAGTCTGAATAAAAGTTTGAGGCCATGTCCTAACGTCTAATTGAATACTGTAAAAACCTGAAAGTAGGAATGTACACATTTTGTCATAGATTGTTTTGTTATCAGGTTGTTGCTCATGTTCAATTCCTCAAAATAGTTTCCATTTCTCACAAATTATTTCAGGATGGGCCTACCTTGTCTATTTTCGATTGCCTTAAACTAAAACCACAGATCAGGTTCTTATTTTCAGAGGAAGATGCTCCTAAAGATGTGAAGTAGGGCGCCCCGTTTCGCTGTGTCGCCCTAACCCTAAGTAGGTGGATCACATGACATGCAATCAAAGTTGAGCTAATACATTTTTTTCTTTTGCAAATCAATTCAGAAATAATTACCAGATATTAGAAGAAGAAGAAGAAAAAAAAAAAGCAAAGATCGAAGGCAATTCAAAAATGACAAAATGATGGGTGGATTTTGAGCAAGCATTGAAGTACTGTGGATAATTACACAAAATAGGCTTCAGATCGAGATTTTCCATTTTCAAAGGCTGCATTGAAACTTGATTATCAACATCAAGCCTTTGTCCTCATTACAAATTTTACATTGGTTTATCTTCGGGCTTCTTTCGAACAATATACAGTGGAACCTTGACTTACGAGTGCACCAACTTACGAGTTTTCCGAGATACGAGCCGTCGCTCGGGCGGTTTATTGCTTTGAGATGCGAGCCGAGATCTGAGTTACGAGCTTACGCCAGCCGCCACCAGGTGGGTTCCGGTCACGTGGTTATCTTGCCGTGCAAGCATCTCTGCCGTATATCGCTGCTGCTTTGTTTTCGCATGTTGGTTATTTTGGAGCTTACGCCAGCCGCCACCAGGTGGGTTCCGGTCACGTGGTTATCTTGCCGTGCAAGCATATCTGCCGTATATCGCTGCTGTTTTGTTTTTGCATGTTGGTTATTTTGGAGCTTACGCCAGCCGCCACCAGGTGGGTTCCGGTCACGTGGTTATCTTGCCGTGCAAGTATATCTGCCGTATATCGCTGCTGTTTTGTTTTCGCATGTTGGTTATTTTGGAGCTTACGCCAGCCGCCACCAGGTGGGTTCCGGTCACGTGGTTATCTTGCCATGCAAGCATATCTGTCGTATATCGCTGCTGTTTTGTTTTCGCATGTTGGTTATTTTGGAGCTTACGCTACCCGCCACCAGGTGGGTTCCGGTCACGTGGTTATCTTGCCGTGCAAGCATATCTGTCGTATATCGCTGCTGTTTTGTTTTCGCATGTTGGTTATTTTGGAGCTTACGCCAGCCGCCACCAGGTGGTTTCCGGTCACGTGGTTATCTTGCCGTGCAAGCATATCTGCCGTATATCGCTGCTGTTTTGTTTTCGCATGTTGGTTATTTTGGAAAATTTCTTAGTTTTAACCATGGGTCGTAAGTAATTGAGTGCCAAGGGCAGTACTGAGAAGAAGAAGAGGATGATGTGCTTGGATATAAAACACGCAATCGTCGAAAAACATGAGCGAGGTGTGCGTGTTGTCGACTTGGTGAGGCGGATGTGAAGGCAGCTGAAGATTTTATTATAACTTTTGCCGAACTGATAGAAGCCGAACGATACATCCCCCAGCAAATCTTCAACTGTGACGAGACAGGGCTCTTCTGGAAAAAGATGCCGAGGAGGACGTATATAGCGGCAGAGGAGAAGAGCATGCCAGGCCACAACTTGTTCAGAGTGCCGGCGATAGCTCGCCTTCTCTTTGTGGAAGACACGGTGAGATCCTTAACATCCAACAACTAATGGGACGCAAACGGGGCGCCCAGTTTAGCGGTACACACATTGATGAATCACCCTGCCTGTGAAACACCGACATGACAGGTTATAGCTGGGTCGGGATTCAAACCCAGGCTGGACAGTTTAGAGTCAAGTGTGCGTACCTCCAGTCCAGGCCATCCTGCCAACTTGGATGCTGCATACAGGTGAAATATAAAGCGCGAGATATTTTTATATATACTGGATATTAAAAAAAAATTGGTGTGGTTTTTGGCGGGCTGGAACGGATTAATAGCATTTCAATGCATTTTAATGGGGAAATTTAATTTGAGAAACGAGCAATTTGAGTTACGAGCTCGGTCACGGAACGAATTAAACTCGTAAGTCAAGGTTCCACTGTATTTCAACAAGTGCATTAAAACCTTCAACTGCCTCGTCCAGTTTGCACCAGCTCTATCGAGGCTGTGATTATGACAAACACGGGTACAGCGATACTTTAGAAACAGTTCTTAATAAAAGGATAACGCATGAAGCGTTTCCCATGACGTGGAAATGGTTAGCCGAGGATGCAGATTGAACTTGCATCAACTCTGCAATGCAGTAATACAAGTATTTGGACAGGGAGGAAATACACAGGGTTGTTAATTCATAAAAGCTTATTCGATTTCCCAAAAGGTGTTGGTCCGCCTTTGGCGACAAGCTCAGCAAATGTCCTATCATGAACACTATCCACCAAATTTTCAGTCATTAGATGCAACATTGCACCATTCCATGTTTTCAGCTTCTTCCGCCCAGGCGAGTTTATGATTTTCGCCTGGCTGTCATATTTTCAGAAGGCATGAGTACGACCTTTTGTCGGTAAGCTTTTGTCGACAAGGAAATTACTCACAGTCGACTTTGGAAGGCCCATTATGACTGCAATGTCAAAAGATGCTGATATTGTTGGTATTGAACATGCATTCACACCGATGGTCAGTAAGCTCTTCCGGTCATGGTGTCTTGATTACAACTGAGTTTCATTACATGCTGCACACCTTCATAAAGCACATGCTACTTCGCAGTGTGGGGAGAATAGCCAGATGCTAGTTGGGAGGGTTCATGTCGAGTTTGGCTTGCTTCCTCAATACCTTTGCTTATGTACCTTGCTTTATCGAGGCTGATTATAACAAAAATGGAATTCCAGTTGGCTTCTTTGATAAGTGTTTCTAATGGCTCATGATGCTGGGAATCCTGCAGGTTCAAATCCTATGTTATGTGCATGTCTACTAATGCCTTCACAACTCGTATTAGAGTACACTCATATCTACGAATGTCTTTGTCCTGCATATGATTTATGTACAAGCTTCACTCAGTCTTACATCAATATTAAAAAAAAAAAAATTGTGTGAAGTGGACCAATATTTTTTTTCAGTGTACTGAACGTTTTCATTTTATATTGCCCATTATACCATCAGCAAACAGAACCCTCTTGCATGGATGGTCACTGGTCAGAATACTGAACATATAAACAGGAACAATGAGGTAATGCAGGGTGGTGAAGGAATTAATATCACCTTTCCGAGCAGGGGCATCTTGCTCCAGCTTCCTCTACAAGGTAAATAGTCAATGCACAGGTAAATTTGTATATCTTGTATTTCGAGAAAACGGCTATCGTTAGATGGTTTCTGTGTTAATATATAACGACAATACTTTAGCACCAAGTTGTAATTTCTGGTAGTTGGCTGAGAGCAGACACGAGTTATTGTGGTGGTGGGTGGGTGGGTGGTTCGTGCGCAGCCACCCGGCTGCTGGTTGCATCATTTTTCTGTGGGCGCATCTGCTGCTGATGCAATGCCTCTCCATAACCAGTTATCTGGTACTCATTTTGCCGACCTCGGAAGGATGACAGGCTGAGTCAACCCCACCTGGCGTTAATTCAACAGGATTTGAATTCAGAACATTATGATCCCAAGCCCGCCGCCCTCACCATTAGGCCAACACCAGGTAATAGTTATTGTGGTAAAACAGATGGTTATATAATTTTCTATTTTTTTTATATCTGAATGAAGGCAGACCATACGATAAGAGATAATTGTGTTTATAATCAAAACTAGATGGTATTCAAAGAATACTTACCCTGCACAGTCAACTTGGTGCAAGCCAACTCTTCTGTTTTTGAACGTTATTTTTTTCCTTTGATCCAATATGGCTGCCAGACCACGTGAGCGATGACATCATAAATTTATATTCTCTAAATAATTATTGCATAGATCACGCTCAATAAATTTCAAACTGATCAGACTAAGCGTTGTCCCTATCGAATTATGACGTCATAAATATGGCACCAATGACGTCATTGTTAACAACACCTATTCCCCATGCGGAGTACTTTACAATGGGCCACGTTTCAATTTTTTCCATGGAGCGGTTTGGGGAGATATAGAGGTGCAATGTTTTTCGGTTTTTCAAGATGGCTCCTGTACCACGTGACATATGATGTCATAAATATCATAAAATTTTTTACAGGAGAAGGCACTCCTATTGTACTAATTTTGTGTCCATCAGACTAACAGTTGCAAAGGAAAAAAAAAATTTCATAGTGATCAGATCAAGCATTGAACTTGTCGAATTATGACGTCATAATGAAGGCACTGATGACATCATAGACATATCTTATTCCCATGGGGAGTACTTGACAAAGCCTTTTTTCAACTTTTTCCATTCAGCGGTTTGGGAGGTATAGAGGTGCAGTTTTTTTTTCCAAGATGGCGTCCATACCATGTGACCTATGACATCATAATTAGGAATAAAAAAATTATCCAGGTGGAGGCATTCCTATGGTAAAATTTTGTGTCAATCGGATCACCTAAAGGTGGACCAACGGTTGCCGAGAAAATGAATTTAAAAAATGCAGACATGCAACACGTACGCACATACGTACACGCAGCCGAATGCCTAACCCTGCTTTTCACTTCGCGAGCGCAGGGTAATTACTCATGTAAGTCATCATCACAAGCCTTGAAATTTCAATTTTATAACCACACACTATATATATATATATGTATATATATATATATATATATATATATATATATATATATATATATATATATATATATATATATATATATATATGTATGTATATATATATATATAAATATATATATATATATATATATATATATATATATATATATATATATATATATATATATATATATATATATATATATATATATATATATATATATATATAGTTATATATAGTTATATATATTTATATATATATTTATATATATATATATATTGTATATATATATATATTAGCAGAAGTACCAGGCATTGCCGGGCGGGGGAGGGGAGGGGAACGGGGGGTTGGGGAGAAGAAGAGGGGGGGAGGGGAGAAAAGGGGGGGAGGGGAGAAGAGGGGTGGGGAGGGGATAAGAGGGGGAGGGGGAGGGGAGAGGGGAGAAGAGGGGGAGGAGGAGAGGGGAGAAGAGGGGGAGGAGGAGAGGGGAGAAGAGGGGGGAGGGGGACGGGGAGGGGGAGGGGGAGGGGGAGGGGGAGGGGGAGGGGAGAGGGGAGAAGAGGGGGGGCTGGGGAGGGGGAGGGGGAGGGGGCGGGGGAGGGGGAGTGGGGGGAGGAGGACGGGGGAGGGGGAGGGGGGAGGTGGAGGTGGAGGTGGAGGGGGAGGGGGAGGGGGAGGGGGAGGGGGAGGGGGAGGGAGAAGGGGGAGGGGGAGGGAGAAGGGGGAGGGGGAGGGGGAGGGGGAGGGGGAGGGAGAAGGGGGCGGGGGAGGGGAGGGGGAGGGGGGGAGGGGGAGGGGGAGGGGGGAGGGGGAGGGGGAGGGGGGAGGGGGAGGGGGGAGGGGGAGGGGGGAGGGGGAGGGGGAGGGGGATGGGAGGGATGGGAGGGGGAGAGGAGTGGGGGGGAGGGGGAGGGAGGAGGGAGAGGGGGGAGGAGGAGTGGGGGATGGGGGAGGGAGAGGGGGTGGGGAGGGGGAAGGGGGTGGGGAAGGGGTAGGGCAGAAAGGAAGGGGTAGGGGGAAAGGGAGGAGCATGGGGGAAAGGGAGGGGGAGGGGAGGGGGAGGGGGATGGGGAAGGGGTGGGGTGGAAAGGAAGGGGTAGGGGGGAAAGAGGGGAGGGGGGAGGGGGATGGGGAAGGGGTGGGGCGGAAAGGAAGGGGTAGGGGGGAAAGGGAGGGGCATGGGGGAAAGGGAGGGGAGGGGGAGGGAGGAGGGGGTGGGGGAGGGGTAGGGAGGAGGGGGAGGGGTAGGGGAGGAGGGGGCGGGGGAGGGGGAGGGGGAGTGGGAGGTGGAGGGGGAGGGAGAAGGGGGAGGGGGAGGGGGAGGGAGAAGGGGGAGGGGGAGGGGGAGGGGGAGGGGAAGGGGAGGGGGAGGGGAGGAGGAGAGGGGAGGCGGAGGGGGAGGGGGGAGGGGGAGGGGAGGGGGAGAGGGGAGGGGGAGGGGGATGGGAGGGATGGGAGGGGGAGAGGAGTGGGGGGGAGGGGGAGGGAGGAGGGAGAGGGGGGGAGGAGTGGGGGATGGGGGGAGGGAGAGGGGGTGGGGGAGGGGGAAGGGGGTGGGGAATGGGTAGGGCAGAAGGAAGGGGTAGGGGGAAAGGGAGGAGCATGGGGGAAAGGGAGGGGGAGGGGAGGGGGAGGGGGATGGGGAAGGGGTGGGGTGGAAAGGAAGGGGTTGGGGGGAAAGAGAGGAGGAGGGGTGGGGGAGGGGGGAGGGGGATGGGGAAGGGGTGGGGCGGAAAGGAAGGGGTAGGGGGGAAAGGGAGGGGCATGGGGGAAAGGGAGGGGGAGGGGGAGGGAGGAGGGGGTGGGGGAGGGGGAGGGGGGAGGAGGGGGGTGGGGAAGGGGTAGGGCAGAAAGGAAGGGGTAGGGGGGAAAGGGAGGAGCATGGGGGAAAGGGAGGGGAGGGGGATGGGGAAGGGGTAGGGTGGAAAAGGAAGGGGTAGGGGGGAAAGGGAGGGGCATGGGGGGAGGGGAGGGGGAGGGGAAGGGAGGGGAGGGGGCGGGGAGGGGAGGGGAAAGGGGAGAGGGTGGGGTGGAGGGGGAAGGGAGTGAGAAGGGTAGGGGGAGGGGAGGGGGGAGGGGAGGGGGGAAAGGGAGGGGGAGCGGGAGGGAGGGGTAGGAGAGAAGGGGAGGGGAGGGATATAGATGGTTACTGGCAATTGATCACATCCACAAATGATGTAATCCACACAATTTATGTACTTTACATAACGTTAATAGGAATACATGGCCGTGTAGATGGGAAATACAGTTTGTTTGAAATAAATCACAAATATCAGTTGAAAGTGAAAAAAAACCTATGTGGTGTGAATGGCAATGTTCCTCGCTGAAATGTGAAAAAACTGAATTACGTGCGAATGCATAACTGTGAGAGTATGGTGGCAAAGTTGGAACATCACGTGATCGCTCTGAGCGAATCAGCACGCTGCTCTGCGACCAGCTGAGATTCCGTGTTTAATGTTCCTCGCTGAAATGCGCTGAGGTAAATATGAATAAAAAATTCGATATATTTCCACTTTTACGTTTTGGCTAACTCGCTCGCGAACCTGACGAAGATCCTGAGCAAGGATCGCTACGTTATGTCTAACGCTACGTTAGCTACGCTACGTTCGCTACATTATGGCTAAAAATATGGATCTAAAGATGAAAGAAAAAAAAACCTATGTGGTGTGAATGGCAATGTTCCTCGCTGAAATGTGAAAAAGCTGAATTACGTGCGAACGCATAACTGTAAGATTATGGCGGCAAAGTTGGAACATCACGTGATCGCTCTGAGCGAATCAGCGCGCTGCTCTGCCATTCCGGTCATAATATTCCTCGCTGAAATGCGCTGAGGTAAAAATATGGTTTAAAAATATTATGAAATAAATTTTTAGGTCGACTATGGTCGTACCAGGCTCAATGGCCATGTTTGTGCCAAATATCAAGTTCGTGAGCCTCTCCGTTTAGGAGTCTATCGGTAACATTACACACACACACACACACACACACACACACACACACACACACACACACACACACACACACACACACACACACACACACACACAAACTGTGTTTTATATATATATATATATATATATATATATATATATATATATATATATATATATATATATATATATATATATAAGATATAAGATGTGTATATATAAGATATAAGATGTGTATATATATATATATATAAATATATATATATATATATATATATATATATATATATGCAAAGATTTGCGGTTGGGAGTAAATCCAAATGACTCCATGGTAAGATCTCCAACCTTTAATTGAACAAACAATGACAACGTTTCGATTAACAACATGTGACAAAGCCGTTGTGAACTCAAGAGTGATAAAATCATCTCAACATCCCCTTATATGCAAAGTGGGCGGGGTATTTGCAAAGTGGGGTGGGCAAAGCTGGACAGCCAATTAAACCATTTCACACCGCTCTCGTGAACTGAGAACGTTACTGACCAAATTAAAAAATCAACTGCATATTAACGGCTCAAAACAATCCTGTAAGCAATGCTGGATTATAACTCAAGTGTTTAGAAAATCCGGAACAATCATTACATTTAATTAGAAGTTAAACTTGTAAATAATTAAATTGTAAATTAAATTAAAACTGTAAATATATTAAAGTAAAATTTTTTTAAAGATAAAATAAAATTGCCATAATATCAAGATCATCACATGTGGCCCGATGCGGACAAGGGGAATGTAGGGGGTGGGGTTATAGGGGGGATAAAAATGGGAGGGGGGGGCCGGAGGGGGGGGCGGAAGCGGAGGGGGGGTTTGGGAGAGAGGTGTTTTGGGAGAGGCGTGTTTGGGGGGGAGGGGGAGAGGGCGAATTGTCCGAATAAAAACCTTGTGTGACATATTATGTGGACTCGTTGTTGAAAGTATGGAATGCCTGCTTCGTTTACACAAGAGTGGGTCAAACGCTACCGGTAAGTCAACTACCTCTTGTGTGATCGAGGTAACAGTTTCTTCCGTGTGCCAAGCCTCCAAAACACGTCTTCTGTTTCTGTTGGGTGTGGACCCCAAAATATTAACCCTATCCCATAAAGGTGTGTGGCCTTCCTTAAGGCCGTGTTTGGCAATAGCAGATCTGCTGGGATAATTACATTCAAATGCTTTTTGGTGTTCATCAATACGTTGACCTAAGGTCCTCCTGGTTTCACCCACATATTCAGCTCCACAACCACAGGGCACTACGTATACCACCCCTGACGTATCCTTCCTCGGAAGCTTGTCCTTGACCCTCCTAAGAGCTTGGCGAAGGGTGAAAACCGGTGTGAAACTAACCCTCACTCCTGCCGATTTCAAAATTCTGCCGACCCTCTGTGAAACCCCCGGTACAAAAGGCAGAACACACAAACCCTTTGGTTGTTCTCTCGGTCTCAGCCTGTTGTGTGGGGAAGCCCTTATCGTTTTCCTGTTGGGTAACAAGCTATCAGGATAACCATTTGCCCTCAACACATTTTGAAGATGGTCCACCTCACTCATCTTGTCTTCAAAGGTGGATGGTAACTCACGTGCTCTTTTTGAGAGGGTGTGCACAACCGATCTTTTGTGTTCCTAGGATGAAGGTGGGGGTAGGTATTAGGTCTATTGATTGAATGTCTATTGAAGGTGTTCGGTCTATTGATTAGACCCTTCCACCCCACTTTGCCAATACCCCGCCCACTTTGCATATAAGGGGATGTTGAGATGATTTTATCACTCTTGAGAAAGTTAATCGAAACGTTGAGTCATTGTTTGTTCAATTAAAGGTTGGAGATCTTACCATGGAGTCATATATATAAATATATATATAAGAGTGCTGTCAAGATGGTGTCCCTCCTCTTTTTGAAAACGTTTTAATTCCATCAATGGAGTTTTTCAATATGTTCACAACATGCCTAAAATAATACGATTGTAACTCTTAAGAGAAATATGTGTTAAAGGAAATTTGCAACTATGCTTAGGCTCCCTTGCTTGGGAACAGGAACTCCACCACTTCTGCTGAAGGCATCAGATTTTTGTTTGTATTCAAATATATGGATGTATAGACGAAGAAGGATGATATGAAATTGTTTTATTTTCCAAAATTATAAAGGTATTTATTTCATTAAGCCCAGTTGCTTTTCCATTTTTTATAACTTTAAGAAGATCCTTAAAATTATTCCATCGTGAAAGTTTCAGTACTTATAGGTACTGTAGGTCTTGATCACTATTCTTAACTGTTGAAAATGATTTTTTTCCATAAGTGTAGCCAATCTTTAAGGCCTTCAGCATTAATCCTATTGTATTTCAAGATTTACTCCTGTAATATAATTGATAAACTTCCAGGCATTACTTCCATTAATAAATATATTTACGGAGACATTCCTCAAACATATCATCTTGGTGGTAGCTTCAGCATTCAAATATGCATATTTTAGCTCTTTTTTTCAATAGATTTAATTTTACTTCATGTGGAGTGACCTTCATTTTTTCCTCTCTTATTTTGACAATTTCATCATAATAAGCATCGAGACTGCTGACTGTTTATTTTCTTTTTGCCATAATCTCAGAAGCTTTTTCATAATTTGCTCTTGCAAGTAATGAATATTCGTCAGCACGGTTGCTTATATCTTGTTCGCTACATTAAGCCTAAAAACGATTTCTAACTTCAGTTCTGAAATGAGTCTTTATATCTTAATTTGAATCGAGAACTTTCCAGTAGACATTTCGCCTATTAGTGATATTTGATTCTGGTGCACATAGACCAACTTTGATGTAAAAATACGAAGGTCGGAGCCAATGCTCTTAAAATAATAATATGCCTCTGTATTTGTAATTCCATTTTCCCATTTTAATCTCATAATAATATAGTTCAGTTAGTGCTTTGTATCCTTGCATTTCCATTTTACCGTTCTTAGTGTGCGGTGTTTTTGTTGAACATTAGATTAGCTGTTAATAATCTAAATTCGTTAAAAAAAATAAACAAGATATTGACCATTATGATTAGTTTCTGTGAAATGTGTTTATGAAAGGCAAACCTAGTTTAGCAGCGACACCACCACCAATTAAACAAAAGTTGTGTTGAGGAACACGAGTCATTTCCTGACTTTTTCCTTTGTAAAACTATTTTACCTCACTCTCACCTGATGTATTTGTTGGGATATAACAGCTAGGATATCTCAGTTAGATCAGGATTTCCATGAATTGTTGCTCTTAAGATTCTTGAGGTATAATTTTCACAGCAGTTTTTATTGACTTTGCTGTGCATGGACTAAGAAGCATCCCAACTCGACCAATCATGGTATTGCATTGATTTTTTTGTTGGCAGATGATGTATTAAGCTGCCATCCGTCATTGAGTTCTGTGTATAGAATGTCTTCATCATGAGTGATACGGTGCTCTTGGATGCAAAAAACCTGCAATGGTATTTGAGAAATATATCTTAGCTCATCAATCAGAATAGCTGTTGTTTAAAGTTATTGTGCTTATTACCTCTGCCACCAAAGGTTATGTTTTCAACCCTTTCTGTCTGTCTGTTTGTTTGTGAACAATATATCTCAAAAGGTTGGAGATGGATTCCGACGAAATTTGTCAGAGATGTAGCGTATGTGACAAAGACTAAATGATTACATTTTGGTGAAGATCCGGATTCGGCTAGTATAATTTTTTTTAATGATTCTTCACAATTGGGAGATTGGGCCAAAATCGATATATAGCAGGATATCTCAAAATGTTGTGGACGGATGATTTTGATTAAATGTGATTCTGTATTGTGATTTTCTGGTTGTATTAATGTTAAGGTGTCTGAGACATTTATTAGGTTTGGGTTTTGAGTCATCTTACTATAATTCACCAAATGTAAGGTACCACAAAAACGGCTCAATCGATCGCAACGATATTTTGGGTGGGTATTCCTGGGACCCCTGGGAGTAAAATAATGTCGGCTATATTGTTTTTCCAATTTTTCCAAGTTTCCAGTTTTTCAAAACACTGTGGAATAATATTTACCGATATGAACAGTGATGTGGCTTTTGTTTAAATTCTACCAATACTGTTTATTCTTCGTACCAGGAGAGAGTAGATCGACTCCTGACGAACTCTTCCTATATAAACGTGCAGCTCCGAAGTAACATGGCAGCTTGTGCAAAGCGACTGAGAAACAGGTGTAGTGGCTGCTTCCGTGTTACAGATTCGGCGCGCACTCTTCACAAATAAACGTGCGACTGAGAAAGACGTGCAGTGGTCGCTTCCGTTTTGCAGAATTCAATCTTTTTTTTAAAATGGGCGCCATGTACTGTTTAGATTTTGATGATTTGCGTGTGATATGATTTAATGGATGTTTATATGAATTGTTTAAAATAAAATAAAAGCCTTCAATTTCTGATATTTTGCCTTTTCATTTGGGCCTCCCAATTGAAGCCCCGCCCATAGGGCGTGTACCGTTGCTCGTAGCTATAATACTGTTTCAATGCCACTGACTGGCCATTGTAAATGCCATTGGTGTATACTGTTTGCATGCCTTTGATTTGGGGTTACACTATTCGAGATTGGTTGCCTGCCTAGTCTTAAGGGTCTCATTAAGGATTTGAAATCAGTTTCCCTTCTCCTCGGTGAGCTACCATGGAAGGTTAAAGAGTCCCACCAGCCAAGAGTTTTTGTTATGACAGCTCAATTTCATCAGATATCCTCTTCATAGGATATCTGTGGGAATTTCAATGGGGTCTCTTTTGACTATTGATTAGGCCAAGTTTTGTTTGGATTGGTTAATGGACTCTGCAGACCAGAAACCTTAATTGTGACCAAAATTGACCTTTTGCCGCTTTGAAATTGAAAAAAGCACACTGGATGGTATCATGGCAAGGTATCATTTTACCAGTTGTGTGGAATGGGTGAAATTGAGGCAAGACAAGACAAAAACCTAAATTTTGTGAGCATTTTTGACATCGACCTTTGTAAAATATTGAAAACAACTATTAATCCAAAGCATGTACTTATAGAGGCTCTTTGAAAGCACATTTGTTCCACTTTCACCTCTCGACTCAAATCCAGTACAATAGAATGGCTAGGCAAAATGGGCGATTGTTTAGTGTTTCACCTTTGACCCCTTAAAATCAGAGCAAGGGCCTAAATCTAAAAAATAAAAAGGAGGGTCTGTCTGGGTGCATATGATAAAGGTACCTCCACGTCAAATTTGGAGAGCATTTTGCTCATAAATGAGGGAACGGTGCATAATTGTATTTGTCGGAAAGAGAGAAATAAAAAAAGAAAGATGAAACATAAAAATTCCCTTCCCTATTGGAAGGAAGAGACATTAAAACAAACAAAAAAACAATAACTAGATGTGCCACTTTACAACTGCAGGCAGTTATGTCCGGATTCCAAGCCACCCCACTTTGATCAGAGACACAAAAAAAAACAAAAAAAAAAACACATGACGTCTTCTTTATAAAATCGAATTAAAAAAATTAAACTAAAAACCTCATGACTTCCTCTTTATAAAACTGAATTCAGAATCGGATTGAAAATGCAATTTAAAAAAAATTAAAAACAATAAATGCAGATTCAAAATAATTTAGAATGGCTGCCAGACCATGACCTTTGCCGTTCAAATTATCAAACTATATTCTTAAAGACTCGTTGAATAATAATAATAATAATAATAATTATCCCCGTGGGGGACTGACGGCTATTTCTCCATGGTTTCTGAGAAGAATTTAAAAATAAATTACCTGAATTTGAAGCGAAACCCCACTTTGGGGCAAAACCCCCCTTTCACCTCCTTCAAATGGGTGGATCCAGATGGGAGGCACAACCCCATGAGACCTTACTGTCCTGATGCATTATACCAAATTTTGTCCATATCGCTCAGGTAGTTGTGGAGAGCTTGTTGTGGAGGTAGTTTTTGTGAAAATGAGGAATTCTGGGAGGGGCCTGTGATCCCTTTCCATACATATATACATACATACATACATACAAACATATATATACATATATATATACGTATGTATATATATATATATATATATATATATATATATATATATATAAAAAATATAGATACTGTATATATTGTTGCGGAGATGAGGACTGTATATTTTTTGATTATGTGCTGTACTATTATTATTATTGGTTATTCTGCGCCCCCCTACCTCCGGAGCTGTGTAAAGGTGAAAGGGCATCCCATAATTAGTCCACAAGCATACACGTCAGCCAAGTAATAGAATACCCCTGTTGATAGTTATCTCTTATTCTGTGTTCTAGGGTAAGGCTGTGTCTCCCATTAATTGAAGTACTCCATTGCACCAGTGAAAGAGAATAGATCCCCTTTCATTCCCATCCCCAAAATCCCCATTTCCTTCACATCCCCTCTCGTCATTGCCGAGCCTCGATTGCCCATATTACCTCCCCTCCCAAACCACCATTGACCATGTGCTCGAATCGGAGAAGAAAGGCGTGCCCGCCCGTCATCATCAAGGGCGGAGCCAGAGGGTCGCGCGACCAACCAGGGCCGAGGTGAGCACCCCGATGGGCGTGTCCAAAAAGGCCGGCGGTTTAATCGCTGGAGGCGCTATAAAAGGCGCGAACGGAAGTGAGTTGTGAGTTGGTCTGAGTTGGTTGAGAGTCGGTTGCCAGAGAGAGTTGGTCACAAAGAGTTGGTCACAAAGAGTTGGTCGTCAAGAGAGAGTCGTGAAGAGTCAGTCAGTGGAGTCGGTGGTCAGTTGGTTGCGGTGGGGAGTCGGTGGTGGCGGTCAGTGGTTGCGTTGGTTGCGGTGAGGAGTCGAGGAGGGAGGAGATCAGAAGACAGGAAGGCCTTGAGTTGGACTAAGCAAGAGAGGAAGTTGTTGGACTGGGTGGGACTAAGGAAGGAGAGAGAACCCGTCACACCAATCCACCAAGCTCCGCGTTGGCTCCACCAAGCGTTCACCTCCACCAAGGCTCCACCAAGCTCCGCGTTGGCTCCACCAAGCGTTCACCTCCACCAAGGCTCCACCAAGCTCCGCGTTGGCCCCACCAAGCGTTCACCTCCACCAAAGCTCCACCAAGCTCCGCGTTGGCTCCACCAAGTGTTCACCTCCAGCCATCCACCTCCTGCCATTCCTGTCATTCCCCGCATGAGTCTGTCTTTTGTTTGTTCTGTCCTGGGTTAATTAAGACTGTAGGTAAGCTAGTATTTTCCCTGTGTCACCTGCGTCTTATGTGCTTGTAAATAAACGTGACTGCTTTCTTTTTGCTTATGTGTGTAAATAGTAAATAAATTTAGTAGTATTTCCAACCTTTTTGTCTTCGTTTTCCTCTTTGCATTGCGTCGTTTTCGTCTTTTCCCTCATTGACTAGCTGCGGTGCGATCCGGCCAACGTTTGGGTGGAATCGGGTGAGTCGGGGATCCTGTTAGGTCGCGGTTAAATACACCACCGCTCGGTCATCATAACATCTAAACCGCGATCTGTAACAATTGGTGTCTGGGAGTGAGATTCGGGGCCCGAACCAAATTTTTAAAACATCTAAAAAAAAATTTGGTCAAAATTTGGAGCGGACGAAATTTGGTTTGTTTTAAAGCAAAACCCGAATTTTGAAATTCGCGCCATGGCTGGTCAAGGCGACGGGATGCCGGTGGGAGAGATAGAGGGGTTAGGAGTAACCCAGGATCAAATGGAGGGGAGCAATGAGGAGGCGGTTGAGGGAGTATCAGACGCACAAGATGGCGTCCTCGCGCACGTGGGTGTAGCGGCACCAAATTGCGCTGCGCCCGTGGTCGTGGCAGCCGAGCCAGAGATGCCAGAGTACATGCGAGTCTTTATGATTCAAATGATGGCAAAAATGGATGCCCAAAATGATAAGTCCACCCGAGAGCGAAGAGAAATGGGTGAGCGGTTGGGAAACCAAATTGTGGGAATGAGGGCTGATAGTGAGCGATTGGAGGGCCAAATGGGGGTAATGAGGGACGAAGCGAGGGGTACCGGTGAGAAGTAAGACAATAATTTTGAGGGGATAGACAACGGGATAAAAGAGGTGAAAAATGGGTTAATGGGGTTAGAAAATAGGATGGAGGACAAATTGCGGGAAATAGGGGAACAATCTGCCCGGGAAATCAAACGAATGGGGAACCAGATAGAGGAGGTGCAAATCGGGTTAGAAAGTAAACTGGATGCTCAGAGGGATGAATTGGGACAGATGAGGGTGGCATCTACAAGGGAGATGGAGGAGATACGACGAGGTGTGAGTGAGGAGGTTTCGGGGCTACGCGAGGAGGTAAAGCGAGGTGAGAAGCGTATGGAGAAAGAGGTGAGGAATAATACGGCTAGGTTACAAGGGGGAATAGAAGATCTGACGGAGGAGGTGGAACAGCTGACGGAGGGACAAAAAGAACTAGTGGAGCAGGTTCAAAAGAACACTGCGGTACTAGGAGGGTTAAAGGCGACACAAAAAGAAATTAAAAACGAATTAATAGCGACACAGAGGCAATGTCAGATGGTACGTGAGGAACTGACAATGAGGGTGGACGAGGTGACAGAGATAATGGAGACAAAGGACCGGCAGGTGAGGATGCAAATAGAGACGGTCACGGTAGCCTTAGAGGACGAACTTGAGGAGACGCACCGAGAAATAAAAGAGGTTAAACAAAAATTAGAGGAAGTGGAAGAAGAGGTGAGTGAAATTAAGAAGGGACGGACAGAAACTAAAAGAGAAATCCAGGAGGAGGTGATGGAATATGTACAAGGTCGGTGCTCAACTCATAATGTGATGCTCACTAACCAAATAAAAAGTTTGCAGGTGGCAGAGGAGGTGCGACGACGAGGTACGGAGGTGAGTGGCAATGTATATGATGTGAGGAAAGCTTCAGTCGGCTTGGGGATTGGTTTGGATCCGGGTGTTCGTGAGAGGCCGTTGGTGAAGTGTGCGACAGGTCTGGTGTGCGAAAAAAGAGGTGTGCGAGAATGTCCGACCATGGGGTGTGTGAGGAAAAAGTGCACGCCGAGGAGTGAGTGTGATGTCAGGAGTGAGTTGGTCGAAGCGCGTGTGCGAGGGGGTACATGGAAGCGCGGTGTGGTGAGTGTTACGGAGGAAGTAACGAGAGAGTGTACACCTGTGGTGAGTGTTACAGAGGATGTAACGAAAGAGTGTGCGCGAGAAGATGCGCGAGAAAGGTGTGTAATGGACAGGTGCATGAGGAAAGAGTGCGCTGTCGAGAGTAAGGGTGAGTGCGTTGTCAAGAGTGGTGGTGAGAGTAGTGAGAGTGGCACGGAGCGTGAGTTGGTTGTGACAGGTGAGCGAGGATGCACACCTGGAATGGAAGAGCGTGTGTGGGAATGCACATTTGAGTTGGTCGTGAGGCACGTGGTTGGGTGTGTGAGTGAGAGCACACCTGTGATTGTCACAAAGGAGGTGACCGAGAAAGGGGCGCGAAGAGGTGTGTTGGTGAGGTGTGCGAGCGACGAATGTGTGCCAAGGTGTTCGGTGGTCAGGTGTGTGACCAAGTCGGTGAGCGGAATGAGTGTACCGAGGTGTGTAAGAAAAGGTACGACGAGGAGCATGGAAACGGCTGCATGTATGAGCAAGAAAGGGGTAGCGTATGCTTGTAAGCATGCAGGTGAAGCATCGACGGTAACCGGGTTAGAGGTTAGAACGACTTATAGCCGAATCGGGCCCTCGGTGCGCGTCTGGCAGCTTCGCGTGCCGCGAGGACCAGCGGGGATCCGAACCACGGCGGTTTCGAAAGAACCGCCGTACGCGATCCACGCTGTGCCTCGCTTGGAACGGCCGCGTCCGGGCTCGACTAGGCGGAGCGGGCAGCTCGATAGGAAGGGTCGTCATGGCGACCACTTGCTATTGAGACATGCCGGCAGGTCGAGATCGGGACATTGGATGGCTCCACGCCGAGGTGGTGCGTGGGATCTCGGCTCGGGTAAGCCCCCGTCCCTGCCCCGAATGCGGGACGCATCCAGCCGCCGGCACAAAAGAACCCGCGTTCATGGCTCGGCTGTACGAAGCCGAGCTCTAGTAGACGTGAATTGGCGCACCGAGAGGATGTAATAAGTAGACGGGTGATGAGGATAGTGTTTTGGCCCCGAAATTAGAAAAAAAAGCAAGATTTTATAATAGTGGGTAGAATTGGCAGTAAATGGAAAATTTTTGAATTGGTTGAAATTTGGACGAACAAAATTTATAGTGAGAGACCCCCGATGTGGTGGGATGGCAAATCCACCATCCCTCACAGAAGTGGGGCAAATGCGCAATAGCTTATGGGGTTGATGGCAGTGAAAACTAGCCCGGGTGGGTTAGGATATTGATAGGGATCTAGCGAAGATGACATTAGGTAACGTTAAGGTTAGTTAGTGACTGATACCTGTAGTGGGGACGCAGGTAGATTAGCGTGGATGATAATGACGTGGGAGCGCAATAGTTTAAAGGGACAACTGGGAAGCGCAAGTTTCAGAGGGGAGTAGTTAGCTGAGATGATGCCGTGTGTTTGAGAATTGAACAGGTGTGATTGCACAGGTGTGCAACTGAACAGGTGTGTGGAGCAGTGTATGAGTGAGTAATGGTGATGTGTGTTGTGTTGACCAACTGGTCCAGGAAGAGGAGGAGGGTGCAGGTGGCACCAGGTGATTGCACAGGTGTGCAACAACAGGTGTATGTGGCTGTGTGGAATAAATGGAGTATTGGAATGGATGGTCGTGGAGTGAGTATGGTGGAAATTGTGGAGTGGAGTGGATGGTGCGAAGGTGTGAATGGGGGAAGAGTGGACCCCCATCACAGATACCCGGGGCGGGTAGTGTAAGTGTTAGGTAGAGGGTACAGGTAAATTGTGGTTGGATATTGGCATCTGTGGTGCGGGTGAAAGAATGGTCTTTGGATGGGTGCATTAGTGTTGTGGAAATGGCTGGGCGTGTAGCCTGTTAGTGTGTGTAGTTGGTTTGGGCACTCCACCACTGTGAGGATGTCGGCCAGGTGAGGCCGCAGGTGGGCTCTGGGAGCCGGTAGTTGTGGATGGGGCCCGAGGATCCGGAGGACGGACCCGGGTAGCCCAGTGCCAGAGAGGGCACCGAGTGGGGAGAGCGCCAGAGGGCCTTCCCCAGGTAGATAGGTTAGGGTAAGGAGCAGGTAAGCTCGGAGGCAACTGCAGTGTGGGAGGTGTGCAGGTGGGTAGACCTGCTGGGAGAGCTACACGTCGCGGCCCAGAAATTGTGCGAGGGCACCGGGAGATGAATCGGGGGAGTGAGACCCCAAATTGAGAAGCACCACAGTTTGGTCAATGGGAATTGGTTTTTAGAACCCATAGTGTAAGTTGGCCAATGGATTGGCAGGGAGAGACCCCGGGTAGTGTAAAGTGTGTTAATGTCATTTAGAAAGTAGTTAGGATGAAGTCTCCTCGCACCATCTGCATCCACTCACCTGAGGTGACAGGTACTCCACACCATGCCATGTTTTGATTATTTTTTATGATGCAAATGTTTGGATTGTGAGACGCATCATGACGTGGGTGTGACATTGTGCTTTGATGTTCCATCTCTGCCTCCTTATGAGGATTGATGATGAATTTGGTGATGGCAAATTTTGAAGTAGAGGGATTGTGGAGACGAATTTGGTATAGGGGAAATATGGGGAAGACGTGACAGTAGTGACGAATTTGTAAATGTGTAGATTTTTGTACATATGGGGTAAGGGCAAGGGTAGGGTAGGTGACAGGGGGGTGACGTACGGTAGGGACGAGCTTTCTCACTTCGCCCTCCGTACGCATTTCGCCTTGCATTGCCTTATTGATGTGTAGTTGTGTACCCTTGTGACCTTACCCCTCGCTCAATTGTCTTTCCCCTTTTGTCTCCCACATGACCTGGGTGCGGAGGGGAGCGTGCGTGGGTCGGCCATTGTGCGCCCGAAATTCCCAGAACCAGCTGTCTGCATCGATGCACCACATTATGGACCACATGTCTGTGGCCGAGCACCACTTATGGACCCCATGGGTTGGGGCATGGCCCCTCTGCTGGAACCCGCCATGAGGGCCCGAAATCTTGCTGGCGGACCTTGGCCACAGGGCACCGATGCCCCACAGGTGAACCACACTAGTCGGCCCTGTGGGCCATAAATAAAATAAATAAAAAGGACACATTGGGTGCATTCTTTTATTGCAAATAGGCCGCCAGCAAGGGAAGATGACAACACCAGGAAAATAATAATAACCAGCAGAGGGAGCCGAAGAGCAAGAGATCACCTGCAGGGTTAGGGGTTGTTTGGTTATTTTTATTATGAACAGTGATGACTGTGCACCGATTGGTGCTTGAGGGTGCTTTGGTGCGTTTTTGGGTGCTTTAATGGTGCATTGATGCAGAGCAGACTGTCTCCCCCCCAGAAAGAACAATCACAGGTCCTGGGTTAGTCTTGTAAATAAAAGTAGCGTCAATTGTAAATAACGCTTCCCACCGTCAGTGTATAGTTTGAAGACCATTCCGCGATTCGGTTAACTGTGGGCGTAAGTCTGTTAGGCAGGGTGCAATGGAGCAGCAGGACACATTTATTTATGTTTTAAAACTGTCGCACTCAGGGTCAGGTTAAAAGTAGAGGGAACTACACCTACGTGTCACACTAAAAGTAAAAGTTGTAGGCCCGGGACGTGCCTAAGAGGAGGAGGGTGCAGTGTTGCGGAGATGAGGACTGTATATTTTTTGATTATGTGCTGTACTATTATTATTATTGGTTATTCTGCGCCCCCCTACCTCCGGAGCTGTGTAAAGGTGAAAGGGCATCCCATAATTAGTCCACAAGCATACACGTCAGCCAAGTAATAGAATACCCCTGTTGATAGTTATCTCTTATTCTGTGTTCTCGGGTAAGGCTGTGTCTCCCATTAATTGAAGTACTCCATTGCACCAGTGAAAGAGAATAGATCCCCTTTCATTCCCATCCCCAAAATCCCCATTTCCTTCACATCCCCTCTCGTCATTGCCGAGCCTCGATTGCCCATATTACCTCCCCTCCCAAACCACCATTGACCATGTGCTCGAATCGGAGAAGAAAGGCGTGCCCGCCCGTCATCATCAAGGGCGGAGCCAGAGGGTCGCGCGACCAACCAGGGCCGAGGTGAGCACCCCGATGGGCGTGTCCAAAAAGGCCGGCGGTTTAATCGCCGGAGGCGCTATAAAAGGCGCGAACGGAAGTGAGTTGTGAGTTGGTCTGAGTTGGTTGAGAGTCGGTTGCCAGAGAGAGTTGGTCACAAAGAGTTGGTCACAAAGAGTTGGTCGTCAAGAGAGAGTCGTGAAGAGTCAGTCAGTGGAGTCGGTGGTCAGTTGGTTGCGGTGGGGAGTCGGTGGTGGCGGTCAGTGGTTGCGTTGGTTGCGGTGAGGAGTCGAGGAGGGAGGAGATCAGAAGACAGGAAGGCCTTGAGTTGGACTAAGCAAGAGAGGAAGTTGTTGGACTGGGTGGGACTAAGGAAGGAGAGAGAACCCGTCACACCAATCCACCAAGCTCCGCGTTGGCTCCACCAAGCGTTCACCTCCACCAAGGCTCCACCAAGCGTTCACCTCCACCAAGGCTCCACCAAGCTCCGCGTTGGCCCCACCAAGCGTTCACCTCCACCAAAGCTCCACCAAGCTCCGCGTTGGCTCCACCAAGCGTTCACCTCCAGCCATCCACCTCCTGCCATTCCTGTCATTCCCCGCGTGAGTCTGTCTTTTGTTTGTTCTGTCCTGGGTTAATTAAGACTGTAGGTAAGCTAGTATTTTCCCTGTGTCACCTGCGTCTTATGTGCTTGTAAATAAACGTGACTGCTTTCTTTTTGCTTATGTGTGTAAATAGTAAATAAATTTAGTAGTATTTCCAACCTTTTTGTCTTCGTTTTCCTCTTTGCATTGCGTCGTTTTCATCTTTTCCCTCATTGACTAGCTGCGGTGCGATCCGGCCAACGTTTGGGTGGAATCGGGTGAGTCGGGGATCCTGTTAGGTCGCGGTTAAATACACCACCGCTCGGTCATCATAACATCTAAACCGCGATCTGTAACAATATATATAAAGGGTGTTTCCCTAAAGAATGCCTTTTTTTCCCGAAACGAATCATCCGGTCGGGAAAAAAGGCATTCTTTAGGGAAACACCCTTTATATATATATATGTGTATATATATATTCAGGATATTTCAAAAGGTTGTGGATGGATTATGACAAAACTTGGTGGATGAGTTGGTTAAGCGACTCGACCAAGGCAATTAGATTTTGGTTCAGGTTCGAATGCAATATTCGGACCTGATTCGGACCAAAATTCAGACCAAAATTCTCCCCCCAAGCCCACCCACAGATCTCCCGATGTCCCTGCTCTCAAATGTTGTGTTTGTGTGCTTCCTCTTCTCTCGCCATCTTGTCTCCTGCTACCCTTATTATATACTTTGTGTGTCTGTTTGATTTTTTTGTGTGATAAATGTTAGCTCTTTCACGAGCCTCGATCCTGTATACCAAAAAAAATATAAAAATACAGATCCGGCCTATCAGTGTGATAGAAACCATAAACTGTTCAGCTTGGCAGAGTTACGGAGCTCTCTACCAAGTGTCGTTCTTGTGAGGCGAATGACAAGGAGATTTGTGGATTTTAAAAAAAAGCAACATGTTGGCTCATGGAAGAGTGAGATGATCTATTGACAGTGGGGCAATGGTGTCTCTGTTGGGCACAAGAAGTAAGAGAATAAGCGAGCAGACAAAATGGAGAGAGACAGAGTGTTGAAGGAAACAGTAACCTGCAATTAGAGGTTTGGGTTATATCGAATTAATGGGGCTATAAAAGATTAGTGTATAACATATGTGGTCTGAATCATTGGCTGTGTGTTCAGATGACAACACCAAACAGGCGAACACATTATTTGCTAGTTTGTGTTTTTCTCCATCACATCGGAGCACACACTTCCTTGTCTAATTCAAATTTCCCTCAAAAGAACGGTTGCATCATATTGAAAATAGGTATTTGCAATGTTTGTTTCTTTTATTTGGACTTGTTCATAAATTTTTAACAAAAGTCTGGAAAAACATTTTGATGGTGAATTGAAACATGTGACAGAAAAAGATGGAAAAGTCCTGCAAGAATCCAGGACCGCTGGAGATGCAAGAACGAAGTAAGAATGGAGAATACATGTTTGTTTGTTTTTTCGAATACAATCGTAGCTTATGGCACAAATGAACAAGCTTATTTTTCCTGCATGTCCATCGTGGTTTTGTCAGCCTTTAGGCCATGAAGTCTGGAACGAAGGGAGAGGGAGAGTGGAAAATGTAAATCTGTTGGACTCGGTTCGGAGAGCTAGTGTTCCGAGGAAAAAAATAATTACTGGAGGGGAATTGAAATAGCGAAATGTTATTCCGTCTCTTTGAGCCTTATCAAGAGCTCACAGCCAGCCCAACACGCACCCTTACCAACACATTCCTCAAAGAAAATATACAGAGAGGAAGAAAAAGTACCTTTATCTGAGCTGGTTCTTATTAAATTGAAACTCATCCTATTTTTTATGAGTATAACCGCAGGCAAATGCCACTCCCTAAACCAGAGGCTTTGCGCAAAGGCAATACACAGAAGCACAGGCTCTAAATTGCAAACCTCATCATCTCCCTGCATGTACTGTTCCTATTTTATGCATTATTTCATATTCCTCTGGGTCTGGAACAACCCAGGCCCGGAGAGGGGAATGGTGGCAGAAGGGGGAAGGGGGTTCTGAAATGGCTGTGTAATGTACACGCATGAGGAGTGTTTACAGCCCTGTTGTTTTTCACTCCATTATTTCTGAAGCACTTTGTCAGATGGGATGGTGCATATAGGTAGCGCACTCAAATTTGAGCTGTCTAGTCGAGGTTTGATTCCCGACTTGACTGTACACTGTCTGGTTGCTGCTTAATGCAGGCATAGTGCTGCATCAGAAGACGTACTATTCCTGGGATGGACTTTTCTGGGCCTTGGGATTTTTCTGGGATTGGGATTTTCCTGGGATTTTTTCCTGGGATTTCCAAAAATCCTGAGATTTTCCTGGGCCGGGTGTCCCGTCTGCCATCATTAGCTGGTGGACATTAAAGATCACATACGGTGTATTTCACAGAGAGGAGGCGAGTTATCATTGGCACAGAACAAGTTACAAATTCATGCATATTCAGCATGCTTGCACTACAAGCAACTACCCAGGTGCATACAACCTGCAGACATATCTAATAAATACAAGTGGTTTGTGAGAGAGCTTTTTATATTTAATGACATGGATTGTGGTTGCATTCTGTAAGCAGCTTTATATCTTGAGTAAATCAAGAATTAGAAATTAGAATGAGCTCCTTATTTGAAAGTTTACAGCTATAGTAATTTTAATGCAAATACAGCAAAGGTTATAAAATAAGAGGCGGACGAAGCACATGTTAGGTTTGCTGAGCAACCAGATCGAGTGTAAGCTCCTTTGTCTTGGGTCATGTGACCTGCAGTGAGCAGACCGAGTCCACACTGGCTGATGTTTATCTTTGGATATTTTCATTTGCGGACATATTTCGACGGTTCTGTGATTTTTCCTGGTATATTAGCTTCGAATTGCACAAGTGTGCGCAATTCCAGCTTTCTAGCCCACCCACAATGTACTAAACATTTATATCAGTGAGTGATACATTGAGTGGTGACAAAGACCTTTATATACTCTATATACTGTACAGGGGGCCCTCGCCATCGTCCAAGATGCGTTCTAGAAAGGTTGGACCTAGCTTACGTCATATACAACACAAGCCAACAAGCCTAGCCATCAAAAAAATTCATAACAAACACACAAAACATAGGAAGAATACAACAAATTAAAAAACCCAAACACCGTTTTATCTTACTCACCATAAATGTTAACTATTATAAAATGATAATTTAGCGGTTTTACAGCTTGAAAATCTCGAATCGTCTCTGTAAAGCTGCCTGTATCAGTCCTTCGCCCTCTAAATTATCCTTCCCACTCGGCCACGTGGTTTCCTCCACGGACCCAGGCGAGTATATGTCCTCGTACCTTTGCGCCAGTATATGTACTCATGCCGCCAAACCTACACTGGATCTCACAGATATATACATATAGTTTCTGGCACCATCTCTCAATTGTGAAGAATCACTTTAAAAAATTCATATCTGGATCCGTATCAAGATCTTCACCAAAATCATAGGAATTCTTCCGTGTCACACACCCAACCTGTCCACCAAGTTTTGTCCAAATCCATCAACAACTTTTTGAGATATCTTGTTCACAAACAGAAAAACAGATAAACAGACATACAGGCAAGGGTGAAAACATAACCTCTGTCCACTTTCTTTGGCAGAGGTAATAATCACCTGAATGCATTTGATAAGAATAGCAAAAAAGCCACCACAAATGTGTCACATAATCTTCCTGGGGGAAATAAACATAGGGGCAATACCCCTGGTGCTCACCTGGTAGAATAAACGGTATACTGCACCAACTAAGGGTATTTTAAACCAATTTCAATGGTTGCTAGAAGACAGGGCAGCATGTAGAATCATACCAACATAATCATAAGACTTCAAACAAACAAAGAAAGAAAAAAAAACTATTTTGGGGGGCAACCCCCCGTAAACCCCCAAAAGGGTCGATTTTTTTAATGCCATGAACAAACTTTGGTCCATCATGGGTGGTGAAGGTTGTGGTCAAGTTTCATAGAAATAGTGTATGTAGTTTCGGAGGAAAGCCTGTGTTTGGCTTAGCGGTTAGGGGTGCCGGCTTGGGATCCTATGATCCTGGGTTCGAATCCCGGTCGATCGCTGAATTAAACGCCAGGGGGGTCGACTCAGCCTGTCATCCTTCCGAGGTCGGCAAATTTGAGCACCAGGCTTGCTGGGATGAATGATCACGGTGTGTACCCCGGCTTAGAATAGGTACACCGTATCCCTGCGCATCGTAAGAGGCGACTAAGGGTTGGCGCTAGGAAGGTGCATCCGGCCATAAAAACATTGCCTCAAACAGGGAACCATAATTGTCATTGGGCCCGCAAGGCTAACCCCCGCTCTAGCGGGGAAAATGGCCTTAAAACGATCATTCATTCATTCATTCAGTTTCAGAGGAAAAAGCAAATTCCTATTTTGGGGGGTCAAACCTGGATCTACTTTGACCCCGGTCAATCCCCTAAGACCCCGACTTTTTTTTTTATGCCGTGAACAAACGTTAGTCACAACACAACAAATATCATTTGTGCCAAATTTGGTCGCAATCCCATCGGGCGGTTTCGGAGAAGAAGTTTCAAGTGTTTACGGACTGACGGACGACGCGCCATCGCATAAGCTCCCCTGAAGTTCGTTCCAGGTGAGTTAAAAATAAAAAACCGCATTACAAAAATAAATGACGGAAATGAAATAATTCTAGAATCGAAACTAATAAGATCAAGAAATAAAAGATCAGTGGAGCAGAATACGAGTGAAGAAAATCAGCTGTGAGGTAGAAATGGCAATAACTCAGAGGATGAAGGAATTAGGTGCTTGAAGGCAACTTTTGGTAGTTTGTGCAATGGAAATTTGAATCTGATAAGACATTGCTATTGCAAGTGTACTACTTTGTAAATAATGTATGAGTATGCTTTCTTAAAAACGGCATTTCCCACATCTAGAATTTCAAACTGTCCATCTTCAAATGCCTCAGGCAGCAACTTTGAGTTGCAATAACTTCAGAAGGTCTGGAGATTGTTGGTCTCATTCACAATAAACTTGCCAAGAAACATGATGTAAGAAAAAAGCAGAATGAGATTTATGGTGCTATAAAACAGGCGATCAGTTGTTGGGTTTAAGAAGATGGGTGCGCAAGGAATGTCAAAATAAAACACTGCACAAACCGCATGGACCTGTAAAAGTACTTGCAATGGAGTAGGATATTTCTCATGAAACTAGAAGTTATATATATATATTATATATATATATATATATATATATATATATATACTAGCAGAGGTACCCGGCTTTGCACGGGAGATGGGAGGAGGAGGGGAGGGGGAAGAGGAGGGGGAGGGGGAACGGGGTGGAGGGGGGGAGGGGGAAGCGGGGGAGGAGGAGGGGGAGGGGGGAAGAGGAGGGAGGGGGAATGGGGGGGAGGAGGGGGAAGGGGGGGGGAGGGGGGGAGGGGGGAAGGGGGGAGGGAAGGGTGCGGGGGTGCCCAGGGGAAGAAGGGCCCCTCCCTCACCCTCTCCCCCCCCTTTCCCCTCCCCCCCCCTCCCCTTCCCCCCTTCCCCCCTTCCCCTCCCCCTTCCCCCTCACCCCTCTCCCCCCCTCCCATCCCCTTCCCCCTCGTTCCCCTCCCCTTCTCTTCCCCCTCCCCTCCCTCCTCCCCCTTCACACCAGGGGGGTTGACTCAGCATGTCATCCACCGAGGTCGGAAGTCGGAACTCATTGTCGTCAAATAAATGTAGCCTGTATGTTTCACTCTTTGTCACATGCCGTTGGTCCCATGTCAATCGGATGAAGTTGAAAACTAACGTTACGAAGGTTCTCTGGGACGTACTGATTCCGAATAATGAAGTTGAAAAAATTAACGTTCCGAAATACGCTAATTACGCTAACAGAAGCGCTGGAGGGAGCACTGCGCTCCCTCCCTTAGATTCCCTCCCTCTTCTGCTAGCGCTAATTACGCGTAACACACTAATTTTAAAACCCGAAGTTTTTTTAATTTTAAGGTGTGCTGTAGTCAGAAGCGCTAGAAGCGCTGCGCTCCCTCCCTTCGAATCCCTCTCTCTTTCTGCTAGTGCTAATAATACGCTAATTTTAAAACCCGAAATTTTTTAAATGTTTATGTCTCCGTGACATTCCTGGACCATCCCGAGTCGAACAGTACTTTCCGCTCGCAAATCCGTCCACGGGTTCTCGAGATCTTAGAGATCATAGATAGATCAGGATACAGACACAGAGGCCAACTCTACTTTATATATATAGATATATATATATATATATATGCCAGCCAACAACATATATATATATACCTCACCACCAATATATATATATATATATATATATATATACTGTATGTAGAAATATATATATATATATATATATATATATATATATATATATATATATATATATTATATATATACTGTATATATATATATATATATATATACTGTATATATATATATATATATATATCTATATATATATATATATATATCTATATATATATATATTATATAATATATATATATAATATATATATATATATTATATATATATATATATATATATATATATATATACTATATATATATTATATATATATATATATAATCAACGAACATAACAGCGTGACGAGCGCTGTCCCGATCTCCTGTGGACCGAAGTCCTAGACCAAAGCGTCACCTCCGACCCAAAGGGTCTTCTGGAGGCTTCAGCCCGGCCACTCTGTCAACAGACAGAGATTTATTCATTGGTCCCCATTGGCTAAACATCAAGCAGAGCCGCCAATCCAGATTTCGGGCTTATTAACCCTCGTCAGTACGGCATACTTCAAAAAATCTAACCAATGAGGACCAAAATCGTCTATTAAGATGATCAAGGCACCTCCTAGCTTTAATGGTGAGCACCAGCCACGAATTATGTCTCACACGGTAAATACCGCATAACCCGCAAGGAACCAACAGCCTGTCTGCCACACAGACCATCGTTCCCACCAGTGCAAACCAAAACCAGGGGGTGCGGTGCGATCGGCGGGGATAATAATCAACGAACATAACAGCGTGACGAGCGCTGTCCCGATCTCCTGTGGACCGAAGTCCTCGACCAAAGCGTCACCTCCGACCCAAAGGGTCTTCTGGAGGCTTCAGCCCGGCCACTCTGTCAACAGACAGAGATTTATTCATTGGCTGGTGCTCACCATTAAAGCTAGGAGGTGCCTTGATCATATATATATATATATTTATATATATATATATATAATATACTAGCGGGGGTCACCCGTGGGAATCCCACGGGCATGGATGTGTGTGACATTTCGACATATTGAGTTATATGCTGCACATTCATTTTTACAAAATGGTTACTGGCAAGTCATCAGGATCCAGAAATGGTGTGATGAACACAATTTATTTATTTCACATAATATGTGACCCCTCACTCCTCTCCACCTGACACTCTCCTGTCTCCACCTGACACTCTCCTGTCTCCACCTGACACTCTCCTGTCTCCACCTAGCACTCCTCTCCTCTCCAATCCTTCACACGCCTCTCCAATCGCGCCTCACACTCCTCTCCAATCGCGCCTCACACTCCTCTCCAATCGCGCCTCACACTCCCCTCCAATCACTCCTCTCCAATCGTGCCTCACACTCCTCTCCAATCACGCCTCACACTCCTCTCCAATCGTGCCTCACACTCCTCTCCAATCGCGCCTCACACTCCTCTCCAATCGCGCCTCACTCGCCTCTCCAATCGGCTTTCCCCGTCTCGTTTCTCTCCTTTTTCTCTCCCGTCTCGTTCTTTTTCTTGCTCCAAATCGGCCCGTCGGAATCGGAAATCGGCCCGTCTCGCCCGTCGGCCCGTCGGAATCGGAAATCGGCCCCGTCTTGCTTTTGTGCTTGTGCGTAAATAAATTGTGTTCATGACAACCATTTCTGGTGTTGGGCTAGCGGCTAGGGTGCCGGCTTAGGATCCTGGGTTCGAATCTCGGTCGATCGCCGAATTAATGCCAGGGGGGTTGACTCAGCCTGTCATCCTTCCGAGGTCGGCTAATTGAGTACCAGTTCACTGGTAATTCCTGTTTGTCGTTGAAGGCGGCAAAAAGGGTTGGCGTCAGGAAGGGCATCCGGCCGTAAAACATTGCTTCAAAAAGGGGACAAAAAAACAACTACCACGGTCCCCGAAAAGGCCAACGCCCCGCTTTGCGGGGGAAAAAATGGCCTCTAAACGGTGGTTTTTACACCATTTCTGGATCTGATGACTTGCCAGTAACCATTTTGTAAAAATGAATGTGCAGCATCTAACTCAATATGTCGAAATGTCACACACATCCATGCCCGTGGGATTCCCACGGGTGACCCCGCAAGTTTGCATTGACGTTCGTCGATGGACTCGTTCGCCCGTCTCATTCGTTTTCTTGCTGCATCCTGTTCAAGTCTGCGTTCTTCATCGATCGTCTCATCATTTTGGAAATAGAAGTTTCCACGCAGCGCATGAATTGTCACGATCCTCAAGAGGAATTTGTCTCGTAATCATCAAATGATAAATGGCAAGTAAATTATATTGTGGAAAATTAAAGATTTCAAATAAACCTATTTAAAGTGTATTCGCACATAACTAATTTAAAAAATGAAGAAATATCTCTCGGTAATTTCCTGAAACATATTTTACTTCCGGCTAATAATGTTGAATTAAATAAAAACGAAGAAATATATGTCGGCATCATTTTGACGTTTTTGTGACGACTGTCATCAAACGAAAAAAGTAATATATCTTAACGGAAAAGCAAAAGCGAATTTTAATATATATCGACACGTTGCCGTCGGTGTCCATGTTGGGCGGTGTATGATACACCATGACGCGATTTTTAAAAATATATCTCTGCATTTTCCCGCGTGTGTGGAATGTTCTCAATTATTGCTGACACGAGTCCAAAAACCATCGATAAAAATGAAATCATATGGTGAGTTAGATTGGAGATAAAGGCGTGAGAGAGGACTCAATGGCCTTGAAGTTGAAGTTACAGGCGTTTGAGATTCATTTCGTTCTATAAACGGCAACTTTCATTGGATTTCCTTCCCGTTTTTTTCAACCGAGTCGAAAACTATGTTAGCGACTGTGAAAAATGAAATGATATAGCGAATTTTTAATATGTATCGACACGTTGCCGTCGGTGTCATGTTAGGCGGTGTATGATACACCATGACGCGATTTTAAAAAATATATCTGCATTTTCCCGCGTGTGTGGAATGTTCTCAATTATTGCTGGACACCGACTCTAAAACCATCGATAAAAATGAAATCATATGGTGAGTTAGATTGGAGATAAAGGCGTGAGAGAGACTCAATGGCCTTGAAGTTACAGGCATTTGAGAATTCATTTCGTTCTATAAACGGCAACTTTCATCGGATTTTCTTCTCGTTTTTTTTCAACCGAGTCTAAAACTATGTTAGCGACTGTGAAAAAATGAAATGATATATCGAATTTAAAATAGATATCGACACATTGCCGTCGGTGTCATGTTGGGCGGTGTATGATACACCATGACGCGATTTTTAAAAATATATCTCTGCATTTTCCCGCGTGTGTGGAATGTTTGTGGAAATTAAGATTTCAAATAAACCTATTTAAAGTGTATGCGCACATAACTAAATAAAAAAAACGAAGAAATATCTCTCGGTAATTTCCTGAAACATATTTTACTTCCGGCTATATGTTGAATGAAATAAAAACGAAGAAATATATGTCGGCATCATTGTTGACGTTTTTGTGACGACTATCATCAAACGAAATAGTAATATATCATAACGGAAAAGCAAAAGCGAATTTTTAATATATATCGACACATTGCCGGCGGTGTCATGTTGGGCGGTGTATGATACACCATGACGCGATTTTAAAAAATATATCTCTGCATTTTCCCGCGTGTGTGGATTGTTCTCAATTATTGCTGACACCGAGTCTAAAAGTAAAAACCATCGATAAAATGAAATCATATGGTGAGTTAGATTGGAGATAAAGGCGTGAGAGAGACTCAATGGCCTTGAAGTTACAGGCCTTTGAGAATTCATTTCGTTCTATAAACGGCAACTTTCATCGGATTTTCTTCCCGTTTTTTTTCACCGAGTCTAAAACTATGTTAGCGACTGTGAAAAATGAAATGATTTATCGAATTTGATTTGAAATAAAACTGGGGGAGAGCAAGACACCACGGGCCTACAAAACAGGACTCAAAGCTATGCGAGTTAATAAAATGGTGGATATTTGTTTATAGCCACTCCCAGAATGGGTGGAGCTACTCTGCAAACCGAGTAAGCCACACCCCGGACAGACACCCAACAGATAGACAGACAGACAGACAGAATCATCTACGGCTATTATAATATAGATATATATATATATATAGTATCTGTAATCTGGTTCTCCAACCTAATGAGCGGGACAGCATGACGTCATCGCCATGCATGTCCGCATTGCCTGCAAAGCTCCCGAGGAACCATCTAGCAGTGCGTCATTACGGATTATAAATTCAGATACTGTCACAAGTGCATGCAAAACTCACAGTTACCGACCTGGTTTCGCCCTTGTTGGGGCTTCATCAGGGCAACGCAGTGAGGCTTTCCATACACTTGTAACTCTGTGAACCTTTCGGTTTTTTATATCAGTCACTATGCGACCCCCATATCATCAGTGGAGAACCGCCAGCAAGGTGTCCCATACTTTGGGATGGGCTCTCGGGAGCTTTGCAGGCAATGCGGACATGCATGGCGATGACGTCATGCTGTCCGCTCATTAGGTTGGAGAACCAGATTACAGATACTGAAGGAACTGCGCTCCAACGCGAGTCGAAAGAATTGACGCGACCAAAGACGGATTCGTCCGAGTTGCTTTATTGAAACAAAACAGCTCAGGTATTCTGACAAGCCCGTTTATCGGGCAGCAATATATATACACATTTATGTCGGGAAGTTTGCCCGGCAAAAAGCTATACCGGGCATGCCCGGGTGTCAAGGGCGAGCCTTGAAAGGCGAGTCTGGACCTGCCCGGGGCGTGTTTGGCTTGTGGCCTGGCAAGTCGAGGCTGGGCGTGCCCGGGCGCTCTGGACGAGCCCTGGAAAGGCGATAGCGGGCATGCCCGGACGCTCTGGGCGAGCCCTGGAAAGGCGATAGCGGGCATGCCTGGACGCTCTGGGCGAGCCCTGAAAAGGCGATAGCGGGCATGCCCGGACGCTCTGGGCGAGCCCTGGAAAGGCGAGAGCGGGCATGCCCGGGAAAGACGAGACCGGGCGTGCCCTGGGAACAGTGAGTCCGGGCATGCCCGGGAGAGGCGCGTCTGGCCGTGTTCTGGCCGTGTTCTGGCCGGTGCAAGGCGATTGTGTGCATCCAGCGGTAACCGCTACAATACCATTATTAGTAACTCCCAACCGCAACCAGGTCGACTCCATATGATGAGTGGATACCAGAGATAACGTTACCGTGTGGCAGGCGGTGCTTATCGCTCCCAGCAAGGTGCAGCAGCAGCTGTATGGGACACCTTGCTGGCGGTTCTCCACTGATGATATGGGGGTCGCATAGTGACTGATATATATTATATATATATTATATATATATATATATATATATATATATATATATATATATATATATATATATATATATATAATATATATATATATATATATATATATATATATATATTATATATATATATATATATATATATATATATAATATATATATATATATATATATATATATATATATATATATATATATATATATATATATATATATATATATATATATATATATATATATATATATATATATATATATATATATACTAGCTTGGCTCGGCTCGCTACGCTCGCCTCACCACGCGTCATTACTGAGGAACGGGCTTATTTTAGCTGAGGATAATGACTGTACCTGAGTTGCTGTGTTGTCATGATTTACAGCAATCATAATACAAACAATTATTTTGCACAAATTTATTTGTAGTGTTTGTGATATTACATTTTATAAGCTATTTAGGTTGAAAAATATATAAATTCAAAAAAGAACCCCTCAGCACATACATACGGGAGGGGTAGGTGTAGACTGGAAGTTTGGGACGATTACACCTCACCACCACGTCATTTAAAACACCTCACCACCAAGTAATTCAAAAACACCTCACCACCACGTAATTCAAAACACCTCACCACCAAGTAATTCAAAACACCTCACCCTCACCACCAAGTAATTCAAAACACCTCACCACCAAGTAATTCAAACACCTCACCACCAAGTAATTCAAAACACCTCACCACCACGTAATTCAAAACACCTCACCCCCATGTAATTTTAAATACCTCACCCCCATGTAATTTAAAACACCTCACCCCCACCATGTAATTCAAAACACCTCACCACCACGTAATTCAAAAACACCTCACCCCTATGTAATTTAAAATACCTCACCCCCGTGTAATTAAAATACCTCACCCCGATGTAATTTAAAATACCTCACCCCCATGTAATTTAAAATACCTCAACCCCCATGTAATTTAAAACAACTCACCCCCACCATGTAATTCAAAACACCTCACCACCACGTAATTCAAAACACCTCACCACCACGTAATTAAAAAAACCTCACCACCAAGTAATTCAAAACACCTCATCACCACATAATTAAAAACACCTCACCACCACATAATTAAAAACACCTCACCACCACATAATTAAAACACCTCACCACCACGTAATTATAAATACCTCACCACCACGTGATTTAAAAACACCTCACCACCACGTAATTCAAACACCTCACCACCACGTAATTCAAAACACCTCACCACCGCGTTATTCAAAACACCTCACCACCACGTAATTCAAAACACCTCACCACCACGTAATTCAAAATACCTCACCACCATAAAACACGTAATAAAAACACCTCACCACCACGAAATTAAAAACACCTCACCACCAAGTAATTCAAAACACCTCACCACCATAAAACATGTAATAAAAACACCTCACCACCACGAAATTAAAAACACCTCACCACCACGTTATTCAAAACACCTCACCACTACGTAATTCAAAACACCTCACCCACACCATGTAATTCAAAGCACCTCACCACCACGTAATTC